>NC_063060.1:37171003-37538503 GCF_018812025.1 Megalobrama amblycephala | reverse complement strand
AGATATTTTAATAAATATCCTGATGCATCTGAGCTTTATAATGGCAGAAAACAGGGGTCACGAGTATGAGCTGAAGAAAGTGTTTCCATCTACCTCCATCCATCATAAACATACTCCACATGGCTCCAGGGGGTTAATAAAGGCCTTAAGCGAGTTAAGTGATGCTTGAGCGTGAAAAAGACGATCAGCGCCATGTTATGCTCCTGGCGTTTAAGAAACGTGACGCTCCCATTGAAAACAATTGGAAAAGTATGCTAGATGCTGGAAAAAAAAAAAAACATTTTGTGGACACACTGCCTTAGAATTATTTATTTGAACAAACTACACTGATCTTGCTCTATTAATTTAATTCACTAAAAATAACTGGCTGTACTGTCTTGCATTGTTGGATTTAGCAGCATTGTTGCAGCGCCGCATTAGAATGAAAGTGTGAGATTTTTTTTTTTAACACACTCTCACAGCAATTTGTTTTATACATTTTGGTGAATTGATAGCTAATGCGTATGAATAATCTCATTCATATTTTTTCATACGATCTGTACGGAAGAGGATTAGGGCCAAGCAATAATAAAAAAAATAAAACCATCTCGAGATTAAAGTTGTTAAATTTCGAGAAAAAACTCGTTAAATTTCGAGAAAAAAGTCTAAATAAAATGTTGAGAATAAACTTGTTAAATTTCGAGAAAAAGGTCGAGATAAAATGTTGAGAATAAACTCATTAAATTACGAGAAAAAACTCGATAAATTTCAAATAAAAAGTCGAGATAAAATGTTGAGAATAAACTCGTTAAATTACGAGAAAAAAACTTGTTAAATTTCGAGAAAAAAGTCGAGATAAAATGTTGAGAATAAAGTCATTAAATTATGAGAAAAAAGTCGTTAAATTACGAGAACAAATTCGTTAAATTATGAGAAAAAAGTTGTTAAATTTCAAGAAAAAAAGTCGAGATAAAATGTTGAGAATAAAGTCATTAAATTACGAGAAAAAAGTCGTTAAATTACGAGAACAAATTCATTAAATTATGAGAAAAATGTTGTTAAATTTCAAGAAAAAATGAGAAAACAGTCATTAAATTAAGAGAACAAATTCATTAAATTATGAATTTGTTCTCATAATTTAACGACTTTTTTCTCGTAATTTAATGACTTTATTCTCAACATTTTATCTCGACTTTTTTCTCGAAATTTAACACGTTTTTTCTCATAATTTAACAAATTTGTTCTCGTAATTTAACGACTTTTTTCTCGTAATTTAATGACTTTAATCTCGAGATGGTTTTATTTTTTATTACTGCTTGGCCCTAATCCTCTTCCATAGATCTGCGGTTTAGCTTATTTTTTAATTAAAATCATACATTTCCGTACAAATTTATACAAAATTGCCATCTCGTAAAGTAGTTGAGTTTTCATATGAGATCTGATTGGGGTTTTTTTTTTTTAAATGCTTGGTTCTGAACCTTAGTGAAAAAAAATATAATATAAAAACAAGTTTGCTAATCATTCAAATTCACATTTTCAGTCATCATAAGTCATCATAGTTGGATAAAATTCTATAGTGGCGAATGGGAGACTACAGCAAATATGGCAAAATAACACAATTTAAAAAGTAAAAAAAAACGCATCATCACAGTCTATAAAAAGGGTTCATTAATATCAGTTTTAGGCTACTTGATACAACTTTCTTGGTTGTTTACAGGCTGTATTTATTTATTTTGGAATAATGAGACATGTCAGGGTACAAGCTTGAGCTGTTTGTACAATATCCCTCGGGAACATCAGGTTTTATTGAGATGTCAAGCTAACGCACATGTCTGACAGCCTCATTCCTGCATGCAAATTTAGTACATGGCACCCTGAGACCTGTGATCTTGTTGTTCGTGTAATAGTGGTGGTGATTTCAGGAAAAGCAATCATTACTACAAAAGGTGCTCCAGCTTGCATGTCAAGTGAAGAGCTTCTTGTGTTTCTGTATCATTATTATTGAAAGGTTTTCATTGACATCTCAGGTGTCAGGGGCTCGAGAGTTGCTGTCTTGCCTGTCCTTCACAGAATGCAAAATGATTCTGACAGACACAACCTCACACTGCACCATTAGATGGACGGAAAGCCAAGGCCAAACGCTAGTGCACAGCATGGCCACTCACACAGCACAGGCACATGGATTCAAGAAAACCAATGCCGGAAAATAGATTCGAAAACAGCTTGGTCCCTCTTTCTAGGGCAGATGGTTTCTCTTTTAAGTGTCGTAATCACATTAGACCGCTTGTGGACTCCATCGTCTGTCATACTGCATGTAAAAACAACACACTCTCATAAGGAAATGTCATTTGGGCTACTTTTTTGCAGTAAACTGCACGACCACTCTGGTGCTATAATGTACAGCTTCAGAGGATTTCATAACTTTATCAAAGACCAAACGTTTAAATTTAAAATGAATATTTTCCATGATTTAATTACTAATTAAGATTTGTATATATATACTAATATTATATTACTAATATTGTACTAATATTAAATTTATATTTTTGTCTGTTTACTATAAAACACAAAAGGATGCCATTCGGGTTTTTTCTGCCTCAAAATATGACAGTAAAAGTAGCATTACTATATAAAAATAATAATAATAATAAAAGATGTACATCATTTTATTGTTTTTATGAATTAATTTAATGTATAATAATTTGTTATTTTATTTTTATTATAATATTTTTTATTTTATTTTAGAATATTTTATAATAAATTAGAATAATTTGTATTATTCTTTTTGAAATATACAGTATAATTTACAACTTAAGATAAAATACTATGGAAGCTTGTTTCCGCCACCGAATAAAAAATAAAAAAGCTAACTGCGACTTTTTATCTCACAATTTTGAGTTTACATCTCGCAATTCTG
This sequence comes from Megalobrama amblycephala, assembly GCF_018812025.1. Classification (NCBI taxonomy): domain Eukaryota; kingdom Metazoa; phylum Chordata; class Actinopteri; order Cypriniformes; family Xenocyprididae; genus Megalobrama; species Megalobrama amblycephala. Next base: position 37,535,607 of record NC_063060.1, on the reverse strand, counting down.
ACTCAGAATTACATTATATAAACTCACAATTACGAGTTATAAAATCAAAATTGTGTGATATAAACTTGCAATTGTGAGTTATAATGTCAGAATTGCATTATATAAAGTCGCACGTGTTTGCAAGACGTAAACTCGCAAACATGCTTGCATAAAAATACTAATACAAATATAAAAATATATAATAATATATTTATACAATAAATATAAAAACTTTTTACCAATCAGTTTGGTGGTAAAAGTTGCTAGAGTGATGTTTGTTTTCTGAGATGGCCCTGCTGAAAAAAATACAGTAATTGCACATGAAATGGCATGTGGTATGTTAATAGGCAAAGAAAGTAAGTACACCTGAGAAGAATCACATGTCTGTGCAGTACATTACTCTTCTTATTTGCATAATATATGTGTGGCTAAGCATGCTAGATCCTCTAATTTACGTGGAAACAAATCAACTCTCATTAAAGTATGTCACAGAGAGCAGATGCTACTTAAGGAAGATAAACAAAATGCAAGCTGGTGATTGCACCAAGATGAAAGATTATGCTATTTTAAATTATTTATAATATATCGTCTTAACAACCCCCCATTCCTTCATCATATCACAGCTCCTGTAATTATAACTCATAAATGAGACATGGGCATGTTTGTACTCGACACAAGATAGACCACAGATCACCAATGATGCATCTGCTTTGCTAGTGAAATCTTGAGTTCTCTCTCAGTCGGGAATCTTTGAGCTCAGACTCCAGGAAAAGATAAGTCGCTATCAATGAATGCATGGCTGACTCCTTCTTTTATGGGAAGAAAACATCAGTCTACTATGGAGAATGAAATACTTCCAGACTAAGATAGTGAGAATGATGTGTGATCCTGACAGACTTTGCAAAGTGAGCTCTGATCCTGCCTTTTGATTCGGTAGGGCACTTTCCATGTATGAGAAATTGTTACAAAAACACAATATTTATCTTTCCTTTTCAAGTCATGTATATGCATGACTGAACAGCACTGTAAGAAGCATTCGTAGTGAGACAAGAACAAAAGATATGACAGCTATTCTTGTCTATCCAAGTGACTCAGCAGGAAACTGTATATACAGTCATCTCTCTCTTATTCTAACAGGTCCATTAAGGTCTGAATGCATGCATTAAAACAATTACAGGTCATGTTATAATGCTTTCTATGGCGATGTGAGCTGGGCTAATGAGCCAGAGTCTCAATAAAACTTTCTAATATTGTGAACAAGGACTCAAGACTGCTAGCTTTGTGACAGGATATAGGATAATCAGATCTCCTACAAGGAAAGTCAATTCAAAGACATTGATGGACAACATATTTAGTATTCATAGGTAATCATACCAAAATATGGTTCTAAAACACACACGTTTGCAAACACTGAAAAGTACAATAATCAATATACTGACAGAACTTGTAAATGTAAATGCTTTTATGTAACTTTAGTCTAGTCTCAGCCTCAGATGTCACGCCCACGGACCGTTGGCTGAATGTCTGATGCATATGGCACACTTAACTGGAAACACTTGAGGATTTTCAAAGTCGTCATCTGGTTGGTTGAATTCTACAGGATATCTGGGAGACGTGTGTGTTGCGTTCTTTAACGGTCCGCCTGGAAACAAATGCCGTGATGCCATGACTTTAGTCATGTACAAATTGAGGGTACATTTACTCGACAATGGCGTAACTACTAAAAACGTAAAAGTTTTTCCTTTGCTTTTTTCACATACAGGCTAAAACATTGTCAAAATGATCTCTGTTCACAAGGATCCGCATAAATGACTAAAAACGCTGTATTATGCTGCCAGGCCAGTAGTTGGTGATGTCGCTTTGTAAAGAAACACTACTCATCTACAGAATGAACACGTAATACACATGCACATAACGTCTGTTACGATCACCAGCTGGAGTGCCCATGAAAGCCACCAGAGGGCACTCCACATCAGACTATTGTTATTCCCTCACAAACTACATTTCCCATAATTCTCTGCCTGGACTCACCGGCACTCATTGCATTCAGCTGTTGCTCATTAGCTCAATACCTCTGCCTATATAAGCCTGGTTTTCTCATTCATTCCTTGCGAAGTCTTGTATGTGTTAACACTGCACTTCTGAGTGTGTCATTGATTATGTGTTCCATGGTTTTTAGTCTGTTTCCTGGATTTACCCTGTCTGACTGTGTTCCTGCTGTGATTTGTTGGTCTGTGTTTTTGACCTTTGCCCATTTTCAGATTTTGATTGTGGATTACTCTTTCAATAAATACTGCGTTTGGATCCACAACTTTTGCGTTTCTGAGCAGTACATGGCAAATGTTTGGTCATTTTTTTCACAAATTTGCGTTTTTGTTATTTATATGAGGAAGATAACGGTATCGTTCTCAAAAGCTTGCGTTTTCAGGCCCCTAAAACGTTGTTGTTGTTTAAATGAACAGCCAAAACGCTAAAGTTTTCCGTTTTTAGTTGAAAACGGTGTCGTGTAAACGACCCCTGAGATATAGAATTCATGTAATTAATAGGCTGATTTTATTTCATTTTTAATAAATTATATTTAATGTACAACACCACCCCATTTAGCAGTTAATGAATACATCTAATTTGACCTGATTTGACGAGTTTCATTCAGTTCTGTAGGATTTTCTAAAGACTTTTTCCACATCATACATCAACATTACCGGTGTTTCACATATATTTCATACCTTGTTGGTGTTTAATGATAATTTAATTCAGCCACAAAAAGTGCAAATTACTTTTATTGGTGCCATCTGGATTTCATTACGTCTTTTCTAAATAAATTGGCCATTTAAAAATGTCTTTCTCAGTCAAAGTTTCAAGATAAATGAGAGATCTGTCCTAAAATATATATACTGTTAAAAAAAATGGGATAAGATTTTTTTTTAAATAAATTATTTTATTCAGCAATGAAAATAAACTGATCAAAAGTGACAGTAAAGATGTCGTTAAAGTTGTTACAGAAAAAACCTATTTAAAATAAATGTTTATTTCTATCTTTCTATGTATTCAGCAAAGAATCCTCAAAAAAAACATATCATTACAGTTTTATATATATTAGTGAACTGTAAATATACCTCACTGAATAATGGCTAACTTTAGTGCTTTATTTTCACCCTGTTCATTTTGTAAATAATGGTTAAATTAAAGTGGTAAAACGTTTATAGAATTTTTTTTTTTTTTTTTTAATTACACAAGCTACTGATAAATTACATCTAGCAGCTTGGATTAATTAAGGCAACAATTTTCCAGTGAAGCTTTGCTAAAGAATCCATCCAGTGGATCTTCAGGATTGTAGTGGCTCGTTAGAGTAGCCGCGGCTTGCCAGCGTGACTGGCTCAGATATAAAGGAGGCCGAGTGGAAAGGGTCCATCAGTGGTCTCCTGTCTCTGTAGGTTGGCTTTCCTGCTGAGGAGACAGCACAGCATGAGGCATCACAGGCATGGGAAGGATCGATGGAGCAACGTGAGAAAAGCTTTAAAGAAAAGTTTCTTCAGGCGCCTGTAACGTCGAGCCAGCTGCTTGATCTTCGACCCAGTGGAAACTGCAGTGCTGGATACTGCTATGTCTCCATATGGCCATGAGGGTGTATGTTGCATCAGGGAGAACACAAATATCTTGTTTGTTTGCTATTGTTCAGACGGCTGACTGTTGGTACAGTACATTTGACAGTATTTATCCCCTGTAGGCCTGCGTCATATTATACTTTGGCAATTCTGAACTACTATATAGTAGGCAAAAAAAAAACAGTATGTGATAAAAGAAGCATGTCCAAATTCACAGTACTCATAAGAATTTCAATGGAAGTAGTAGGTCATCCGGGGACATTTTGTGCATACAATGGACACTTTACTATCCCATGAGGCCACGGGAGAGGATTTGTGAATGGCAATGAAGTGACGCAACTGACACTTGTAAGTCACATGATAATGACAACATGGCGAAAATCTGTATAACTGTACATACTACACACATTCATACTATATAACATACATTTTTAGCATTTGTGAAGTGATTACTTGTATGCTATTGTCATGATTACAGTAATCCTCATTTAAATAATTCCTGCCCAAGGCATTTGCAAAAAAAGAGGGGAGTAGAGTGTTGACACTCGTGGTGATGGTATGTGACATTTGACCAATCACAACACACTGGTCCAGCCGACCAATCAGAGAACATTGCGCTTTTCAGAAAGATGGGCTTCATAAGCCTTGTTCAGACTCTTAGTCCAAATCCGGTTTTCGTGCATATCCGCATATATATCACATGAAATACGATTTTTACAAATCAGTTTCAAGCTACATTGTGGTTTTTAATACTATTCAAATCACATTTCTGTTTCAGTCTGACCACTCTGATCGGATTTTGGGTAGCTTTTTGTTGCCTGTCACTTTGGCTACATTCACACTGTCAGTTCAAATCCGATTATTTGTGTATCCGATTGGAATCTGATCTAAAATTATTTACGTTCACATTGTGTATCTCAACTGTTCAGATCCGATTTGTGTGTCCATGCCGCTCTTTCGTTTTCCGAAATATCTGCATTGGTTTCTATGGCAATGACATTGCGTTGATAGGCATACCAAAAACAACAACAAAAATTGCAACATGGAGGGGTTTGCAATGCAAGTGTTGTCTTATTTACAACTACTAGGGGTGCAACAGTTCTCGGTAAAAAATCGAACCGTACGGATAATGTATGTTTCAGTCGATGGATGCGCAAAACGTTACAACAACGATAATCAAAAAGCGTGGACAAAACAGTCACTCTTTGTAAACTATTCAATGCGAGTGCCGTATGCTCTAATGCAGGGGCGGAGCCAGACGTTGTGAACATTCGGGGCTTAGCCCAAATATTTTGCCCAATGACATTTTAATTTTCTGTTAATAGCTTTACTGTCATGAATGGAGCTTTGTTGTAGTATTGTTGAGTAAAGTTCATAAAATGTTCATTATTTCCCATAATAATTTGTAAAACGATGTTTGGTGTACCTCCTCTAGGGGGGTCTGGGGGCATGCCCCCCCAGAAGAAAATTTTGTACATTTTAAGGTTAAATGCATCAATCTGGTGCACTTTGAGAGCTCAAAATTAAGAGCTTCAACCCATGTACAGTATGCAAATTGACCAAAGAAACAGCATTGTACCTGGACATGAAAGAGGGTTCAAACATCTTTTTAGTTGTGATAGTCTCAGTCTACATTGTGTTTTAGGATGCCAAACAATTATTACAATAATATAAAAATAATAATATAATAGTGTTTTAGGCCTATATAATTATTCATGACAGTTATATCCACATATTGTAACAAATGCACTCTAAATTAAATTTAAAAATAAAAAATTACACAACAGAATACACAAAAATTATTTTACACAAAAGTTACTTTACACAACAGAATAGGGAAATTACAATAGCCTACTTTTGTAGTAATTAAAAAGATAAATCCTTGCACTTTTATTTTGATCACCAGATCACCAGTTGATCTCGAGCAAATGTGCGCACTTCTCTTTAAAACACGCAGCACAAACAGACTGTATATATACTTAATCGCTGTATTTTGCTGTTTTATAAAGGCACAAAGCCATATCACGGTTTCGATTTTAGTTCGTTGGCAAAATACAACGTTACAGACCAGCTATGTAGGCTATGTTTTAAATTTTCGGTTCATTATGAAACAATGGCGGCAGCACAGGGTCATTGATGGGAAACACTGAATGAATGTTTAGCTGACACATGTACTAAAGTTGTCATATCAGTTATATCATAACAAAAACCCTTCAACCGGACCGAACGAGAGTCTCGAGGCCTGCTGCTGCTCTGAGTGAGTGACAGGAGGCGCGTCGTTTTCAGCTGCGGTGTGCGTGAACGCGCTGTCGGAGAGAAGAGAGAAAGCGCTGCCGGTGTATGGATACTGTAGAAAAGCGAACTGCTGCGTATTTTAATAGAGAGATATGTTTAGAAAATTATATTTTGACAGCACTGTTAAGAAACCTCAAACCTGAAAGATTCGGGGCTTTTGGGAAAACATTCGGGGCTCCAGCCCCCTTAGCCCACCCCTAGCGCCGCCCCTGCTCTAATGTCCAGTCATTTACGCCGTCATCACCCGGGTGTTGATAGCGCGCGAGCGCAGGTGAGACATGAACAGCAAACGTTGGACTCATTTAAGCCTTGCTGATTTAAACCTTCAAGAACAAGACGCGAAAGAGAACTTGCACGCGCTGTGAGAAGATTTGTGTACACTCATCCGAAGCGCGCACACGCTTATTTCAGTCAGCGCGCAAATACTGAGTTCTCTTTCAAGTCTTGCGCTTCAGCGGCCAAATTCATTCAAAAATTATGTCAGCATGCCCGTCTTGGCGAGTATCCTAGCAAACATAGTCGGTTATGTCTTAAGTGAACGTATATTAGTCGAGAAAGACAGCGTATGTGTAACAGTAGGCTATATGTACTGGATCGTGCATGTCTTAAAGTGAAAAAAACTATTCCTGCTGCCTGTTTTTTATGTTAAATCAAACAACAAATAACAAAGAAATCACTCACTGCTCTTGACTGAATAGTTTTTGTAACTTCAATAATGATTAATCTTTATTTATTTTCTACAGTAAAGATAATATGCAGTGTTATTTTATATTTGATTACTTTATCCATTTTCTGTACCGGAAAACTACTGTTAGATACCTGAAAAACCTGAAAAGCACTGTTTATTTTATTTGAATATTTGCTTTATTGTACGTATTTGTGATGTTGCTTGTAATTTGATTGTTTGTTCTTATTTTCTTTATTTTTATTTGACAGTCCTATTTTCCCTAAACATAGCACATACCAAACCGTACCGAAACCTTGACCCTAAAACCGTGATACGAACAGAACCGTGAGCAATTTGAACCGTTGTACCCCTAGTAGCCGCCATGCTGAACTACTACATCTAATGAGGCAGCGGCAGAAACGTAGGAGGCTGGTATGCGTGCCTTTATTCCGTGCTGCCGTCTCCGCCAGTTTCTAAACATGTCTCCATTATATTGTCATTTTTTGCTCGTCCAACAACACGACCTTGTTTCTTTTTAGCGTGTTTCCTATAACAACGCCTGACGTTTATGTTTTACGTGGCATGAGAAAGTGACATAAACTATGCAAAATCCAATCAGAGAGGTCAAACTGAAACAGATTTCCAGAAATTCTATTTGAATAGGATTTCAAACCACATGTGAATGTAGCTCGAAACAGATTTCATGTGATTTTTGGCCATTCAGACTTGCAAAATCTGATCGTATTTCAGTCGGATATGCACAAAAATCGGATTTAGGCTAACAGTCTGAACGTAGCCTTTCTCACGCCATGTAAAACGTAAACACGTCAGACTTTTTTTGTAGAAAACTTGCTGAATGTCTTTGTAGAAACAAGGTTGTGTTGTTGCGAAGTGCAACGTCATTGCCATAGAAACCAATGCAGATATTCCATAAAATGAAAGAGCGCCACAGGACACACTAATTGGATCTGAACAGTTATGATACACACATTGTGGACAGCCAATCATTTAGATCAGATTCCAATCGGATACACAAACAATCGGATTTGGGCTGACGGTGTGACAGTGACATAGTCATAGGACTGGAACTAAACAGAGTGTTACTGACAACCTGGGAAGAGAGCTGCTGCAATAATATAAAATATGTGAAAAATTATTTTTGAGCGTTCAGTCATGAAAACCTATATACCCCCAAAACAAAATCAAGACTTTGTGAAATGGCATAAAATGTCCAACTTTCCCTCATTTTGGCAAGAAGAGAGATGACTCAAAACCATCTTGAGTCTTTCGCATAAATCTTTCAAAATCCTCTAAAATGGCCTCTTCCCCTTGCTTCCATACTTCTGTTTTCTGGTCGCTTTTTTTAAAATTTATTTATCAGTGTCTCCACACTCTCACTGGCCTGGGGCGTGATGGTGTTTGACTTGAACGGCCGGCTGATGGTACATCAGAACCCTCTCCCCTCCGGATGACCAGCCCTCTGTCCTGGCTGAGCTCTGCACTGCTCACAAATGTCACTCGTACACTGAGCCTGCCAACTCTTTCATTCGCAAACATGACCTGGCTTCCATCACATGACAAACAACCCTGCAGGTCAGCGACCCCTCGCTAAAGATCTCCCACCTGCTCTGCTGTAAACAGACCCGCTGTGTGCACAAGTAATGATTATGAATCAAGCTGTTGTTTACATCTACAGCATCTTTTTACTGTCATTTTTGTTCTCTGAGAGCAACTGATGTGAAATTACTTGAAACTTAATGGGAGAGTTCATCCAAAAATAAAAATTCTGTCATCATTTACTTACCCTCAAGTTGCTCCAAACCTGAATAAGATTCATTCTTCTGCTGAACACCAAAGAAGTTATTTTTAAGAATGTCCCATTGACTTCCATAGTATCTTTTTCCATACTATGGAAGTAAGTGGGGCCCATCAACTGTTTGGTTATCGATATTCTTCAAAATATCTTTACTGCAGAAGAAAGAAATTTGTACAGGTTTGAGTGTGAGTAAAGTCAAAGACTATAGATATAAAAAAGACAGTTCACTCCTATTACTTGTGAATGAGAGAAACTGCAATGTGCAATATGGCGGAATACGTCCCACCTTCTAAGTAAAAGAGCCAATCACTGATTGGTAAAGTCAATGCATCACTGTAGCTGCCGTTAGAAGCTCCGGTTCCCATAGAAACCCGAGACTTGCGCTTAGGACTCCCGATTTGAAATATGTCATTTAATTGTGAGTTTGGCAAGCAGTTTTTGAGATTTCAGGATTCCCCCATTCAAATAGATGGTCTTGGTTGCCCGAAAGGAGGCATTGCATATATGGCCGCCGAGTGAACAGACTTTCCTTGAAAGGGACTTTGGTAGTAGAATAACTTGAGTGTGAGTAAATGATGACAGAATTTTTATTTTTGAGTGAACTATCCCTTTAAAGTCTTGAAAATTATGTCATTAATGACTCACCCTGATGTCGTTCAAAACCCATAAGACCTCCGTTCATCTTCGGAACAGAGTTTAAGATATTTTAGATTTAGTCCGAGAGCTTTCTGTCCCTCCATTAAAAGTGTATGTACGGTATACTGTCCATGTCCAGAAAGATGATAAAAACATCATCAAAGTAGTCCATGTGACATCAGTGGATCAGTTAGAAGTTTTTGAAGCATCGAAAATACATTTTGGTCCAAAAATAACAAAAGCTACGACTTTATTCAGCATTGTCTTCTCTTCCGGGTCTGTTGTCAATCCGGGTTCACAACTCCGCAGTGACGCTGCTGACGTGTTATCTGGTGCGCCCGAGCTTCATTTACAATCTGAGGGAGACGCACGCTGTATTCAAGCTATTCTACATTGTTTGTATTTTGGTATTGCTATATTTTTTAAAACGGTGCGTAAGTATGCATGTCGCGGATGTCCTAATCGCCAAAAACAACGACGTAAAAGTGCATTACCAACGCCGACAGATGAAAGGATTCAATGAAATCAATTCAATGGAAAGGATTCCGGAAGAGAATACAATGCTGAATAAAGTCGTAGTTTTTCAAATGTGTAATAAAATTAATTTAACAAAACGTATGTAAAAAGAAATATCTCATATACTCGCCCTTGGCAGATTTGACAGATTTAAATCAATTTAAATCAACAGCAAAACTCTTTCTACACACGCTTTTACTTTCCTCTAATTACAAACATCTGCTGATATCGCTGTGAATTTATGACTGTTTTTTCACTTCCATAATAAACAGTAAACATGTGGACAGATCATTCATTTTAATTAGCAAAAGTTTACATGCAGCATGATTTACGTTTTTAAGTTTAACATCACCATCAACTGCTCTCTTGACTGTTTGCTGTTTCAAATTACCAGAGCTGGCAGGCAGTTCAGAGCAGTTGTGTGTGTGTGTCTATGACTAATACCACAGACACAAACAGCGGTGCGGCGGAAGCATTTTTCTTCTGCGCTCCCCGCATTATGAGACCTCTTCACCAATTCAAGAGTCTAATCTAATTTCCCTCAGACTTGTAGAGCGTGAACAAGCCGCTGTGAAGCTTGGCATCTGAAGACGGTCTGGGACAAAGGCTCTGAAAATAAACATGTACGAGCATGTCTGCATGTCTGCATGTCTTGTCATCAGTGGCCACTGATCTTATGTGTTCCTGGTATGAAAGCGGCTGAAAGTTTCCTTGAAAAGTTGGATGCTAGTGGAGATCAATGCACCGGAGGAATCTAGCAGCCTCTGGCGGTCAAGCAGTTTACTACAAACTTGAGCAGACATTTACCCCACCTATCAGATATCTATATGGTCAAAACCAGAATATGCTCATTTTGATTCCGTATCTCTGTTTTTACCTCGCAATTCGCTTGCAACGTGGATTCTATACAGATTCTGTAATGCGGTGAGACTACATGAATAAAACAGCGAGATGAAAGAATACTACGATCAATTTCTTCAGATACGACAAGCTATTTTCCCTGTGTTTTACCACGATAGATCCGTGTACAAGCACACCTGAGACCCTGGTGGATGACATTCCATTCCACGGCATCCAATATTCCCTTTTGCTGTCAAAAAAGAAAAATAGACTTGCTCATATCACATGATTTGATATTTACTCTCCCGAACATGCAACTCACCCCTGAACTTTTTGTGTCTGGACTCCACATGCTGAGATTTAAAACAGATCTCTTCTGCACCCATCGCCATAGTAACAAAATCTACCAATTACAGCTCAAACACTCCACTGCTTAGAGAGGGTTTACGCTCAGATATCCTCTAATAAGGTCAGATGTGGAGAATATGAATATTTGTTCTCATATTTCTCATATTTCTGTATGGCAGAGCCCCTGTTTTGTAAAAGAGACAGGCTGGTGATCAGGGATGGAATCAGCTCTGTAATAGATGAAGTGTAGCTGGAAAAAATCCTTTAGGACCCGGTATGTTACATCACTGCTAATGGCTTCTGCCCTGATGGCAAATGAAATTAGGAGTACATTAATTAGGTGCATTCATTAAATGAACTAGTAGGCAACTCCGGAGTCTATCATAGAAGTACAATTTGGCCAGTCAATCATTCAGATGTTGTTACTTTATAATGTCTAAATCATGTTTTGTTTTTGTTTAAATTGTTTGTTTAAATTTATTATAAAATCAAAATCAGATTTGCGTGAAGACAAACAGTAGGTACTTGAGTCCCAAAAGAATGAATTTTAATGACTCAATCCAAGAATTACTGCAACCAAAAACAAGAAAATAAAGTTGAAGTACTGTACCTGATGCTCCAAACAATGGCTCTGTAAGCAAAGTAAATCTTCTCCCAATAAAATATTTATATATTTAATAACAAAGGAACTTACATCAGTGGAAGTGATTAAATATATCAAAGAACTTTGTGTTTAACTCATCTTACATGGAGGCCATTATGCAAAACAATACAGAGCTGCAAATCTTTCTACATCTCTAGGGACCGACCATATCAGGGAAGTTTCCCAAGTTCAGTCCAAAGTATTATGAAGGAATTGTAAGAAGAGAGTACATGGTGAGGGCTTTCCAGTGTAGCAGGGAAGCAGATGAGTATATACTGTACTGTAAAAATGCAGGGGTTTGGAACTAAGGATAAATCCTAGAACTCTGTTATTATGAAGACGGCATGAAATAAAGATGAGGAGACTGTGGGATTTTTCACTATTGTGGGGATTTTTCACTGGCTCTTTCTGAAGGTTATACCAGTAACGAGTGAAAGTTTTAATGATAAAATATTTTAATCATTCAACTGATTTGTTCAAAACACTGATTCATTCAGGAACGAAACAAGCGACTATCTTTATAGATGAGTCAATGAATCATTCACTCAATCAATTTGTCAAAAGACATTTTATTCAAAAACGAAATAAGCAGCTTTCTTTAGGAGAACGCCATTCAGTCAAATCATTCAGTCAAACAATTTGTTTTGATTCGATTCATTCAGAAACAAAACTGTTGTTCAGAGATGTCATTTTAGTATCAATGAGATAATATCTAATATAGTTTTATTCACATTTTTTATTTTATTCATATGATGTAGCGTCTCGTTCCCTTATTCAGGGAACCAGGGTTACACAAGTAACCCGAGACGTTCCCTTTCATGGGAACTGTCGACGCTACATTATGGGAGCGTCTCGTTCCCTTATTCAGGGAACCAGGGTTACACAAGTAACCCGAGACGTTCCCTTTCATGGGAACTGTCGACGCTACATTATGGGAGCGTCTCGTTCCCTTATTCAGGGAACCAGGGTTACACAAGTAACCCGAGACGTTCCCTTTCATGGGAACTGTCGATGCTACATTACGGGAACCCATAACATCATATGACGTAGCGTCTCGTTCCCTCATTCAGGGAACCAGGGTTACACAAGTAACCCGAGACGTTTTTTTATTTTTAGATTTTCCATTTTAATCTTAAATTGTTAGTAATTTTCGTTGTGTTTTATTTTTATTTTCATTTTTGTTTAAACATGTCTATACAGTTTTTATTTTATTTCAGCTTTAGTTTTAGTGATTTTAGTACATCAAATTGTTGTCAGTATTCATATTGATTTGTAATCAAAAAAGAAAAAATGCATATATGTTGCTTGAGAAGGGTACTTGTCCTGCATTTCTTTAAAATACATGGCATTTGGTTTTAGTATTTTGTTATACAATGATATATTCACATATTATTAACTGTGGCTTAAAGGGATAGTTCACCCAAAAATGAAAATTATCCCATAATTTACTCACCCTCAAGCCATCCTAGGTGTATATGACTTTCATCTTTCAGTCAAACACAATCGGAGTTATATTTAAAAAATATTCATGCTCTTCCAAGCTTTATAATGGGAGTGAATGGTGAATTTTGAAGCCCCCAAAAAAAGCACATCCATCAATCATAAAAGTAATCCATACGGCTGTTAATAAATTGAAGTGATGCAATGTGTTTTTGTACGAAAAATATCCAGTAATAAGTATATGGTGGAATAAGTCCCGCCTTCTAAATAAGAGCCAATCGACCACTGGTAAAGACATCGCGTCACTGCAGCGGCCAATAGAAGCACTGGTTTCTATAGAAACAGTCAGACGTGCACCTCCGAAATGAGGCACAAGAGACACACATTTAGGTCTGCGCATGTGCATTAGCTTGATCCAGCCTGAAAAATACATTTTTTTGTCATGATTCGAGCGTTTGGAAAAAAACATTTATGAGACAGTTGTTGTCAGATTTCACTGGTGATTTCAAATATGAAATTTAATTGAAAGCTTGGCAAACAGCTTTGGAGAATTTTGATGTTTCCCCATTCAAAGAGATAGGAGCTGCACTTGCATGCCCGAGAGGCGTTTCAAAGATGGCCGCCAAGTGAAATTACTTTTCTTAAAGGAACTTTGATTGTGCATCAGGTCAAAGTTCACTCTTCTGCTGGAATCGACTCACATACGGAAGCCAGTGATTCTACTTTACAAAGTTATAAATATGGATATTTTTCTTACAAAAATACATCACTTCACCACAGAAGGCCTTTATTAACCCCCTGGAGCCGTATGGATTACTTTTATGATGGATGGATGTGCTTTTTTGGGCTTCAAAGCATCGGTTACCATTCACTCCCATTATAAACCTTAAAGAGCCAGAATATTTTTTAATATAACTCCGATTGTGTTTGGCTGAAAGAAAAAAGTCATATACAGCTAGGATGGCTTGAGGGTGTGTAAATTATAGGATAATTTTCATTTCAGGGGGGGACTATCCCTTTAAGTGTCCAAATATTTTTGGGACCACTGTATATGAAATATAGATATAGAAATGTGGATCGATAGATTAACAGAAGCACTAAAGAAGGGCTTAATTTGTGAGGTTAGAAAGGTCGAAAGAAGGAACATGGATGGCATCTGTTTTGTTAAATGATTTGTCCTCCCAATCATGCTCATCTTAAGCGATGAGCACAGGAATATTCATGGCAGTGACTGTCGCAGTGAGGCAATGAAGGGCCCTTCTGTCTTTCATTACATGCACAACAATGAATTCATTGGAATTATTGTGAAAGCATGACCTTGACTTTCACCCCTGTGTTCATTACTGGCAGAAGCAGGGCCCATGCTCAGAGATTATTTCACACTGTATAAGAGAGCAAGCCAGAGTGGAGCGCACAGACCTCATCAAGAGGTGGCGGGCTGCAGAAAATGAATATGAAATGCAAAGGCAATTTCCTTTTGGCCAGATGGGTGACTTGGTATTCCTGACGAATGTTAGGAGATCAAGAAGTCCTATTAACGCACTCTGATAACAACCCGGTGCATGAGAGGGAGGGGTTGACATTCTGCCAGAGTTCCTTTTACAAAGAAAAGCATTGCAACAGAGTATACCTTTGCTAAACGTTTGTTTATCTGTTCCCTCATAGAAAGGTACAGCCAGCATTTTTGCAAAAAAGGGAGCTTTTGCCAGAATATTGACAATAAAATTTTTGTCTTGAGCAAAGACTGACTTGAGAGTCAATATTCATTTAATAAGGCATTGGTTGGTTGCTTGAGTTGGGCTTCTTAGAGCCAAGGTGATATCTATCAAATGCCAAGAAGAATATAAACTGTAGGGGAGGGAGGGGGGGATCAGAATGAGGGACACAGGCAACAGAGGACCTTTCATGGACAGACTCCCAGACGGAAGCTATTGCCCATCTCTTTAGAAAGTGTAATGAAGGGAGACTGAATCAAAGAGGTCCAATATTATGCCTGACCAAATGGGGACGACGATAAAGAGAGCTTGGAAATACTATGTTTTCTCTTTTTTTATCTCCTCAAGATTTTGGCCCTGACAGCACTGCTGCTCATGTTTTGGCCCGGGGCCCTTAGTCAAGTCATAATCTGTCCACCTAATCATTGTTGAAGCTTAATTTACCATTGTTCTTTGCTTATGTTTTCTGTAAGATGTGCTACATCCTAAGTGGAAAAATAAGACCAAGTGCACACTACAAGACAGAAAGTTGTTCAAATTTATGTGACAAGTCATAACGTATCTCACAAATGCATTTGTGATATGCACACATTGTAGGCTATGATCTTGTTTTGTTGTTGTTGTTGCAAATAATTGCAGACTTAAAGCGACAGTTCACCCAAAAATTAAAATCTTTCATTATTTAAAGGTGCCCTAGAATTAAAAATTGAATTTATCTAGGTATAGTTGAATAACAAGAGTTCAGTACATGGAAATGACATACTGTACAGTGAGTCTCAAACTCCATTGTTTCCTCCTTCTTGTATAAATCTCATTTGTTTAAAAGACCTCCGGAGAACAGGCGAATCTCAACATAACACCGACTGTTATGTAACAGTCATGATTATTAATATGTACGCCCCCAATATTTGCATATGCCAGCCCATGTTCGAGGCATTACACAAGGGCAGCCAGTATTAACGTCTGGAGCTGCACAGCTGAATCATCAGACTAGGTAAGCAAGCAAGAACAACAGCGAAAAATGGCAGATGGAGCGATATTAACTGACATGATCTAGGATAACATGATATTTTTAGTGATATTTGTAAACTGTCTTTCTAAATGTTTTGTTAGCATGTTGCTAATGTACTGTTAAATGTTACCATCGTTTCTTACTGTATTCACAGAGACAAGACTGTCGTTATTTTCATTTTTAAACATTTGCAGTCTGTATAATTCATAAACACAACTTCATTCTTTATAAATTTCTCCAACAGTATAGCATTAGCCATTAGCCACGCAGCATAGCCTCAAACTCATTCAGAATCAAATGTAAACATCCAAATAAATACAATACTCACATAATCCAATGTATGCGTGCAGCATGCATGACAAACATTTTGTAAAGATCCATTTTGAGGGTTATATTAGCTGTGTGAACTTTGTTTATGCTGTTCAAGGCAAGCGCGAGCTCCGTGGGCGGAGAGCACGAGAATTTAAAGGGGCCGCAGCATGAATCGGCGCATTTCTAATTATGCCTCAAAATTAAAGTTAAAAAAATTAATTAAAATAAATCTATGGGGTATTTTGAGCTGAAACTTCACAGACACATTCAGGGGACACCTTAGACTTATATTACATCTTGTAAAAAAACGTTCGATGGCACCTTTAAAAAATTTAGGGTAAAGGCCAATTCATATTGCATCAACAGATGCCGACCAACAGCAACAGACACTTCGTTGGGTTTTGTCTGATCAGTGTTTGACCCCACTCGGTCGGCGTCTGTTGGTGTTGGTCCGTGCATGTTTTTGCTGAACACATTAAGGCCCCGGTATACTTCAAACAAAGGTTAGATGAATATGTAAATATGTGCCATGCACTTTCTTCTCAGTAACAAATTAACACAACAAAAATGAGAAAACAGCAAGCATTTATTATAGAAAGCATAAGAAAAGCGTCTGATCATAACAACATGGGTATGTTAGCACGAGCTCTGCAAATTAGCACTCCAGTCACGTCACGTCTTCATATAGCACTTCATTCAATGGATTGCTTAAAATCAAGCAGCTTTACATGAAAAACAGTGTCAGTGCCTCATTTTTTTACAAGCACAACTTAATTTTGTACTATAAAGCGGCTCTCCAGTGTGTTCATGTTTTCACCCGCGGAGATCTTACCTCGACGAACTCAAACACACGAATGAGTCAAAGACGCGTTCGACGCGAGTGAAGGCGGAGCCTCAGCGCACACCTCCTGTTACGTTATCGTCACGGACCAATGGTATAGTAGGAAGGTGTTTTGCAGCTGGAGTGAACTTTTCCTGAAAATTTGCTTTGGCAAGCCGTTTCGAACTTCCAAAAAGAACACAAAACGAACTTCATTTTGGCCTGATTTTGTTCGAAATGACGTCACATCAGTTCGTTCTTCGATTTCGTTTGAAGTATACCGGGGCCTTTAGTATTTGTCAGGCAGTGAAATGTCTGAAAAGTAACATAATGCAATCTGAGCATTTGCATCCAGAGCTTTTAGCAACAGTTTAGGTTTTATGGATTGAACTTAAAGAGTTCACCCAAAAATACAAATTATGTCATTAATTACCCTCATGTCAATCCAAACCCGTAAGATCTTCGTTCATCTGCAGAACACAAATTAAGATATTTTTGATGAAATCCGAAAGCTCTCTGACTCCTGCATAGACAGCAGTTTAATTACCATATGCAAGATCCATAAAAGTAGTAAAAACATCATTAAAATAGTCCATGTGACTAGTGGTTCAACCTTAATGTTATGAAGTGACGAGAATACTTTTTGTTTGAACTTTATTTGTCAATTTTATCTCTTCCCTGTCATTCTCCTTACCCGGAAGTGGTGAATGTAAACAGCGTAGGAGACTGACAGGCAAGAGACAAATTTGTTAAATAAAGTCATTATTTTTGTTTTGTTTTTACACACAAAAAGTATTTTTGTGCAAAAAAATAGCTCTCGAATTTCATCAAAAATATCTTAATTTGTGTTCTGAAGATGAAAAAAGGACTTACGGGTTTAGAACGACATGAGGGTGAGTAATTAATGACAGAATTTTAGTTTTAGGGTGAACAAACCCTTTAAATTTACAGTAAAAACCTGTTTTGTAGATTTATAATACACTGACAACCACCAAAAAAACCATATGATGAATCAAAGCTCATCACAAGTAGCTTTTCTACAAGATAAGGTAAAAATATATAGAAGGCGAACAGTGTCATGCAAACAAATACAAAACACCATCATGGTAACACACTTGACACTAAACTAATGCTATTAACATTAATTTATAACCCTAATATATACATAATTTTCATTTGAACTTTCCTTTTTAAAACACTGAATGGTAAACATTTTTGTGCGTGCGCTTGGTTTAATAAAACAGGAAAGTGTGTTTTGGGGTGGGTTTGGTCACCTTTGTGGAGCTACTAATAAAGTAGCATCCATAATGACATTAATTGGTAATATATTTTACTCTACAGGCTGATAGCAGCAATATTTACTTCTCTGATGTAGACAGATATTGATTCTCACAGGGGAGAGGCTGCATCACTGAAAGACTTACTAAGAGGACGAGGCTGATGAAGTTGTCCTGGATTACCCTGGCTCGCCCCTGTTGTCTGGTGAAGACAAAGTGCACAGACATACTGGCAAGTGATAAACAGTATGACTGTTTGCAAAAGTCTAAGGGAGTGTGATTATCTGCATTACCAGTTAAACTAAGCAGCAAGCTGTGAATGCCTTCAGGGCAGACAGTGGCAGTGCTAAACTGAAAGACAATTCAGATTTGTTTTGCTCACATAATCAATGCTATTATATGCAATTTACTCATGCTGGGTCATTTTATGCAAGAGGTGCCTTCGCAAGTTTGATAAGATGATTTTTGAAGTACATTTTATATATTTTAACACTTCTATCATATATATATAGAGCAGACATGTCCTTGACTTCAAAAGAATTAAAATGTCATTGTGACTTTTTTTTTTTTTTGATGAACAAGTAATTACTCAATGACATGGAGATTTTTAATTCAACTACAATGTAAATATATGGGTCATTGATGAATAAGGTTTTTAAAAGTGTAAAAAAAAATATAATAGAGATATAATTAATTTTGAAGTTTTATTAAATGTTAACAATGAGATTATGTGGTTTTAAATCAATTAACACTGCTTTTGTCATTTTTACAAGATGGACAAAATTTGTCACCAAAAAGTCATTCGGTTTAACCAAAATTTTGGTTTTACCGAATGACACTTTTGGTTATACCGAATGACGATATTTTCAAACAATGCTGACAGACTGATATCTTGCTAGCTAACAAAAGGACAATCAAACATTTTATATTTAGTACAAGTTTTTAAAATATTACAACATTTTCCATGTTTTATAGCGGTTGTACCAAATGACCTGATATTTTGGGAGATGCGTATGAATTTTTAAATTTGAAAAAGAGAGTTAGTTACTTTGCTTCACGACCATGTGGTCCTTTGCAGGTGTCTGAATGATGTCACAACCTGTCACATGATACTGACCGCATGACTTGATCCAAAATGGTCCCTTTTTATTGGTTACTCCAAATGACGTCAGTGAAATTCATTTTTCCGGACAATTTTTCTCATGAACAAAGAAACGACTTCTACACATAATTTTAATACCATTTTGCATTTTGTATATATGTTCATATATACGGAAGAGGATTAGGGCCAAGCAATAATAAAAAAATAAAACCATCTCGAGATTAAAGTTGTTAAATTTCGAGAAAAAAGTCGAGATAAAATGTTGAGAATAAAGTCATTAAATTAACAAATTTATTCTCGTAATTTAACAACTTTTTTCTCATAATTTAATGAGTTTATTCTCATAATTTAATTACTTTATTCTCAACATTTTATCTTGACTTTTTTCTCAAAATTTAACGAGTTTTTTCTCGTAATTTAATGAGTTTATTCTCAACATTTTATTTCGACTTTTTTCTCGAAATTTAACGAGTTTTTTCTCGTAATTTAATGAGTTTATTCTCAACATTTTATCTCGACTTTTTTCTCGAAATTTAACGAGGTTTTTTCTCATAATTTAACAAGTTTATTCTCAACATTTTATCTCGACCTTTTTCTCGAAATTTAACGAGGTTTTTTCTTGTAATTTAACAAGTTTATTCTCAACATTTTATTTAGACTTTTTTCTCGAAATTTTACCAGTTTTTTGTCGTAATTTAATGAGTTTATTCTCAACATTTTATCTCAACCTTTTTCTCGAAATTTAACGAGTTTTTTCTCGTAATTTAACGACTTTTTTCTCGTAATTTAATGACTTTATTCTCGTAATTTAATGAGTTTATTCTCAACATTTTATCTTGACCTTTTTCTCGAAATTTAACGAGTTTTTTCTCGTAATTTAACAAGTTTATTCTCAACATTTTATTTCGACTTTTTTCTCGAAATTTAACGAGTTATTTCTCAAAATTTTACAATTTTAATCTCAAGATGGTTTCATTTTTTTATTATTGCTTGGCCCTAATCCTCTTCCGTAGATATATGATGTTTTAAAATCAAGCCAGAATAAAAAATATATACTGTACATTTATTACATTTTAAGATATTTTAATCACAAATGAATTTTTTTTTTTTATTAAAATGTGCATGTATGCTACAAGTTGGTAACACCCAGGAACGTACAGGCCAAAAAAAAAAAAAAAAGCTTTGCCATCACATTAATAAATTACATTTTAAAAATTATTTATTGCAATCTGTATTAATATTTCACAATGAGACTTCTTTGAAAAACACACAAAAAAATCCCTTTAAAATAAATAAAATGCAATCAAATCTCTTCATTTCTCTTAAGTATTACAGCAACCGTGTTCAGAACTGATACATGTAATTGATTTAGTCCTGCTAACAGTCTCTGTGTGAGAAACACACACTTCCCTTGCTGGAGGTGGTAATGAAGGTGCTAACGACAAACTTTTATAACATGACATGTAAGCGAAACCGCAGAGGATAACAAGTTGTCATGAGTATTTTTAGGTGTTTTTCTCATTTCCTAGTGGTAATTGAAATTTTTGCAGTAAAATTTCCCTCAAGACCCACAGAGTTACCACTTTAAAGATACTGTAAATGGCATTAAATTAAAACTCCTGCACAATAAGGCAGTCATTACAGAACCATTTCAAAAGGGAGTCATTAAATTAAATCTGGTAAATGTCACTTAATGTACACTCAAGCACAAATCACTGAATTAGTCATATCCTAACGGCATTGTGGTGAGGTGCTCCGAGGCAAAACCAGACTTTAAAGACTTGTAAATCAGGATTATGAGATAACCGTGTTTTTCTCTTTTTCTGTGGAAAGTAATGTGAGTCACAGTCAACAATGTTATATCACATGGATATTCGCAGATAAATGTGCTGTATTACCATGAAGTGTCGAAGCGACACCAATCACATTATCTCCCTCATATTACATTCATGACATACAAAAGCGCTGAACCCAGGGGCAGTCATTAACCATTATACGGCCATTCATCATCCTGATTTTGCATTGACCAAATGGATTACAAATGTTCTCTCTGTGTGCATGCAAAGCGTTAACCTTCTCCTTGGCCATACTTCCTCGTCCTCAATGGCCTCAGTAAAATGGCAACTTCACAAGCCGTAATGATGTCACTGAAGTATCACTTGTCATTTGTAAGTGATGAGTCTCCGCACAGATCAAAGGAGATTGATGATTTTGCCACTACTGCAGTAATGCAAAAGGTCACACCAAACTGTCTGCACCAACTGCCACACAAGTCTTGAAAAGTGAAGCCAAAACATTTTGATTGCCCCCTTGTGGCTGGCTGCAGCATAGGTCACAAACCCCACCCTCTCCATGTAATCAAATGAGATGCTAGCCAAACTTAAAAAAAAATCGAATTACACTTCATATATATATTTTTTAGAAGACAGTTTCTTTCAATTTGGGATAGTTCTTATCGTGCTGACATATGTTCAATTGTTCGTTTTTCCAATAAATGAGTTATTTGATGCTATAAAAATACATCATGATTGACAGCTGTGCTTATGACTGAATCTGCGGGAGTGTGACCAAGATACCACAGCTCCACCTCAGGATCACTACTGTGCAGACTCTCCCTCCAAAATGTAATGGGCAACAACCCTTTCTGGGATATTTTGGCTTCATTTTTCTACATTGGAAGAAAGTTGTCCATCTTTTTTTTTACAGACTATGGTCTGCACCGTGAGACTGGCAGGCAATGCAGTAGTTTTGCGTGCCATTTTCCATGAATAAGCTATTATCTTGTCATTTAAGACGAGTTCTCACAACCAAAAAACATGCTTCTAATGCTGTTAAAAAACAAACAAAAAAAAATCTTTTTTGCCTCAGATTGTTGTTACTGCATTCATCACGTAAGTGAAATTCATTTAAACCATTTTTTTTTTTCTTCAGGAAAACAACCAATATTTGTTCCTGAACTAGTTGGTCCCCTTTACTGAGTGATAGCATTAAATAAACATTTTCTGTGGGTATAGTATAAGCTATAGTATCCACTGATATAGGCACAGTGCATTAGAAATCCCAGATGAAATGCACAAAGAATGAGTTTCAAAAGGCTAAACTGATATAGAGTGATATTCTGTCTCCGATATCAAACACTTACATGAGATAGAGGTATTTCCCTAAATTACATTTGAAACAATCTCAGATCAAGTCAACGGAATCAAGTATGTGCATTTTGTTAAAGCAAAATCAATTCATTCAGCTAGAACTGAATCTAAAAAGGCACAAGACAGTGTAAGCTGCTTATGGCTCTTTCTTGCCTTAGTAAGAACTCCCTCTTCACCCTTCGCAGGGGTTTAAAGCAGTAACTTTAATTCATGTTGGCCGTCTGCGACTCAGCTCAGTTTCATAATGGCTAAAGCACTTATCTTCCAGTCATTGGTCCATCTGTCCTTGCTTCATTACCTCTGTCTAAGCCAGTGGTTCCCAACCTTTTTTTCAAGAGACCCCTATTTTAACACTGAAAAATCTTAACGACCCCCATGACCCCCCCCCCATTCAAATACACCAGTATAGACATCAGCTTAATGTGACTGTCAGTTGTTTAAGTTTTTAATAACACCAGAATGCAAACAATTAACTGCAACTTGCAACTACTGAGTTTTTCCAACAACAGATTCCATTTATTTTCCTAAACCCGTTGAGCAAATAACAGCACATTTTAATCTGTTAGCGTAAATATCAAATCTATCCATTTCACTTATTACCTTAAACGTGTAACAACATGCAAGGGTTCACAATGACCGACTTTTGTTTTCAGCCTGTGCTTTTTAACTGATGAACAAACAGAAGCAAATTAAAATTTACTAACATGAATATCACTTATTCAGAGAATTAATGTATTTTTTGTTTTGCATTCTAAAAACTAAAAACATTCACCAATTAAAACACAACAATAACCACTGCATAATAAATATTTACATATTGTAAGTTATGTTTTTTCATGCCTTTTCTCTTGTTCCTGGTTGAATTAAAGCCCTTATTTAATTGTTTTAATGTGACTATTTAATGTGAAGTCTGGGCCTGCATATCCAGGGCTAGAGATTGTATATTAGGCATGATTTTCGTGACAGCCATACGAAAGTCATGGTGCACATCCAGCTTGTTGCGTGCCTTCGTTTTGATGGTTACCAGAGAACTAAAAGCAGTCTCGGACAGGTATGTTGTGGCGAATGGCAGGATGAGTCTGGTTGTAGCATGGTGCGCAAGCTTGGGTGCGACGTTAGGTCCTTTCACCAGCCAGAACCGTTTGTACCCGTGTTCATTGAAGAATCTCCTCAGAAGAGAATTAGACTTGATATCCAAGAGCTCGTCCTCCGCTTGTAAATACTCCACGTCCTCCTCCTGCGCAGTGAATGGATCCATTACCCATGCGCATTTAGCGACATGTTCATCAACATCCGAAAACCGTGACGTCATCTCTTTCTGTAGCCGTTCCATGTGAAGTATGAACTCCTTGCTCAAGGATTCAGGCAAATTTCCCCCGGTCTGTTTAAGAAGTGATGGAAAATGGTGTAGGTCTCGTTTCATCAGCTTATTCCTCCTAAAGTCCACTTTATGCACAAATGCGTCAATAATTTCCTTGCATTCCAGCACATTTGCATCCGCGCTCTGCATGCGCTTGTTTGTTTCATTATAGAGGCTGAAAATATCCGCCAAGTATGACGTTCTGATGAGAAATGCATCTGTCATTTCGTCAAACAGCTTCTGATTGTTCATTTTCAGGAACTCTTTTATTTTTTCTTTTAGTTCAATAAAACGAACCAACACTTGGCCTCTTGATAGCCAGCGCACTTCGGTATGAAGGAGGAGTGTCTGATGCACCTCATCTTCACACAGCTCCGCAAAGATTCGCTTGTTTACCGGGCGGGCTTTTATAAAGTTAACGATCTTTACAACTGTCTTCATTGTTTCATTAAGTTCATCAGAGAGGTGTTTGCTGGCCAAGGCTTGACGGTGTATCATACAGTGAAACACAAGACAGTAGGGTGCTTTTTCTTTCAAACGTGCATTGAAGCCCTTGTTTTTTCCCATCATTGAAGCAGCTCCATCAGTGCAGCATGCGACTAAATTATTATAGGGAATCTGATTCTTTGTGAAGTACGTGTCAATCGCGTGGAAAATATCTTCTCCTCGTGTTGTTGTAGACAAATTAGTCGACAAAAGTATGTCCTGCTTTAGTTCGGAGTCATCAACGTACTGCACATATGCAATGAGGACTGCTTCATCCGCCACAGTAGACGTTTCGTCAAGTTGGATGGAAAATGGGTGCATCTTTAACTTTTCAATCAGTGTGTTCTCAACATCATTTGCCATTCTGTCGATTCTGTGCTTTATTGTATTATTAGACAGAGGTACAGTTTTTAGTTTTGAAGCTGCCTGTGCCCCGCACATTATTTCTGCCATTTTTACACATGCGGGTTTGAGCAGAGTTTCCCCGATGGTGTGTGGCTTTTTTGATTGGGCAATTAAGAGAGCGCACTCGAAGGATGCAACCGTTGCCTGTCTATTTTCATTTCCAGCTCTTGTAAAAACATCTATTATGTTCTGGGGTCTATTTGACATAACAAGTTCTTTTTTCCTCAGGAAAAATTCTGTAGGTTTACCCACCGTCTGTGGGTGTTTGGTGCTCTGATGTCTCATTAGTTTGCAGGGCTTCATGCTTTCATTCGCTAGTCTCTCACCACAGATTACACACTCAATTCTCACCTTGTCCATCGCTTCAATGAAACCAAATTCAAGATAACTGTCTAAATAAGGCCTTGTTTTCTTTTTAGCGCATTCATTTTTATCTTCTCCTCGCCGCTTTGCCATATTTTCTCTTTGCCTCGTTTTTTTTTCGAAGTTACGTCTGTATCTTCCCACTCTCGCGATATGTTGCAAAATTCTCGGCGTTAAGGATTTTTTTTTTGTCATGTTTAATTTTTTTACATTTTTTTTTTTCAGAATTATTTTAATCAGAATTAATTTATCGTGCTCTTTAAAAAAAAAAAAAGATTGGCGACTGGCGACCCCTCGAAAATTATTAGCGACCCCTAGTGGGGGTCGCGACCCCAGGGTTGGGAACCACTGGTCTAAGCCACCGTCCATCTCAAATATCTCTATTTTGACACTGTAGATCAAATATAGCCAGGATTTGGAGAGCTTACCATTCAAATAAGTTGCAATTCAAGGCAGATGGTTATGTCATGTCAACCATCTGGCTAATGCTTGCTTTCATGATTTTCATAATATCATATGTATATATGTTGCATATGTACTCTAGTTCAGCAATAAAATAAAAGGTAGCTTGTTAACCTCATGTAAGTAATGTTGCTGATAAGGTTGATATACAATAGGGTTCAAAAAGACCAATTTTTTTATTTTTTTTGTTAATTTAATATAATGCCTCATTGCTTACACTGGACATACACCTAGAAATACTATAGAATCGAGGGTTATCATGGTACCATAATTCCAGTAGTCAATTTTTGGTACCATATCAAAAACTGTTGGAACTACTTTATTCAACTATTGTAATAATAAAATAAAAATATTAATTAAATTAAATGAGTTTATTATTCATGATGATAAAAATTATAAGTAAACACATTTAAACAGCATATAGCCTTCAAAATTTTATAAGTAAATGGGTCATTGATGAATACTGTTTTTAAAAGTGTAAAAAAACATAATAGAGATATAATTAATTTTTAAGTTTTATCAAGTGTAAACAATGAGGTCATGTGGATTTTCAATCAATTAACACTGCTTTTGTCATTTTTTACAAAATGGACAAAATTTGTCACCAAAAAAGTCATTCGGTTTAACCAAAATTTCGGTTTTACTGAATGACACTTTTGGTTATACCGAATGACGATATTTTCGAACAATGCTAACAGGCTGATATTTAGCTAGCTAACTAGTTAGCAAGCAAAAGGACAATCAAACATTTTATATTTAGTACAAGTTTTTAAAATATTACAACATTTTCCATGTTTTATAGCGGTTGTACCGAATGACCTGATGTTTCGGGATATGCATATGAGCAAGTGAAAACATGAATTGTTCAAATAAGAGAGAGTTAGTTACTTTGCTTCATGTCCATGTGGTCCTTTGCAGGTGTCTGAATGATATCACATCCTGTCACATGATATTGACCGCATGACTTGATCCAAAACGGCCCCTTTATATTGGTTACTCCGTATGACATCAATGAAATTCATTTTTCCGGACATTCTTTCTCATAACAAAGCAACGACTTCTACACATAATTTTAATACCATTTTTACACTATGTTAATATATGATTTTATAAAATCATGCCAGAATAAAAAATATATACATTTATTACATTTTAAGATATTTTAATCACTAATGAAATGAAATGGCCATCCTTTGGACGGTTAAACCGAATGACCTTTTGACACTTCAAAATCTTTAAAATACCTTTATATGTAGCAAAATATAATTAAAACTTTTTGGATTCAATAAAAGAGATCTAGTTGTACTACTTTACATACTTTGGATGTCATATCTTTGTTTTTTTTTCATTATTATTAAGGCTTTTGGACAAAAAAGTGACCCGTCACGTCATTGACCCAAATATTGTTTATTAAAAAAATCAAGTGAAACATTAGTAATAAAATGAAGGACAAAGAAATACATACACATTACACAGAACTAGTGGCAGGTATATTATATGTTTTGAGCAGTGGTGAGCAGATACTGACTAACTTAAACACCTCTGATTGGCCATTGTGTTCACACACTCAACAGATACATCTATGTCTGTGATTGGCTACAATGATCAACACTTCAAAAACACATAGTAAATAGAAACCTTTGATGCTCTTCACAGAGCACTTACACAGATACCCACGGGAGCGCTTGTTGGTTTATTTTATCTCAAATTTTTGGACCCCACTGTTTATTGACCAAACCAGAACCATATAGAGTCTGTATGGCTCTGGTGTGGTCAATAAACAGTGGGTTAGCCTAGGTTTACTATTTTAAATTTAATATAACAGTTTGATATAATGCAACTTTTATTTTTGGTCCGTGGACCTCAATAAAGTTAGATTTTTGGCCCTTTGTTTTAAAAAAGTTTGGGCACCTCTGTCATAGACAAACTCTTTCCTAACAAACCAACCTTTAACATTTTAACATTATAATTATCACATTGTTAAAAAAAAAAGTAAAGATAATAGTGTAATTTCTTAATATTCCTGTTATGTAGTAAACTACAAAGACTGCAGGTATCCTTGGTTCCAACCAACCATGAACATGTAACTGTAATAGTGTCATGGGAACTATTTCTATCAGCTTCAAATAAATTATATCAGCTACAATAAATGAGAAGGCACAGTCAATCAATGGAGGGAATCTCATCAGATATGAAAAGCAATTAAAAGTACCTGGGTCGTTTCAAGTGAGCGAATGTTCCTGAATTTTAATGCCTCTTCTTTATCATCATGGATACCCCTAATAATAACTGTACAATATAACAAAAGCGGGGTGCAATCAGCTTCATTTCTCCCCTCAATACAATTTAGCTTTGTCATCCTTTCACTGACACCGATTGTGTCGTTTATGTTTACTCAGTGGCGTTCATTCTAAAACTTAATCTGCGTGAAGTCTATCCGAAGGTACTGTTCATAATATGAAATTTATCTTCAGGTTTTGTTGTTGGTCCCAGTGTTCCTTGGCTTTTCAGTTCAGAATTAATAGTGTGAGCTCAGAGGAATTACATGTCTCTAAAACGGTTTTATCCTTCTAGAGAAATCATTTGCAAACGCAGCAATAAACATCCTCACCGTGATAATATTGTATCCACAAAGCATAGTAAAGACGGATTACACCGGATAAAACCACTCTGAAGTTTTCAAGATTGCTGTTATATTTTCCTTCAAATCAGTACATAAAACAGAAATTGAGCACTCAAATCATCCAACAAGTACCACGGTTGCCTGATTGGAATGCAGTTGAATTAAGGAAATAAAAGCGATCTGATGCACATTATTTGAGGTAGAATGAGAAAGCGCATCACACAGAGTGGATAAGTTAAAGCAATATTTATGTGAACACTCAAGGGTTTTATAAGGTTAAAAAACAATTACACCCTTAGTGATCCTGATGATAGCCTGCATTGCCTGAGACAAATATATTTGGATTTCATTTTAACCTAAAAGGTTTATCACTTGCATAACAACCCTGTGTCAGAACATGTGTTCTTCCCTTCACAATGTGCAAAAAGCAGCACGTCAAATGAGTAAGATGTCAAAATTCTCAACATTCATGATACAGTAATCTGCAATAATTAAATAATGTCACAGTTCAGTTCAGTTTCCTGTGTTTCAGGGTATGTTTACATGACAACAATGTACTAAAACTGAAAAGTTTTTCCTTTGCATTTTTTACGACGACATTGTCAAAAAGTTTCCCGTTTACACAGATCCACAAAAATGATTAAAAACGCTGTTTTATTCATGCCAGGCCAGTAGTTGGCGATGTCACTTCGTAAATAAATACTACTCCTTTAGACTGAACACGTAATCCACATGCACATGACATCTCCATTTTCACAAATTCGCTTTTTTTGTAGTTTAGACTGAGACAATAACAGTATCATTTTAAAACTTGCACTTTGAAACCTATTTTTAAAATTTTTCAGACCCCCAAAATGCCATTGTCGCATAAATTAATGTCCAAAATGCATAAACAAGTTTTCTGTTTTTATTTGAAAACAGTTCGTTTTTTCAAATCTCAGTTAGTTGCCTTGGTTTTCCATTGATTATGTTATACACCTGTGGATTCTTTCAAAGTCCCTTTAAGTCATTTCACTCGGCGGCCATCTTTGAAATGCCTCTCGGGCATCCTGGGCATCATGCAATCTCTTTGAATGGGGAAACATCAAATTTCCAAAACTTGCCAACCTTACGATTAAATTTCATATTTGAAATCACCAATGAAATCTAACAACAACCGGCTCATAAATTTAGTTTCTAAACGCTCGAATCATTACAAAAAAACTATTTTTCAGGCTGGATCAAGCTAATGCGCATGCGCAGACCTAAATGCGCGTCTCTTCGGAGGCGCGCGTCTGACTGTTTCTATAGACCTTATTTACCAGAGAAACATGCGCCGCCATCTTTAGAATACTGTCTTTGAACTTCCGTTTTTGCGGTAGCCCCGTATATTTCTATGGCATCGCTGTTGAAGAATAATTAGCTGGTGAAGTGAATTTACCTGTTGTAGAGTTAATGAAAGTTATCATGAGCCTTGTTATGTTTAAAGCAAATGTCTTAACAAATGTCAGTAGACCGGGAAGATTTTAAATGAGCAGTTCATTCATAAATACATAAGATCGCTGTGGAAATACAAACCGGAAGTCAAAAGACAACGAGCGCAGCGCTGAAAAGGGGCGGGGCTACATAAGGTCTATAGAAACCGGTGATTCTAACGGCCGCTGAAGTGACGCGATGACTTTACCAGTCGGCGATTGGCTCTTATTTAGAAGGCGGGACTTATTCCGCCATATTGCGCGTTACACTTTCTCCCATTCAAAACAATACTAGTGACATGTCTTGTGTTATTCTATAGTCTTTGATTCTTTTCACTGATTGGTTTGTTTGATCTATTTAAGCCATGTTTCTTTCAGTTCATTGTCAGTTCTCATTACATTTTACCTGGTTGTTATGTCCGTGTTTCTAGTTTCTGAGTTCATTGTAAATAAAATCTTAAACTGCTGCAGTTAGATCTGTTCATTCATCTTCATTTTGTAACCCGGTGTGACAGTTGTTTAATTTTCCTGTTCTGTGCACAGAAACGAACTGAATTTTTTGTATTACAGGAAAAGGAAAATACATAATTTGAGGTGTTTTATGAGCATTAAAGATTATGAACAAAGCCTATAGTCAGTCTGTATTACTTTATTCTTTGAAATCATCTAAGAATATTTCTGCCCTCATCAATCGCACACAGAATCTGAATTTAAGTAAGTTATGCAACATTTCATGGTAGTGGAATCGACATATCTATCATGGTTGCTGGAAAATGTATCAGTCAAAATGAAAGCTCAAGTGTAAGTCAAGCAACTCTTTCAGATTTTCTCTAAATAATTCAACATTTCACAGGTAACTCGTGAACTTTATTTTGGTGTAACAAAAAAGGTCATACAGTCGGTGAACTGTGTGACATATATATGAGATATCTAAGTTTTAATGAGCAGGATTTTAGACCAGTGAGATTTCACAGTGGGCAAGGGTGCTAGGAGATATGGTCAAAATATTATCCAAGTAATTTTTTTTTTTTTTTTTTTTGTATTACAGGAAAAGAAAAAACACATAATACACAACTGAGGCGTTTTATGAGCATTAAAGAATATAAACAAGGCCTATAGGCCTTATGTGCCAGAGAAACAAGCACGCAGCCATCTTTAGAATTTTGTCTTCGAACTCCTGTTTTTGCTCTGTATATTTCGATGGCATCGCTGTCGAAGTTTGCTGGTGAAATGGATTTACATGAAGTTAACAAAAGTTACCATGATCACTTTAATAAAGCGGATTTCATAACAAAAGCCAGTAGACTGGGAAGATTTCAAAACGAGCAGTTCATTCATCAATCCGTAAGATCTTACCTTCATGCTGTGGAAATACAAACCGGAAGACAGAACACAAAACACAATGAAAAGGGCGGTCCCACTTTATATTAAGTGGCCTTAACTACTATGTACTTACATCAAAAAATAAGTACAATGTACTTATTGGGTTCATATTGAATTGCAAAACACTTTTGCTGCTATTGAGGTGGGATACGGGTAAGGTTAGGGAAAGCTTTGGTGGTATGGGTAGGTTTAAAGGTGGGGGTAAGGTGTAAGGGATGGGTCAGCAGTGTAATTATAAATGTAATAACAGAAATTAATTACAGATGTAATTACATGCAGGTGTTTTTAAAATATAAGTACAATGTAAAAACATGTATGTACACAATAAGTGCATTGTATCAAATGATTAATTTAAATGTAAGTACATAGTAGTTAAGGCCACTTAATATAAAGTGGGACCAAAAGGGCGCAGGGCTACATAAGGTCAATCTGTTTTCCTTTTTTTTTCTCTGAAATGACAAAAATTCAGCTATGAATGTGCCCTCATTATTTTCCTTAGCATGAAAATCAGCATTGCTGGAGGTTATTCTCATAAAGCTCAGTCATGGTGAAGAAAACATTTTAGTATTTCATGACTGTAGTACTGTAAAGTTGAAGTCTTTGTGATGTAACTCTTTCTTATCAGCTTAAGTTCTATTGATTTTATTATTATTTTCCACACGTATTGAAGTAAATCTACCAACAGGCTTGAGAATGTATGACCATAAGGCATGAATTGATTGTAGATGTTACATTTACAAATATATAGTGAGTGATGCCACACTTTGCAGCATGGTTTCTGTTTAAAATGGCTTCTGATGTGTAGATAAGCATGAAAAATTAAGTTTTTTCCTTTACCAAAAGTGTTAAAGTGTACCAGAAGTCTTTCTTCTCACATCAGTGATTTCTGATTAGTATCTTTACTGGGTTATGAGAATGTGTCATTAAATAAATAAATGAATAAATGTCATCGTAATGACCAACTGCCTGTAGCCAATATTAGCCTATATTATCCAGTTCATTACATTAATTGATAAATAAATAAATAAACAAACATTAGCGCAAGGAAAACTGCCAACATTCATGAAACGTCCACAAAATTATATTCAGTCATCACAAGCCGACATCAGTTGCCCTCCATCCAATAAACATGCTGTTTATTATACAAGATTTATTTTCAAGGAAGGATTACTGCAGATGTTTGCTCATCAAGATATTTGCTCATTAGTATCATTCACACATTCCTTACACATTGAAATTGAGAAATTGAGCACAGATCAGCCCAGTCAGTCTATTAGTGAGGCTTCAATACTAGTCAATCCGATGGATGCGTATAACACAGATAATAATGAAAGTGCTATGGCATATTTGCAAGGGTCTGGCTAAGAACCCAGAGTCTAATGTCCAGCATTTCAATAGCAGGACCTCTATTTAAATTCAGAAAAATGGAACCGAATGCAACCAGCAGGATTATTAATGATGTCAGTTTAGCCCTGGTGCAGCAGTGTACAATAAATGATATCCCTCCTTTCTAATTTATTCTGCCTTGGCTCCACAGTGGCCCGCTGTTTAACACAACATGGATGGATCTCCCCTGGCTTACTTACAGCCTCTAATAAAGGTCATTTTTACCTGCTGTATGCGGATTGAATTTGACTTGCCATTTTCCGCTCCCAACTCTCTGTGGCGGCGCGCTTCTGGGGGCACTAAGTGAAAATCGATAGCCCCAGCTAAATAAGGTTTAAATCAAGCCGTAATATCTATAATAATTCACCACACCAGTCCAAATTATCCAGCTGAGATTGTAACAGGGTGAAATATGCTGAGAGTCAGTTTAAAATTGTCTCCCAGTCAGCAAGTGATTGGTATAAAATGCCATGGAAAGATGTTCAAACACCATGTAAGATGAGAGCAGAGTACTCTGAATGAATACAGTCTCAAAGCCAGGGGACAGTTTGCTTCAGAGCTGTTTATCTAGAAATTGCATCCTATCAGCTCTCTGGTATGGAAGAGTGCAGGATCCTGGCACCCAGAATCTAAATTTAAGTAAATTATGCAGCATTTGATGGTAGTGGAATTGATGTATCTTCAAATTAATGGTGGTTGGGATAATGGATTGCAGTCAAGAGAAAAGCTGCAAGTCTCACTCAAGCAACTTTTTTTCAGTTATCCGTCCAAATCTTAAGGATTTCATGAACACTAAATTCAGTGTAACGAAAACAGGTCATAGGTGAACTCAAATTCTGAGTCCAATGGGCTGTGCAGCCTGACATAAAGTAGAACGAATCAGAAGATATTTGATGTTTAATGAACAAGAATATGAGATTTCACAGTGGGTGAGGGATGGGTGATATGGCCAATGTTGTGATGGTTTTTTTTTTGTTGTAATATTTAAAAAAAAAAAAATCTTTTTTTTTTTTTTTTATTTATCATCACCATATTTTAACAAATGTATCATCAAAAATGGTGGCTAATGACATGGATTCATAAACTTTTTAAATAATTATTTTAAAAATGTAATCAAATTAAAATATAACAATTTACAACAAATA
Organism: Megalobrama amblycephala; assembly: GCF_018812025.1. Classification (NCBI taxonomy): domain Eukaryota; kingdom Metazoa; phylum Chordata; class Actinopteri; order Cypriniformes; family Xenocyprididae; genus Megalobrama; species Megalobrama amblycephala. Next base: position 37,502,368 of record NC_063060.1, on the reverse strand, counting down.
AATATTTTTTTCAAATAAGGTGCTGCACAACTTGTATACTGTATAAATTAAAATAAGGATGAAAAATATCTTGGTTGTATGATATTCCTTAAAATAATAACAAAAACAACTTTTTTTTTTTTAGATGTCTAAAACATCTAAAATTTTATTATCAATATCATGAATTAATTTTTTTAAATAAATATTAGGGATGCTTTTTGATTTATTGCATGGCCCTAGGCAAGGTTACCGCTGATTTATATAGTTCTCTATATCTCTAGATCTGTGGAAAGAAGCCTACAAAGGCCGCATTTAGGCTACGTTCAAACTGCAGGTAAACATGGCCCAAATCTGATTTTTTTTAGCCACATGTGACTCATATCTGTTTTCTCCATGACAGTGTGAACAGTACAAACGATATGGAATCTGCTCTTTTCAATTCTGATTTGTGCCACTTCCATATATGGTATTAAATCTGATACAGATGAGATGATTTGTAATGCAACCGCAGTGTGAACAGTCATATCGGAATTCATGCGATTTTTTACGTCACTCGAGATCAACATTCATCACGATTCTGCGCTCATGGGAGTCTATTTAAAGATTTTACATACCCAATGTTATCAAGACAGTTGGGAAATGTAGTGAGTCATACAAGCAAAACATGAGGCCTCGTATCATAAAAGTTACAAAACTCTGCTCTCTTTTGTCACATCATTGTCTTTATTTGTCATATTGCCTGCACCTAATTTCGCTGCCTTCCGCGGCAGATCACACTATTAATAAACGCGTAATCGCTAACTTTAATGTGTTTACTTCCTTATGGCAGTGTGCTGTGTGTGTTGCCAAGTCTGTTACTTTTTCACTCTGTGGGTTGAAGCAACCGCAGTAACGCTGCATTCACACAGGCCCTGCGTTCCAATGTCCATACTATCCATCCTAAATAGTATGTGAGATTAAAATAAGTGTGTCCCAAAGCATAGTATGTTGAAAAGAGTATGCCAAAAGTCCCCGGATGGTCTACTATTTCCGGTAGATTTTCGAAGTGTGGATCCGTGCACACTATAAAGGCTAATATTGCCCACAACCCATTGCGCGTTGGACGAGGATTCAGTTCAGAACTACAAACACGAGTAAAAAGTGTTAAAAAAAAACTACTAAACATGGCGGATACGCGCGATCGACGCTGAGAGGTTTGAGTGACTAATAATCAGTTCAACCTGATAGAAAATATATATTTAATGTTATCCGTGTTATTTTTCATCTGCAAATACCAATGTGGACTTTTATAAAGATCCGAATGGCCATTAACTTTTAAATGCATCATTATGCATTAATATGAGGAGAGTTCTCCACATGAAAGACCCGCGACTGTAGATCAACGTGCTGCATTTCTCTCCGATACGGTAGGAAATTAACTAAATGAAATGTGGAGGATGTAAGATGATTGACAGGCCAGTTTACGGTGACAGGATGCGACAGAGAGAAAAGACGCGATTGTATGACGTGTTAGTATGTCCCAAAGCTTGTCTACTCTTTTGCTACACACTCAAAAGTAAGTACTTTTTGTTCACAGAAAGAGTACATACTTTTAGGGCGTAGTATAAGTAGGCGAATTGGGACGCAGCAAGGGTCTCAGGATCAACGCTTGACGGAGGGCGTGTCTGAAGCTTGCGCTGACGTGACCATCATAGTGACAGCAGCCAATCACATTGCTTTCCGGTGTTGCATGAACGCAATTGGCTTGTGTCTGTGATCTGATTGGCTGATGCCAGTGTTGGCACTTGAAAAGCTAAGAAATCTTCAACTTTTATCGTAAGCAATGCGAGTGAAGCGACACGACGTAAGACTGTAAAAAAAAAAGATGGACGACGCGACGCCGCCAAAATGGACGCCGATGGGCGCTGACCATAGACTGTAAAAAAAAAGATGGACGACGCGACGCCGCTTCCTTCCATTGTAATGAACTGAAGGTAAAACGGACGATGATGGGCGTTGACATGTTGGAACTTGGGCATGCGCAGAAAGACTCGTCAGTGAAACCAGGAGGCGGAGGCGGAATCGCGGTATCAAACTTCCGCCCAGACGTCTGCGTCATCAAGATCAGATCACCTATTTGTTTTATTATCTATTGTTTATTATATTTTTCTTTTCCTCCTCCCTTTTTCATTTGGCTTAAACGATGGCTTAATTACATCTGGCAATGAGGAATTTACATTTATTTGAATGTTTATTAATGCACATTGTTCAGTTTTAAACTAAATTACTCATAACTAGGTCAAAACAACATATCGTAATTGATGTATTTTAAATAAATAAATTATACACAAATTAAAATTATACTTGTAAAAAAATATTCTGTTTCTAGAGCAATAATATTTTTGAAACCTCGGTAAAGTTGAACTAACTCTACAGCAGATCGATTGCTGTAACGTTAGACAGTGCTCTTTAATTAACTAGAGTACGATTAGTTTTGTCCTGATAATTATTATTTTATACCCATAAAGATAATTAGTAACTGCCAGATTATGATCACCTGCTTTTTCCGTCATGGCTAACATTAGCCGTGTTATCTTGGCTAATAACATTTAGCTTATAAAGCCCACATTTAACGTGACCGAAAAAAACTCAGTGATCCGTCAGATCTGTAGGTCGGTTAGGACAGTTTACTGCTGAACAACAACTTTTGTCAGTGAGAAATAACACAGAAATCGAAAAATAATAGTTATTTATTCATCTTCAATCTCCCCTCAAAGCTCCGACAGTCCTCAGAGAAGCTGTCAATCAACTGTAAATCGTGACGACACGCCCCGTTTCTATAGCACCAAATTGCTTGCAAAAATCAAACTGATCACAAAAATGAACTATTGAATATATATCAGCATGATAACAACTACCTTAAATGACCAAAACCATCTTTCAGAAAATTTTATTGTATGTGTAATTAATTTTTTGTTATTTTGACAAGTGCCATTAGTTTGCATTGAGAGGGCGGGTTTATGACTTGTACTGCATCCAGCCACCAGGGGGCGATCAAAGAGCCCGCGGCTTCACTTTTCAGGACGTATGAGACACACCCGGCGCTGACACGTTACGCAAAAACGTCAAAAAAAAAAAAAAGTTTGGAGCCTGGGCATGTGCAGAAAGACTCGTCAGTGGAGCCCGGAGGCGGAGTCGCGGTATCAAACTTCCGCCCAGACTACTGCGTCATCATTGATGTATTTAAATTATACACAATTTAAAATTCTTCCTATAAATAATAGGCTATTCTGTTTCTAGAGCAATAATATTTTTGAGACAGCAAATTCAGTAGATAAACTCAATATAATATGCCACTAGAAAACAACTCTAAAATGTCAGAAATGGTCCTGCCATTTTAAATAAAGGGTTAAACTAACGTTACAGGAGATCGATTGCTGTAGACAGTGCTCCATAATTAACTAGGCTATCATTAGTTTTATCCTGCTAATTATTATTTTATACCCATAAAAATAATTAAAAATAACTGCCAGATAACGATCACTTGCTTTTTTCCGTCATGGCTAATGTTAGGCATGTTATCTTAACTAATAACGTTTATTAATTAGCTTATGAAGCCCACAATTAACGTTACCAAGAAAAGCTCAGTGATCCGTCAGATCCGGTAGGTCAGTTAGTACAGTTTACTGCTGAACAGCTCATTTTGTCGGTGAGAAATAACACAGAAACTGAAATTAGTTATATATCTTCAGTCTCCCCTCGAAGCCCCGACAGTCCTCAGACAAGCTGTCAATCAACTGTGAATCACGACGACACGCCCCGTTTCTATAGCACCAAATTGCTAGCTAAAATCAAACTTATCACAAAAACGAACAATTGAATATAAATCAGCGTGATAAAAACTAGCTTAAATGACCAAAACCATCTTTTGTAAAATTTTATTTGAAGCATAATTTATTTTTATGTTTTAACTTAAGTCTCATTCGACTGCATTGAGAGGGCGGGGTTTATGACCTGTACTGCATCCAGCCTCCAGGAGGCGATCAAAGAGCCCGCAGCTTCACTTTTCAGGACGGATGAGGCACATCCGGACGTAACCCTCAATTCAGTTCGGCAACGCATGACATCACCCATTCAAAGTAAATGAGAAGAGTTAACGCAGACGCCCTGTGTGAATGCAGCGTAACGTGATTTTTAACCTCCAGAAAGCAATGTGTACTAGGATACCCCAATGCGGAATGCGATTGGACTAGATTTAGACTAGTTTTGAGAAGCAAATGAGTGGATTTTGTGGTAAAAACCTGGGAATCCTGCTTGCATCGTTCTTTTGCGCATACAGGTCAGTTCAGAACCATTATCTGTTCACATTCAAAACAACAATGTGAACAGCTATACAAAAAAGCAAAAATCTGAATTGAGCATTAAGGATTGCAGCGTGAACATACCCTTACATTACATGGTTCAAGTGACCCAATTTCGATTTGTGGCACACATCAGATATGAACCATGATATTCTCAGATCAGTTTGATATTTAGAAATTCATATATATATATATATATATATATATATATATATACATATAAGATTTATATATATATATATATACATATAAGATTATATATATATATATATATATATATATATATATATATATATATATATATATAAATCTTATATGAATCGGATACCTCGATTTGCATCTTCCATGCAAGCAGACAGATCGGATATTCCTGTCAATGCGAGCCATACGTCACTGAAAATGCAATGGTGGCGAAAGGCGTCAACTCATGTGGACACCAACCGCAATCACATGACTCTTTTCAATGGCCCAATGGAGGACAAAGGCTCAACCTATTTAAGAGACCAATGTTTTGATAACCTTTAAAGATGAAGCAAAAGCTTGTATTATAATTTCGTCTGCGTCCATTGCAAATTGTGCCATTTTTACTTCCTTTACAGCCTAAACATTTCCGGGTCAATATCTACCTTGGGTTGTTTCGCCAAGTGTATAGTGTAAATGCAGATATTGTATATGGATCACTTTTAAAAGATGATGTAAGCTGGTCAACAAAAAAAATCAGATATAGTCAACAAATTGGAATTGGGCATCAAGACCTGCAGTGTAAATGCGACCAAAATGTCCTTGTCAAATCTAAATATGAACAGTGTAAATAGCCAGCTGGAGTTCCATCAACACTGAAAGCAACACAATGTGTGTTCATTCTTCTAAGATCTGTCACAGCGATTTTACACTTTACAAAACCTATAAAATGCAATCTGCTTTAAATGAACTGTACTCCGACTCTGCATATACCCCACAGAGCCAATTAAAATGCCCGAACTCTGATGGAAAGAGAAATGATGGCAGAAAAAAAGAGAGTTAGCACACCTCAGGTTCTACGAAAATACTACGTGACCAATTTTCAAAAACAGGCTACATCTTTTTGCTCCATCAAACACGAGTCGGATCTCAATATGAGAGAACAGGCATGATGGATGCCTGCATCTCATGTTGAGACGGAGGGCAAAAAGAAGAAAAGAAAAAAAATCCTTCTAAAAACAAGTTTGTCAACAATAGCAAAAGCCTTCACCGCTAACCAATCCCCGCCTCCTCTCGGGAATCAAGGCCCATTGAGATCTCTAAATACTTCTCTCCAATCTGATCCCTAAGCAATCGATGAAAAAGCAGACGTCGTCTTTGATTTTCGGTCTTGGAAGGCTTCTACTCCCCCTCCTTCATACCTGTCTGTCTTGGGCTGGACTGAGGGGATGTGAAGTAGATGGGAGGGAAAGCGAGCTCTGAAGTAAATGCCTAATGAGTTTAAAGCTCACTTTGTACTGCATTTTTCTACTTTTAAAACAGATGCCAGTGGGGACCGCAGTCGCTCCGCAACAGACTCCTGCGTAAATAACAGCTTACATAGAGGAATGAGACTCAACAGAGCAGAATAAACATTTGCGATAATAAAAGATAATGATAATGTTTTCATTATAAGCCCTCCAATAAACAGCCTTTCTGAAATACTGTCAAGAGAAGAGAGGGACATTGTTTGTAAGATATTAGATGTAAAGCATTTGCAGTGGGGAGGGTTGATTAAGCTTATCACTACACATCTAAAAATTGAAACAGTTGTCATGAAATGTGTTTGATTGGCTTAGCAATGCTTGAGTGATTGCAGAAAAGGACGGAAATAAGGTTTAAATGGGTACAAAACTAATGCACAATTACAGCTATTGCATTTGGACAAATATCAAAATTAGTCTGCTTTTGTCATTTTAATGTGTTCTTTATGTGCTTAGAAAACGGTTGCAAAGTCTATTACATTATATAGATTTTTGTATTACACGTTTTTTTTTTTTTCCGAACCAAACCGCTAATGAATGCTTTTTTTAAGCCGCAGCTAATTTAAAATGAGTAACCTCACCTTTACAGCATCCAATTAATGCAGGGAATTATTTAGAGCGTTGATATAGTTTTAATGTAAGCAGAATTAACCTATTAGAAATCCCTAAATGAGAGATTTCTTCATGCAGCCAGATAATTATCTCAGTCATGAGAATGTATAGGAACTTTGGACCTCATTACTCTCTCCACTCTCACCGTTTGCCCTTTTACTCTCTGGACTTTATTCCCCTATTGGTCTCCCTTTAATGCACAACAATAAATTCACCTTTTATTATCTTGGAATGGCAGAATGTGGGAAAACAAAATGTTTGCATCTTATCTGGGTAAAAGTTAAAGGGATAGTTCATCCAAAAATGAAAATGGTCCCATAATTTACTCACCCTCAAGCCATCCTAGGTGTATATGTCTTTCTTCTTTCAGCCAAACATAATCGGAGTTATATTAAAAAATATCTTGGCTCTTCCAAGCTTTTTAATGGGAGTGAATGGTACCCAAGATTTTAAAGGTCCCGTTTTTCGTGTTTTTTTTGAAGCTTTGATTGTGTTTATAGTGTGCAATATAACATGTGTTCATGTTTTGCGTGTAAAAAAACACAGTATTTTTCACATAATTTACTTATCTATATACCGCTGTTTCCACTGTCATAAAAACGGGCTGATGACTTCCTTGTTCTATGAAGTCCCTCCTTCAGAAATACGTAACGAGTTCTGATTGTGCCAGCGGTTCCTGTGTTGTTATTCGACAGCAGTTTAGCGCATCTTGCCCGGAAAGGTCACGCCTCTTACCATAACGTGGAGATGCACGCGCTCAGTGTTATTGTAAACATGTCTTTAATTTTACCCTATCAATTTGAGCCGGAATCAGACCCGGTGATTGGACTGCGGGATGAAAATAACAGCGTTTCGACGACATGGCGACAAACACACTCTACAAACGCAACTCTTGTGTATTCCTGTGGGCGGAGGTTAGTCAAAAAACTGTTTTAGTGACGTCATTAAAGAAGGAAGTAGAGGGATGTAGTCCAAACTGGCCGTTCGATGTAGGCAACTTCTGTTAAATAAAATATCTCGCTTGGCATTGAACTTTGAGCTTTAAAATTTTACAGATTTTATTTATACTCTAACAACAACATTACACACTAACTAAAGTTTGAAACATGGGATCACGAAGAACGGGACCTTTAAAGCCCAAAAAAGCACATCCATCCATCATAAAAGTAATCCATACGGCTCCAGGGGGCCTTCTGAAGCAAAGTGATGCATTTTTGTAAGAAAATTATCCAAAATTACAACTTCATAAACTTTAATCACTAGCTTCCGGTAATGGCCATCCGTACGTTCACAAGAATGTCGAGTTTCGGCGTATGTCGTACGATGTAGGAGTAGCGTAAGCTTTGGTGAGAGTAGACAACAAACTCAAGCTCTTCTGACATTTCTCTTTAAAAGTTCTCATTTTAGACTTCTAATTCATGAAAACAAGTAGAACACCGTGTTTTGTTTTGCTCTATCCTCTGTGCTTCCACTCTTCGACCGGAACTAGATTTGCATACGGCCATTACCGGAAGCCAGTTATTATAGTTTATAAAGATAGAAATATGGGTATTTTTCATACAAAAACACATCGCTTTGCTTCAGAAGGCCTTTATTAACCCCCTGGAGCCATATGGATTATTTTTATGATGGATGAATGCAAATTTTTAGGCTTCAAAATCTAGGGTACCATTCATTCCCATTATAAAGCTTGGAAGAGTCAGGATATTTATTAATATAATTCTGATTGTGTTCATCTAAAAAAAATATAGTCACCTAGGATGGCTTGAGGGTTAGTAAATTATGGGATAATTTTCATTTTTGGGTGAACTATCCCTTTAACATTACAATTAGAGCAACGCCGAAAATACATCTTATTGTCATTCTGTATCTTTCTTTCAATTCTCTCATGGCCAGTAAGGTCCTAATGTTTGTTTTTTTTATTATTATTATTAGTATTATGAAACTCACTTTCTGCAAATGAAAGTGATAATAAAAAAAGTTCAGAAAAATACAAATAATGCTAATTTAAAATAATTTATAACTCTAAGTCTGTGAAAAACATCATTTCAATGTATATGCAAATGCCTTGTGTCATTTCATTTGTTTTCTCCTTTTTTTAGCCTTAAGCTTAGTATATGACTTGTATCTGACTACCTGTCCTGGATTTGTCACTTATTCAAGTTGTTTTGGTGAGAAAGCCACATAAATATTGACATAAAAATTGCTGGAATAATAATAATATTAAAAAAACAAAATCTACACTCCTCACTAAGCTAGAATCAGTGTGTTGTTTACAACATCAAACCACTGATTTTTAGCTGCCAATGACTGCTAACAGGATGTGGATGTGTGGTGCTTTAGATGGTGTAAGGAAGGCTTTGTTGGAAGTCATTGAAAGCTCCCAAGATACCCATCAGTGCACCACGTGGCCTTGAAATGCGTCCGACAGTACCCAAGCTCTCTATTAGCAGTCCGAGCACCTGTCATCACAAACAAGAAAAGCTCTGCTCTGCATTGCTATCCACAGTACTGTTGCACTGGAAAAAATACACATCTTAATCAGTATCTTTGTAGCATTTTTCTGATAAAAAAATATAAATATCCTCAGAAAAGAAACATTTGAGAAGCAAAAATTGTGTAAAAGAAGACACTTTTAAGAGAATATATTTCTTAAATAAACACTACCGTTCAATGTTTGGGGTCGGTAAGATTTGTTTGTATTGTTTTTGAAAGAACACTCTTATGATGTTCAAACATACAGTATAAACAGTAATATTATGAAATATTATATTATTATAAATGTTTTCTATTATAATATATTTTAAAATGTGTTATTCCTGTGAATTTTCAGCATCATTACTCCAGTCTTCAGTGTCACATGATACTTCAGAAATCATTCTGATATGATGATTTGCTTAAGAAACATTTCTTATTATTATCAATGTTGAAAACAGATGTGCTGCTTAATATTTTTGTGGAAGCCGTGATACATTTTTCTTTGATGAATAACAGCATTCATTTGAAATAGAAGCCTTGTGAAATTATGAATATCTACAAATTAATCTTAATTAAATGTGTCCTTGCTAATTAAAAGTATTAATTGCTTTTAAAATCTTACTGAAGGCTAGTGTAAATTGAATTAACTTTATTTTCATGATTTTTTTACTCTTCTTTTAAGTCTAAACCTGAATGCATATTGTTAGACTTAGCACCCTTGATTGATTGAATTGAATTTACCTTGGCATAGTTAAATAACCAGAGTTCAGTACATGGAAAAGACATACAGTGAGTCTCAAACCCCATCGTTTCCTCCTTCTTATATAAATCTCATTTGTTTAAACGACCTCCGAAGAACAGGCGAATCTCAACATAACACCGACTGTTACGTAACAGTCGGGATCATTAATATGTACGCCCCCAATATTTGCATAATGCCAGCCCATGATGTTCCCAACATTATGAAAGGCATTAGACAAGGGCAGCCAGTATTAAGGTCTGGAGCTGCACACAGCCGAATCATCAGACTAGGTAAGCAAGAACAACAGCGAAAAATGGCAGATGGAGCAATAATAACTGACATAATCCATGATAGCATGATATTTTTAGTGATATTTGTAAATTGTCTTTCTAAAAGTTTCGTTAGCATGTTGCTAATGTACTGTTAAATGTGGTTAAAGTTACCATCATTTCTTACTGTATTCACGGAGACAAGAGCCGTCGCTATTTTCATTTTTTAAACACTTGAAGTCTGTATAATGCATAAACACAACTTCATTCTTTATAAATCTCTCCAACAGTGTAGCATTAGCCATTAGCCACATAGCATATAGCCTCAAACTCATACAGAATCAAACGTAAACATCCAAATAAATACTTTAATCACATAATTCGAAGCATGCATGCAGCATGCATGACGAACATCTTGTAAAGATCCATTTGAGGGTTATATTAGCTGTGTGAACTTTGTAAATGCGCTGTAATATAGTCGACAGCAGGTGTGGCAGGGAGCATGCGATTTAAGGGGGCGGCGCCGAGTGTAAATCAGTGCATTGTTAATGATGCCCCAAAATAGGCAGTTAAAAAAATTAATTTAAAAAAATCTATGGGGTATTTTGAGCTGAAACTTCACAGACACATTCAGGAGACACCTTAGACTTATATTACATCTTGTGAAAGAACGTTCTTGGGCACCTTTAACATTACAATATGAACATTTTAATTCAGTTACAATACAATTGAACTAATAATTATTTTATTAGCACTTTCTGCACCTTCCATTCTTCAAGCTAACATCAAATCATGTAGAGAGATATACAGTCAAACCAAAATTTATTCAGACACCTTGAACATTTCATTCATTAATACAGTTTATTCACTATAGTTTAAAAAAATGGTAATAAAATTGAGTTAAACTGTGTCAGAAAAAAATTTATCTTAAATATGTCAGATAACACTTAATCAAAACATGGTGAGTCAAAGTGTCTGAATAATTTTTGGTCTCAAATTTTTATCAGTTTTACTAGTAGTCCACTGTAATGAAGAAGTTTTGGGTATAAAATGTCACTGTTTACTTTATTTTGCTATCCTCACTTACATAAATGAACTATAGCGTCCTGCACCATATAGTAAAAATATATCAAAAATATCAAAAATGTCTGAATAATTTTTGATTTGACTGTACATCAGCTTGTGACAATTCATTTCATGTGACCTTACCGGATAACACCAACAGACTGCATGCTTAATGACAAAAGCTGTCTCTCTGTCTGAACTACTGCGCAATGTGTCAGTGATTTATTAGCTTAATTAGCACTTTGGACATTGTCACTGGGAGTTGTGGTGGTTCTGCTTTATGATGCAAGCCTATGCATTATGGAAAGCCCATTAAGTAGGAGATTCTCCCTTAAGATCTTAAAGCTGAAAAATGAAAATTCATTAAAAAATTAATTAAAAAGTCAGTAATTATTCGCCCTCATGTTGTTCCAAACTTGATTTCATCTTCGGAACACAAATGGAGATATTTTTAATGAAATCTGAGAGCTTTCTGTCCCTCCATTGACAGTCTATGCAACTACCATTTTGACGCATCAAAAAGTTCATAAAGAGATTGTAAAAAAAAAAAACATATGAATCAAGTGCTTTAGTTCAAATTTTATGAAGAGACTCGATCGCTTTATATGATGAACAGATTTAATTTAAGCTTTTTTATCACATATAAACATTCATCAGCCAACAGAAGCCCAAACGTGCTGCTTAACACACCAGAATGAACCTCATTGGTTCTCACACGTCAAGCAAACATGCCTGAGCTTCTGTTTACCACAACTGATGTGTGAGTTGATGAATGTTTATATGTGAATAAAAGCCTAAACTAAATCTGTTCATCATATAAAGCGATCGAGTCTCTTCCGAAAATTTGGACTAAACCGCTCAATTCATATGGATTAGTTTTACGATCTCTTTATGAACTTTTTGAAGCATCAAAGTGGTAGTTGCATGGACCATCAATGGAGGGACAGAAAGCTCTCAGATTTTATTAAAAATATTTTTATTTGTGTTCTGAAGATGAACAAAAGTCTTACGGGAATTGGAACGACATGAGTAAACGATGACAGAATTTTCATTTTAGGGTGAACTAAACTTTTAAGGTAAAAGCCACTAAGGAACCTGCAGTGAATGGCTGAAACAGTACAAGCAAAAAAGAACTATGTGTGGGCAAAATACTTGTAGCTGAAAACCAAGTGCGCTGAGCCTGGTTAGACTTAGTCTAAGACCATACTACCAAATGAACAGCAATTCTGCGACAATTAGCATCTAAAACCATTACTTTTCTATGGCACCATCACAATATTCAGTCCTGTCATTACTGACAATGTAGAGTAAAAATTACATTGCTCATTGAGCCACTTAGAATCCCTCTTTCAATGGCTGTCACCAGGTCAAAACTGCCCTCTATAGATAATGCATCGCTCCCTTGAGACCTCCATCTCTGGTTCATGTGGTAAATGTGAACACTTGAATACTGTGTTCCACAGGTCAAGGTTCACTGTCTGACAAAGCGTAGTTAAAAGAGAGAGTTTATCAGGCTGGGCTCAGGACTATTAATGAGGAATAGAAAAGCAGGTGGTCTCTTTATCTGTGATAGAGGTCAACCCTACCAGAGAAAATGGCAGGAGGATTAGATATGGGGATTAGGTTGTCAAGTAATTGCAGCCCATGGAAGAAAAAAATATATATATGCAAAATCCCTGTTAATCAATATATGAGGTGCAATTAAGTGACTGTGGGCAGCGTGATTTTGTGCAAATTGTTCTATAGTAATTTAAGACAGCAATTTAAAACTCTGAGAAAAAAAAGGAATAATTAAGCTACATATATAGAGAACAAATGCATTTTGAACATGTGACCATTTCCTGTAGAGTTAAAAAAGTGATAAAGAAGCACTTGTAAAAAAAAGAAAAATATCCAAAAGTATATCTAAGATGAAAAGTACACTACAGTAAAACACTGTTACAAAAACAATAATAATAATCAAATAAATGCTGTTCTTTTAAACTTTCTATTCATCCAATAATTCTGAAAAAAGTCCTCACAGTTATCAGAAATATATTAAGCAGCACAACTGTTTTAATAGCGATATTAATAAAAATGAAATTAGCATATTAGAATGATTTCTGAAGGATCATGTGACACTGAAGACTGGAGTAATGATGCTGAAAATTCAGCTTTACATCACAGGAATAAATTACATTTTAAAATATATTAAAATATAAAGGAGTTATTTTAAATTGTAATAATATTGCATATTATGACTATTTTTACTGCATTTTTACTTCTTTTTAAATGCATTTTTAAAAATATTACAGACCCAAAACCTTTGAACAGCAGAGCATACTAGGCTACATTTTAAAGTGTCTAAGGGTCAATGCCATGACAGGTCATTTTTTTGTCCAAAGGCCTTATTAATAATAAAAAACAAAGATATGACATCCAAAGTATGTAAGGTAGTACAACTAGATCTCTTTTATTGAATACAAAAGGTTTTAATTATATTTTGCTACATATAAAGGTATTTTAAAGATTTTGAAGTGTCAAAAGGTCATTCGGTTTAACCGTCCAAAGGCCAATACAGCCATTTCATTTGTGATTAGAATATCTTAAAATGTAATAAATGTATATATTTTTTATTCTGGCATGATTTTATAACATCATATATCAACATAGTGCAAAATGGTATTAAAATTATGTGTAGAAGTCATTGCTTTGTTATGAGAAAGAGTGTCCGGAAAAATGGATTTCATTGATGTCATTTGGAGTAACCAATATAAAGGGACCATTTTGAATCAAGTCATGCGGTCAATATCATGTGACAGGATGTGACATCATTCAAACACCTGCAAAGGACCACATGATCATGAAGCAAAGTAACTAACTCTCTCTTATTTGAAAAATTCATGTTTTCACTCGCTCATTCGTATGTCCCAAAACATCAGGTCATTCGGTACAACCGCTATAAAACATGGAAAATGTTGTGGAAACATGGAAAAAAAAACTTGTACTAAATATAAAATGTTTGATTGTCCTTTTGCCAGATAGCTAGATATCAGCCTGTTAGCATTGTTTGAAAATATCGTCATTCGGTATAACCAAAAGTGTCATTCAGTAAAACTGAATTTTGGTTAAACCGAATGACTTTTTTGGTGACTAATCTTGTAAAAAATGACAAAAGCAGCGTTAATTGATTATAAAAACCACATGATCTCATTGTTAACACTTAATAAAACTTCAAAATGAATTGTATCTCCATTAAGTTTTTTTTTTTTTTAATGTCCCATAATACATTTATGTATATATATATATATATATATATATATATATATATAACATACATACACATATTCTCTCACATATGCACACACCATTAAAGAAGTGATAAAGAAACACATGCAAATTAGAAACAGAGAGAATGTGACAAACATACGTTCACAATTTAGCTTGCTGTTGAACAGTTTTCATTAACAGCAACCAGAATGGCGAAGAAGATGACACAAGCTCAAGGTTAACCCAGATAAGGTGTGATGGCTTCAGCAGTGTTTTAATATTGTCTGCCATGCTGTTCCCAACACCAGATTTATAGTGTGAATAGAAATCTAGCTTGTCCCCGGGGCCACCGCTCCTAACGTTTGTATTTTTTTTTATAGATTGTCATTCCATTGTAAATCTCAATGAATGATTGCGTCTTCCACAGACAAATCAGACCAATATGAAAAATGTCCACTTATTATGGAGAAATAGAAGAGGATGCCTTTGGCAGATGGAATCTCATTGAACGGATGTCTGGGGTGTTTAAGTCTCCGGATGAATCCGTCATCTATCATCCGCAGATGGAGAGTGTTGCGTGTGGTGGTAAAGGACTCTAGTAATAATTCTAGTTAATCACTGTCAGTGAATGGCAGAAATATTAACTATTCATTACCTCTCTTCACACCTCAGAAATGAAGTATCGATGTATCTTAAAACAAAAACATCGCTGCGGGACATGATCTTGACGACGGCAGAGCAGTGAAGCTCTATTCAGCGATTCTAGATGCACATCTTTTGGCCTCGTCACGGCGTGCGTTGCGCGCACAGAAATACAGAGGCTGATGAAAATTCATTGGATGTATTATTTATGCAACTTCTCACAGTAGCACAAGAGCCGTCGAGATTGAAAATGCATGTTGTCAGCTGCTGACTTCCCTAGGTTGAAATCAATAGAGAGAAGCACTAACCTGCCACCAGCCCTGATGACTGATTGAATTCAGAGAGGCTGTGAGGCTTAACGCACTTCAGAAAGGAAACTGCAGTCTATTGGAGGCATGCAGCGGAATAATATTCCAATTCTGGTGTGGATGGTTTTCCATCCCAGAGTGCACTGCTCTTACCCTTCACTGCTCAGGGACCGCTATCGATGAATAGTCATCGGGATTCTGAAGCGGGGCCCACTTCAGTGCAGGCACCCTTCGCAATCTCCGTCTCGTCCCTGGAGCGCTTTACTTGTTCATTCTGTTCGTGAGCGAGCAACCAGGCAAAGGGCTAATTAAATTACCTCAAACTGCTTTATTGTTACCTCGATGAAGTCCATCTTATTTATAATGGATTTGTGAGTGCATATACGCAAACATGGAACTATCAAGGGTGGTTTTTTTTTCTCAAACCGACACTGCTTCTGATCTTCGCAGATTGATCTTCAATGCACTACATATGGGGATTCGGTGACACTTTACAATGGTCTCATTGTTAACGGATTAGTTCACTTCAGAATTAAATCTCCTGATAATTTACTCACCCCCAAGTCATTCAACATGTTCATGTCTTTCTTTCTTCAGTCAAAAATGAAATTAAGGTTTTTGAGGAAAATATTCCCTTGGGTACAACGTGTTGAAGGTCCAAATTGCAGTTTCAATGCAGCTTCAAAGGGCTCTACACAATCCCAAGGGTTTTAACTAGCGAAACGATCAGGCATTTTCTAAAAAAAAAAAAAGTATATACTTTTTAACCACAAATGCTCATCTTCCACTGCTCTGCGATGCGCCACGCATTACGTAATCATGTTGGAAAGGTCGTGCGTGATGTAGTCGGAAGTACCGTGGTAGGGTGGAAAACTCCAAAATCGTCCAACATCATTGTTTTATTTTTTTTTGTAAAGGCCATTTGACTTTGCACGTTCGCTTTGTAAACACTGGGTTTGTACTTCCGCCTACGTCACGTGTGACCTTTTCAACATGATTACGTAATGCGTGGCGCATCGCAGAGCAGTGCAAAATGAGCATCTGTGGTTAACGTATATACATTTTTATTTTTTGTAGAAAATGGCCAATCGTTTCTCTAGATAAGACAATTATTCCTCTGCTGGGATCGTGTAGAGACCTTTGAAGCTGCACTGAAACTGCAATTTGAACCAGTTGTACCCCACTGAAGTCCACTATATGGAGAAAAATCCTAGAATGTTTTTCTCAAAAACCTACGGAAGAGGATTAGGGCCAAGCAATAATAAAAATATAAAACCATATCGAGATTAAAGTTGTTACATTTCGAGAAAAAACTCGTTAAATTTCGAGAAAAAAGTCGAGATAAAATGTTGAGAATAAACTTGTTAAATTACGAGAAAAAACTCGTTAAATTTCGAGAAAAAAGTCGAGATAAAATGTTGAGAATAAACTTGTTAAATTACGAGAAAAAAACTCGTTAAATTTCGAGAAAAAAGTCGAGATAAAATGTTGAGAATAAACTTGTTAAATTACGAGAAAAAACTCGTTAAATTTCGAGAAAAAAGTCGAGATAAAATGTTGAGAATAAACTTGTTAAATTACGAGAAAAAAACTCGTTAAATTTCGAGAAAAAAGTCGAGATAAAATGTTGAGAATAAACTTGTTAAATTACAAGAAAAAAACTCATTAAATTTCGAGAAAAAAGTCAAGATAAAATGTTGAGAATAAAGTCATTAAATTACGAGAAAAAAGTCGTTAAATTACGAGAATAAATTCGTTAAATTATGAGAAAAATGTCGTTAAAATTCGAGAAAAAAGTTGAGATAAAATGTTGAGAATAAAGTCATTAAATTATGAGAAAAAAGTTATTTAACAACATTTTTCTCGTAATTTAATGACTTTATTCTCATAATTTAATGAGTTTATTCTCAACATTTTATCTTGACTTTTTTTCTCAAAATTTACAATTTTTCTCATAATTTAACGAATTTGTTCTTGTAATTTAACGACTTTTTTCTCGTAATTTAAATTTTTTCTCATAATTTAACGAATTTGTTCTTGTAATTTAACGACTTTTTTCTCGTAATTTAACATTTTCTCATAATTTAACGAATTTGTTCTTGTAATTTAACGACTTTATTCTCAACATTTTATCTCGACTTTTTCTCGAAATTTAATGGGTTTTTTTCTCGTAATTTAACGAGTTTATTCTCAACATTTTATCTCGACTTTTTTCTTGAAATTTAACGAGTTTTTTCTTGTAATTTAACGAGTTTATTCTCAACATTTTATCTCGACTTTTTCTCGAAATTTAATGAGTTTTTTCTCGTAATTTAACGAGTTTATTCTCAACATTTTATCTCGACTTTTTCTCGAAATTTAATGAGTTTTTTCTCGTAATTTAACGAGTTTATTCTCAACATTTTATCTCAACTTTTTTCTCGAAATTTAACAAGTTTTTTCTTGTAATTTAACGAGTTCATTCTCAACATTTTATCTCAACTTTTTTCTCGAAATTTAAAGTTTTTTCTCGAAATTTAACAACTTTAATCTCGAGATGGTTTTATTTTTTTATTATTGCTTGGCCCTAATCCTCTTCCGTAAAAACCTTCATTTCTTTTCGACTGAAGAAAGAAAGACATAAACATCTTAGATGACATGGGGGTGAACTAATCCATCAAGAGTTAACTACATTAGTTAACTGACAATGAATTGACAATGAAAATATAAAGTTAAATGGTAATTTCATCATTTACTAATATATTTTAAAAATCAATCGGTTAATCTTATTTAATAGACCTGAGCATGAACTAACAATGAACAGATGTATTTTTATTAACTAATGTTAACAGATTAATAATTACTGTAACAAATGTATTTCTTATTAGTTAGTAATTGTTAGTTAATGCCTCAAATAATGTTAACTAATAGGAGTTTATTGTAAAATTCTCCTCAACATCAAAGCAACATGATGTGAAAATCTTTAAAAACAATTTCAATTTAAATGCATTTCAAAAGACTTTGCATGAGAGCTTTAACAAGACATGAATCAAATGTTAGAGCAAAGGACAGGTTTGAATTAAAAAAGACAGAGGCCTTTTAGATGCTATTTATTTAGTGTCAATTGTGGAAGATACTGTTAGCACTAGGAATAAACAGCAACAAATAGCATTTTGTTTATATAAGTGCATACAAAGTGTAAATAGACATATGCTATTTGTACTAAAGGTAAAAAAATTTACTAAAATGTCAGGCAGAGTTAGTGAAAATTGTCATTGTCAACAAAGTTATCTGCTTGCACACATAGAAAAAAAAAATGTCACCAACTTCATGCATATCTTGTAAAAAGGTTAAGTTTCAAACAAGCTTTCATCAACAACTGAACATTAATCTGATGCTACATGACTTTCAGAACAAAGTCACCCTTTGTGATTTAGTCACCTGGTCAGACTCTTGGCACAAATTACAGCAGTTTTCCTCTAGGCATAATTGTGCATGCAAAACCATACCATCCAGAGCTTAGTCCCTAATCAAATATCCAGTAGATATCCATCATAAGCTTGTGTTAACTTAGGCTGGAAACACTTTCATATATTAAACGCTGGATAACCCAACTGATCTGAATTTTTTGCAGCATTTAAACTTTTGATTGTCATGTGCTGCATTATCATAAGACATGTTGAAGTGGTATGAAGTGTGATTGATGACGCCTGATTCTCTCAGGGTTCATAAAGAGCTAGTAAATGACTAAAGTGACTGAAGATGTGTTTGATATGTCAGTTATGGTGACATAAAGGCAGTGTGGATCATGGATTCATTTCAGCACTATAAGAGCCACACATTTTGAAAGGGTCATATTAACTTAGCAGTGGTATATATTGAGAGTATTTGTGCTTGAGCACTATTCAAACTGAATACTGAGTACTTTTATTCAATTACATTTAAAGATATTTAGATTTAAAGTCCCCCTGTAGTCAATAATTGTATCCCTTAAAACTCATCTTTGAATACCATAAATGGCATATTTAAATGTGAAAAAAAATTCTTCATGCCTTAAAATAGCTTGAATGTAACTCTGCACCCTTGACTCATTCAGTATACGCGAATCAATGAATATGCAAATTAGCCCCGCCTCCACTCACTCACACAAGCTCAGAGATCCACTTGGTCAACTTAGTGAGGTAAACGCTGCACAATAGTATCGTATTTTACAATGTCAGACACATATGGGTAATTAATATGATTAGCCTTTTGCTTGATTATGTTATCAAACAGCTAATAATGTGTTGCTAATGTTACACAAACCACGTTCCCGTTCGCCATGCTCATCTTCAAATGCTTTGAACAATTTAGAATATTGTTGAGGTGGCGCTATACATGTTAAAAAGCTTTAAAACCCATATTTTTAAATAGTAAATTGTAAATAATACCATATAGTAAATTGCCTGTATTAGCTGTAAATGGTCTTTTCCATCTCTGCTCTAGATCAGGGGTCTCCAAACCCGGTCCTGTAGAGTTTAGCTCCAACTCCAATTAAATACACCTGAACCAGCTAATCAAGGTCTAATTAGGCATACTAGAAACTTGTAGGCAACATTCTTGTCTGAAAATTTAGTTCTAACCCTATATCCCTACCCCTAAACGACCTAACCCACCCATAACTTATCCCTATCAGAGGGAAATGATAAGTGAATAACACTAATGTAGAAGCACCTAACCCCGGTTGTAAGTCTTAACTTGACATAAACTGTAAACTTCAAATCTGATTGGTTGATTGAAGGGGAATAACAATACCCTCATGTCACGATTCAATACATATCACGATACTGAACTTATGATATGATATTATTGCCACACGCCAAGACATATGGTAAAAGGATAACAAAAAATGTACTGTTGATTAAAATGCTACATTTGGTTTTACATTGGGGTGGAAATGAATAGGCTTGGACTTGGTGTTGGTGACCCAATGCACAGGACAATGGTGACACCAGAATAAAAATATTCATGATTCTAACGCTGAAGCTGAATTATTTTAGATGAATATGTTTGCACTCTGTCACTGACTAGATATATGTAATGTAGTACTGACACTAAACTCTGTAGACTTGGATTTTTTTCTCTCACAGTAATTTTAATTTTTGGGGGGGTGAACTATGCTCAACACATATTCCCACTATCCACGATACGATATTGTTGAATTTTTGTATTGCGATATATTGTGACACAAATGTTATTCCAAGATCAGCAAAGATGTTGATCCAGGAACATGTTGTGCTTGGTGAAATCACGTTCACCTGCTGTGTCTGGATGGTGACAGCACCACAGTATTTGCACAGTTTGGGGTAAATCAAGCTAGGACAGGAGAGGAAAAAGCATTTTAATATCACAAAAATGATACACTTCGACTTTAAGGACACCATCAAAACTAGAGCTTGTATATAGCTTGAAAATAACAACAGCAGCAGTTCCTCAAACATCTATAGTTACAGCTCCATCTCATATCAAAGTTTGACTTTGCTTTAGGATGAATGCCTTTGGATGCTGGCTTGATCAAAAAAAAAGAAAGAAAAAAAAGCTCTTACTAAAATTAAACGTAGCATGTCGAGACCACCAGCTGTGAATGGAGTAAGTGATACCAGCAAGCTTGTTCTCTGATGCTTGGGAACTATTGCGGCTGGGTGGGGACACTGCAATCCCTAAAGCTTTTAACAAATACCTCACATGTCTTTTGTCACCAGGTCTCGCACTGAAATGAATGACACACCGGAGGACAATTAAATGTTCTGCATTTTCATTTTTCACAGAGTTCGATATATAGCCTGGCTTTACTCAGTTTCATATTTCACTTGTTTTCTGATTGGAACTTAGTTCCTTTCTATCCAAGTTATATTCAGCCCATAATAGCAGACATAAATTCCAACAACCTTTAGCATTTCATTATTATACAGTTTAACTTATGAAATGACATGCCCCACAGCTGTCGTCGCATCAGTTAAGCTTTTTTCGTAAGTTGAATATGGACGGCGTAGGACATAGCATAAGCGTTTTGAACTGCGAGAGGTGTTACACTTTCTTCCTAAGTTTAATATGGAAGGCTGTCTGGTGAAAGCTAGATATTTTACTTTATAACTTGTTAAATATGGATATTTTTCTTACACAAACACATTGCTTCGTTTCAGAAGGCCTTTATTAACCCCAGGTGAAAAAAAAGTACACTCATCATAATGTACTTCATTTTCGCACACTAATTTTGTACTTAATATACTAAAAATTCTTCTTTAATTCTTCTTAAAGGGTTAGTTCACCCAAAAATGAAAATTATGTCATTAATGACTCACCCTCATATCGTTCCAAACCCGTAAGACCTCCGTTCATCTTCAGAACACAGTTTAAGATATTTTAGATTTAGTCCGAGAGCTTTCTGTCCCTCCATTGAAAGTGTTTGTACGGTAGACTGTCCATGTCCAGAAAGGTAATAAAAACATCATCAAAGTAGTCCATGTGACATCAGTGGGTTAGTTAGAATTTGTTGAAGCATCGAAAATACATTTTGGTCCAAAAATAACAAAAACTACGACTTAATTCAGCATTGTATTCTCTTCCGGAATCCTTTCCATTGAACTGATTCCATTGAATTGATTCCATTGAATTGATTCCATTGAATCCTTTCATCTGTCGGCGTTGGTAATGCACTTTTACGTCGTTGTTTTTGGCGATTAGGACATCCGCGACATGCACACTTATGCACCATTTTAAAAAATATAGCAATACCAAAATACAAACAATGTAGAATAGAGCGTGCGTCTCCCTCAGACTGTAAACGAAGCTCTGGCGCACCGGATAACACGTCAGCAGCGTCTTACGTCAGCAGCGTCACTGCGGAGTCACGAACCGGGATTTACAACAGACCCGGAAGAGAATACAATGCTGAATAAAGTCGTAGTTTTTGTTATTTTTGGACCAAAATGTATTTTCGATGCTTCAACAAATTCTAACTAACCCACTGATGTCACATGGACTACTTTGATGTTTTTATTACCTTTCTGGACATGGACAGTCTACCGTACATACATTTACAATGGAGGGACAGAAAGCTCTCGGACTAAATCTAAAATATCTTAAACTGTGTTCTGAAGATGAACGGAGGTCTTATGGGTTTGGAACGACATGAGGGTGAGTCATTAATGACATCATTTTCATTTTTGGGTGAACTAACCCTCTAAGATAATCTAAAGAACTCAACTGTGCTATTTTGATGAATATGAACTAAAATTATGCTTTTAAAATACCATCTCTGTATTTAAAAATGTATTTAGTTACCACTTGTAGCACACTATGGGTTCAAGTGGACATTAGCGTGAACTAGCATCTTAACATCCTATTACAATACAGATAGAGCTCCATACTACTGTAATAATAAAAATGCAGAGGATAAAGTTGTGTAAGTGAACCGGCCCCACAGCTGTGTTGTAAACTCCCACGTTAGCCGAGCACAAACGTGAATAGCTGATAATGCATTAAGTCGTGCTCCATCCTTGATCATTACTCCAATAATAAGACAGACAAGCTGCATTAATCGACACATTTTTAGACAATTTTGGACCCACATCTGAATAGCAGAACTACAGAAACGTGAGTTAGCCGGTTAGCAGGAGACATACAGACTAGGGTGTACGTTACACAACATAACATTCAAAACTACGAATTTTGAACAATCGCTAGAAAATATAAACATCAATTATTAATCATACTTACAGGTTGAGATTCAGAGGAGCAAGCTGGTCCAAATAAACTGGGCACTGATCCATATTTTAAGACCAAGAGTTTTGTGAATCCTACGTTAAACTCACCGAGGTTTGAGAAGCAGTCGTCAGTAAAATGACGGGAACACAACAAAAGATTGTACTGCTGTGGTATTGTTGAAAAAATGAGTGTGTGCACGATAAGTGGGCAGGTAATATGCTAATGTTTCGTTGTGACGTCACAACGAAACGGCTTGGGATTCGTTTAACAAACGACTCGTTTAATTGACTCAGAGTCGACTCTTACTTTTGGGAGACAATAACTTTATATACGGTGCACATTCAGATTTAAAATTTTGCAGGATGTTTTCATTCACTTAAAGCTATGTTACACACTACATGAAAGGTAATTTTCAAAAAATCCATTATGGGGCACTTTAATGTTTTCTATTTTAGCCATATGTGACTAATAAACATCTTAAAGATTCTACAAGGGTATATGTAAGCTTATGAGCAGAACTGTACATGACAGAGTTCTAAAAGTGTTCTTCCTTGCTAGTTTCAGAGCATTAGACATGTGGGACTGAGACTTAGAAATACGGCAAAACGGCTGTAGGTGTTATCAGTTTAAATTTACAAGCAAAATTTCACATAGCAGGAGGGAATACATTTAACATGCACTTGAAATGGATGTTGCCCGTGAGGTTAGGTTTTCAGAGCTCTGTCTCACTTTGTTGTACATTTACAAATGGAAAGTGGCTGGTTCCTGGTCTGGCAAGAGAACAAGCACTCTCCAGCTAGAGTACTTGTTGTTTACAAGCATTCAAGGTCTTGTGACCTTCACAATGCACATCAGTCAAACGAAAATCATCAAGAAATGGAAGAAACACTCCATTCGTCTCTAGATATACTCAAACTGTACCGCAAAACTGCGGCTTCTGTAAGCAAACATTGCTTGCATTATTGATCCTCTTTCTATTTTAGCAACACAGCTCCCATTGATCAACATTCATGCTTCTTTACCAAACCAGTCAGCATGTCTCCAAATTAGACATTTTGGATGTGTTTATCTTTGTGCTCAGAATAATTCAACAGGCATATACTGAGCAGCAACTCCCATAGCGTACCACAACACACAAGCTGCTTCAATATTGACAAAAAAAAAAAAAAATGACATCAGGAGGCCTGACAGACAATCTATTATTCAAGTCACATTGCAATTTGATGGATTTAAGGACAGAGGACAAATACTCAATCTCTTTTGCTAGAAAGAAACACAGCTGACATCGCTGACTCCATGTCAACAGCAGAGCCGCTACACTTGTCACAGTGTCAAGTATTGCTTGGCAGACACAATTATATGACTACAGACATCATGCCTGTATTCCTAGGGGTATATTTTAATATTTGCATCTTAATCAACCAATTGTATGGTTCGCCTTCTAAGAACTACCTCAAATACCAGTGGAGTCGACTAAAGCTAATTTGGTTGTATGAGATTGAACAGGCTACAAGGCATGAGACATCATTAAAGCAATCTTCTTCAAGCCTTAAGGAATTTACCAGCAAGCCTTGCTTAATGAATTTTATGGTTGGCTCAACACTGTGCTGTACCTTTAAATAATTCTCTCCTATTGCCTGTTTGAACCTTCCTGATTCTGTCCCAAAGGATATGAGTGATACAAGATCATTTATAACACTGCAGCATCGTGAAGCATACTACGCAGCATAGGACTAGAAAGCTTTTTAAGCTTTTAGAGATTAAAATTCTGTGATTTTCTTTTTCTTTCCTTTTTTTGTGATTGTCAGGAACTTGATTGCAGGGCTGATATATCAGTAGTACACGTCTTCTGCTCTGGGTACTAAAGTGATTTCAGCTACAAGTCACTATACTGTAAAACCCCTGAATCAATCTTTGGAGCCTAAATCTAAGAAATATACATTTATCTCATCTCCTTAGCTCTATCTCGCTCTGTATAAAAATCCATAGGGATTCTGCTTTGAAGTAAGGTGGAGTCACAACGGTCGACAAGTCTTCCAACAGTAGTTGATTAGTGAGATTGCATCAAGATCACGTCAAGCTAAAAATATGTTTCATTCTGCTCCCTAGTTTACGTAGTAAATCATTATACCAGTAAAAACAACACAAAAACAAGTTTGAAATACCGAAGACTCAATTTCCTGCATCGTGATTGTCTGTTAGGGCTATTAGTCAAGGGCATCAACATATAATAAGTCACTGATATCCTTCTGGTATCCACCTTATTTCCAACAATTAAGTAAGCTATTTCCTGTGAATGGATCCTTCGCAGTAGTGAACACTCACAGAGCAGTGGGCAGTTGTTTTTTGGGGTTTTTTTTACTGCGGTGTCTGGGGAGCGATTGGGGCTTAGGTGTCTTGCTCAAGAGCACCTCAGTTGTGGGTAATGGGAGTGGAAGAGAGGGACTCTCTAAACATTAGGCCACAACTCCCCTCAAATTACTGCCTATTTATTGGGAAAATCGTATTAAAGACAAAATGATATTTAGCGTATTAATTGACAATCATATGAACATTAACTGCATAATCTAGATATGCAGCTTTCTACTGGTGATTCTGGAATTTCAGTAAAATACAGGCTATTTTTGCTGAGTATAAAACTTACAATATGCTTCAAATAATCATTAATATAAGTAAATATGCACTACTTTAATGAAAAGGCAATATAGCACAGCAGCTATGTTTACAGTTTATGGCCCGCCCAACTCAGGAACTTGAGTATCAAAATTATCCCAGAGTTTCCCAGCTGTAAATAGGCTACTACTTGAGAGGGCGTTCATGTCCAACTTATCACTAGGAAAGTCGTAATTACGATAATTCTGTTAGCACGTGAAGCCAAGGCATAAACACAGCCCTAAAAATTGCAGATTTTTTGAGTATAGTCCTGGGTTACCAGGTTTTTACAACAAAATTGCTTCTCAAAACTAACGTTTCGGGGGGGTAAAATTTTTGGTTTTTTTGGTGAAATTCCAGGGGCTAAATATCATGTTAATTGGGGTCTCTTCAACCAGCGGACATGATAAACAACCCGTGGCAACAGTGTTAAAGGTGCCGAAGAACATGTTTTTAAAAGATGTAATATAAGTCTAAGGTGTCCCCTGAATGTGTCTGTGAAGTTTCAGCTCAAAATACCCCATAGTTTTTTTTTATTAATTTTTTTAACTGCCTATTTTGGGGCACCATTATAAATGCGCCGATTCAGGGAGTGCGGCCCCTTTAATTCTAGTGCTCCCCCGCCCCTGGAGCTCGCGCTTGCCTTGAACAGCATAAACAAAGTTCACACAGCTAATATAACCCTCAAAATGGATCTTTACAAAGTGTTCGTCATGCAACATGTCTAATCGCGTAAGTACAGTATTTATTTGGATGTTTACATTTGATTCTGAATGAGTTTGAGGCTATGCTGCATGGCTAAAGCTAACATTTCACACTGTTGGAGAGATTTATAAAGAATGAAGTTGTGTTTATGCATTATACAGACTGCAAGTGTTTAAAAATGAAAATAGCGACGGCTCTCTTGTCTCCGTGAATACAGTAATAAACGATGGTAACTTTAACCACATTTAACAGTACATTAGCAACATGCTAACGAAACATTTAGAAAGACAATTTACAAATATCACTAAAAATATCATGTTATCATGGATCATGTCAGTTATTATTGCTCCATCTGCCATTTTTCGCTGTTGTTCTTGCTTGCTTACCTAGTCTGATGATTCAGCTGTGCACAGATCCAGACGTTAAAACTGGCTGCCCTTGTCTAATGCTTTGAACACGGGCTGGCATATGCAAATATTGGGGTCAAACATATTAATGATCCCGACTGTTACATAACAGTCGGTGTTATGTTGAGATTCGCCTGTTCTTCGGAGGTCTTTTAAACAAATGAGATTTATATAAGAAGGAGGAAACAATGGAGTTTGAGACTCACTGTATGTCATTTCCATGTACTGAACTCTTGTTATTCAACTATGCCGAGGTAAAACAAATTTTTGAATCTAGGGCACCTTTAAATTTTCGGAGCATGATGAAAAACATATATACATTTTAAAACACATTGTATGATGGAAAAAATGCTGCATTACTGTTACTAAAAATAAAGCTGCATCTGATTATGCTATGTTAGCTACTTCACAAAATAGTGTTTTTCTCTGAGGCATGGTAAAGCATGGTACTCACAAAAAAATCAAGAAAATTAGATTTAAACAATAAGACTAAACGTGATGAGCTATATAACAACAATTAGTTTTCTGTCTATAAATGTAACCAAACAGTTGTTCCCTTGTCTATTAAAACGTAATATATTAAAGCGTCTTTGGCGTTTCCATGGTTTCTACAGGATAAAACCAGAAACCGAGGGTAACACGGGTATGACGCAATTGACAGGCGATTCCTCACACATCCCAGAGCCTTGGTTAAAATTGCAATTTTCTCACCATTTACAAATAGTTGGAAACATTATTGTAAGTACTCAAATGAACAAAATATATAACACTGGCTTAGTGGTTTTTGGATATTTTACTGCAAAATTCTTACATATTGCACCTTTAATACCGTGTGGTTTCTATACATGTTGCTGCTGATTGCGCTGACATGTTTGACACCCACCAAACAAGAGAAAACGTATCTCAATCCCTGTTGCACACCGTTTCCAGGAAACATATTGTTCAACCGGAAACCGTAGCAAAACGTTGCGCGCCGGTTTGAGCTTAAACGTTGTCCAGGTCTCTCGCAAACGCGCAGCAGGGAAAAAGTGAAAAACTATGCCTATAGGCATAGTTTTTCAGATGTTTGTAAACAGCAGATGCTTTCCAGATGAAGTGATCTTTAACAGACGTCTTGCAGACGTACGTGTGCTATCTGTGTTTATGTATACATACCTTGCATTTTTATGACATCCATGATGCTTCTCCAAATGGCATGCTATTTTATGGGTATCCTTTTAAACCATGAAGGAATTATGCTATTATAGCAATACTGTTCTAAACTTCCACACAAAGCAACTGCATTTATACTGCAGACTAAAACAGGAGAAATCGTTTGTTTGTTGGTTAAAAACAAAAACAACAAAAAACACCAAGGAGATCTGCGTCTCACACATTTGCAGAAATAAATTATGTGAATCTCACTGGCCAGGCAACCTATATTTCTTTATTGATGAACAGAACGAGAACAAGCCAATTATTTCCTTAGTCGGGAGTGCTTTAAAAAAAGTAATTTGAAACAAAAGGTATAAAGCCAGTGAGCTCATTATCCCCCACCGTGTGAGCAAGTTACCTAAAGGGTCTTCCCGTCAAATCGCTTGGTTTATTCTCCACAGAGCGTGTTCCCTCGAGATTACAAAACAGGAAGAATTACAACGAAACAAATTAGGGAGGCCTAAAAGTGTCTCATGGTGGAATACATTATAATTACCTTTCTGTCATTTTAAAGTCATGTACTGCAAAATAAGGTTTATCCAGAGGAAATTTTCCTTGTCCTTTATTTGACTTGTTTGCTGTGTATACCATCCACAAACCATTGGCCATTTTTGGTTATGTAGGCCAATAAGAGACAAGCCAGACAAGTAAATGCGTTGCACTCCAGAAAGAAAGATGAGAATGGAGTTGACCGGAGACAGCCAGTCAATTCTCTTGATAGTGATCAGGAAGGTTTCTTAGACATTAAATTCCCTGCAGCATTGCTCAAGCCAGCCTCCAGAACAGTAGAGCAGAGGTAAAGGTCTGCTGGAACGCAAGAGGATGCTGATGGCAATGTTGGACAACAGCAGAAACAGCACTATCTTCCTAGACTCAAAATACCTAGTGGCCACTAATCAGGTGGTGCTCTCTATCAGTGGACAGATGAAAATTTACAACAAATATAGGGTTTTAAGACCATGGACTTTAACTATATACAGTTAATGATGCATGGTTAGACCTTTTTGGAGTTGAGCAGCTCATTTCAGCCTCATACCTAACAGACTGCACTGCATGCTGAGTGGAGTAATGATGCCTGATATCGCATTCCTTGAAAACTGCCATCTTCTTGCAGATCAGGCAGGTAGCAGCTCCATTAAGAGATCAGAAACATCACGCTTGCTTTGACGTAATGGTCAGAGGGTATTTAAACATAAATAAAGATTCAAATACACAACAATCAATTCACACATTATATACTGTAAATTATTGTATTGTGGATGACAAAATAAAATGGCTAGAGTAGCTGCAGTGTGTTTAAAAATAGAAATAGGCCATCAGTCAACTAAAATGTAGACAGGCGGTTGATTATAATGTAAGCATTGCAGTTTTGTCACACATGTAACCAAACTTAGCATAAGCAAAAAAAGGATGCAGCAGGATATATATACATACTTGTTTTATTTGTGCAATATCAGTGTTACGTTTAGCGAACCATAAAGTGTTAGTTCACCCAAAAATGAAAATTCTGTCATTAATTACTCACCCTCATGTCGTTCCACACCTGTAAGACCTTTGTTCATCTTTGGAACACAAATTAAGATATTTTTGATGAAATTCGATGGCTCAGTGAGGCCTCTATTGACAGCAAGATAAGTAACACTTTCAGATGCCTATAAATCTACTAAATACATATTTAAAACAGTTCATGTGACTACAGTGGTTCAACCTTAATATTATGAAGTGACGAAAATAGTTTTTGTGCACCAAAAACACAAATAACGACTTTATTCAACAATATTTAGTAATGGGTGATTTCAAAACACTGCTTCATGAAGCTTTGAAGCTTTACAAATCTTTTGTTTCGAATCAGTGGTTCGAAGCTTGTATCAAACTGCCAAAGTCACGTGATTTCAGTAAACAAGGCGTCGTTACGTCGTAAGTGTTTCGAAACGTTTTGAAATTTCAATAGTTCACATGACTTTGGCAGTTTGATACATGCTCTGAACCACTGATTCGAAACAAAAGATTTGTAAAGCTGCGAAGCTTCATGAAGCAGTGTTTCGAAATCGCCCATCACTAGATATTGTTGAATAAAGTCATTATTTTGTTTTTTTGGCACACAAAAAGTATTCTCGTTGCTTCATAACATTAAGGTTGAACCACTGTAGTCACATGAACTGTTTTAAATACGTCTTTAGTAGCTTTTCATTTGAAAGCGTTTATTATCTTGCTGTCAATAGAGGCCTCACTGAGCCATTGGATTTTATCAAAAATATCTTAATTTGTGTTCTGAAGATGAATGAAGGTTTTACAGGTGTGGAATGACATGAGGGTGAGTAATTAATGACATAATTTTCATTTTGGGGTGAACTAACCCTTTAACGGGAACACCCAAAAATGCACAATCTTCATTTACTCAGCAAAATCTCCAGAGTTACATCAACTCTGCTCAGAGTACATATGGTCCCTCTCTAAATAGTGTTAAAATAACACTAAAGCAGAGTTAAAGTTAATGAGATAATTAAGGAATTAATTGATGATTGTGCATTAGTGATGAACACCTGCTGTTAACAAGCAAAAAAGAGAAACACAAGAACTACTTCAGTCACAGCCTTATTAATTGCTTAATTATCTCATTAATGTTAACTCTGCTTCAGTGTTACTTTAACACTATTTAGAGAGGGACCAAATGTACTCTGAGCAGAGCTGATTTAACTCTGGGGATTTTACTGTGAAACCTGTACTAGTAATTTTTTTTTTTTTACCAAAACACCAAAAGTTTTACAGTTATCCATTGATTCAGTGATTAAATTTGGGTAACTGAACTCTTGTGTGCTGTTTAGGGTGTCTTGTTCTCAGATTATAAATTAAACCGGTCGTAGCAAAAATCTTTGGCAGCTCTATTATTCAGACGAACAAATTTCACATATTGCAACTCTAGCGTTATTTTTAGGAACAATGAAGTGGGAACACACTGCGAACATGTTCACCTGTTGCAGCTTATGAAATAGACAGTCACAACATGTCATCAGGAGAAGCGCTGATTTCAGCCCTCCAAATCTTTTTTGACTGAAACTGACAATTAATTTTTGTGCTGTTTCAAGAGAGTATTTTTGGTTGCTGAAATTTCAGTGCATCACTAACTGTATACAATTCTTTTTTTTTCTAGGGAATACAAAATAAGAAAAACACTGTATGGACAAAAAATATATATATTTTTGAACATCTGTGTTCCACATAAGAAAGAAAATCAAACAGGTTTGGAAATACAAAATGTGAGTAAATGATAACAATTTTCATTTTTGTGTGAACTATCCCTTTTGAAGATGACTACAGGATAAAAGGGCAAACCAGAATGAAATCAGATCCTGGTCCTAGAAGAAGAGCTCTATATTAAAGACACAATATGTAATTTTATCCACTAGAGGTCGCTTATTCAAAACAAAGAGGTAGCTTGACGACACCTTGATTTTGTGGAATCATCGGAGGTGTAGACTTCACGTCTACAGCCAGCGGAAAAGAATCTGACAGGACTCGGGCAGAAATGATATTCATGAATGAGCTAATGTATTAAAGATTTATTACTGTATGAAGCAGGGTGTGGCTGAAACACAGCTGGAGAGCAGTGGAGCTTTTATTATGCTGCAGACGTCATATCTTCCAGTCATTTGTATGTGGGCCAAAGCAGCTCTGTTTTATCATATTACATACATTTGTGTGTTGAAAGTTGTTATAGTGCTACTCTGTGCATTCGATCGGCAGCTACTATGAGACGCTCGTTGCACACTGCAGTAAGCTAGATCGATATTAGACATGGTAAAACATGGTACTCAATGGTAAATCAAGAAAACAAGATTTAAACAATAAGACTTAATGTATTGAGCTATATAACATGATTAATTTTCTGTCAACAAATGTATCCAAACAGTTGCTCACCTGTCTAATAAAACACAATATATTAAAGTGTCTTTGGTGTTTCCACCAAAGACACAGAAATCGAGGATCATTTATAGGTGATGCACGGACACGGTCCGTGTCCTGGTTAAAATTGCTTATTTCTCTTGATTTAAACATTTTTGGTAACATTTGGGATAATATAAGTACACAAGTCAACAAAATATATAAGATTGTTCTAGTGGTTTTTGGATATTATAATCTGAAAATCTTAAATATTGTGCCTGTTTAAAACAACCAAGTTGAAATTGTCTCTAAAGCACTAATAGAAATGTACCGAACATGGGCAGGTACTTCAAGTAAACATGGTCATGTAAATAGGTGATGAGTGGGTACTTAAGAAAAAGTCATTGGAAGAGCAGCAAAAACAGCATGTCATACACAAAGAACTTTGTTCACAGCTTGGTGGCCAGCGCACAGGTCTGTTTTAAAACAACACTGGCTGTAATGAGTAGCTGTACCTGGGCATGAAAAATGAGCATCTGCTTTTGCAGATAAGGCATCGCTGAGAAAAACTGAAATGTAGCTTTATTTGGTATGTCTGGTGGTGGGAAGAAAAATGTAGGATATGATGCATGCTGACTTCACCACAGGGCATGTGGAGAGGGGGGGGGGGAGCAATGTAAAATGACGGAATGGAACAACACTGCCCCCTACTGAAATATTCATCCATGTTCTCTCTGGATTTCACTGAAACAAATTTCATTACAAAAAATGTACAGTTGAAAGCACTAATTACAGAGTATGTATATGATGAGAAATCACATGACTGATCTATTCAAGCAGCAGACGAGAAGAGTTTCCTGATGTGAAGGACACAGACGTCACCTTCACACTGAAGATGGTGCTCAATTCTCTCAGGACAGGGAGTGATCCTGCTCTTAGGTCCATCACCAGCGTGGGCACAGATGGTGAAACATACACATATTAACCATTTTAGTGCTTACATTGAGTTCTGTTGACCCTCTGTATCTGCGCTGGGCCAGACCACAGAAATATGGTACGGCTTCAGGTCTTCTTCAGAGACGAAGTCTGGAGCGTGACTCATGAGGTCGTGACCTCTGAAGGATTTTGGAAAAGCTATGACATCTCTGATACTGGGAGCTCCTACAATGATGGACACCAGTCGATCCAGCCCTGTTCAGAAGAAAAACAGCAATTTTATAATTATTAGGAACGCACAACATATTGGTTACATATTGATTATGCATTTTATGTGTAATTCATTAATATAATTGATATAGAGAATTTTAAATATTTTTGAAAGAAGTCTTTTCTGTTCACCAAGGCTGCATTTATTAAAATACAGTAAGAACAGTAACATTGTGAAATATTAGCTGAATTTTCAGCATCATTAGTCCAGTCTTCAGTGTCACATAAATCACTCTAATATTTGCTGCTCAAGAAACATTTCTTATTATCAATGTTGAAAACAGTTGTGCTCTGTTTAATATGTTTTTATGGAAACCGTGATACATTTTTTCAGGATACTTTGAATAGAAAATTTGTAAGATCAGCATGTATTTAAAATAGATTTTTTTCGCAACATTATAAATATTTCTATTGTCACTTTTATTCTATTTAATGAATAAAATTCATTAAAAATACAAATTTTATTTTATAAAAATATTAATTTCTTTAAAAAATAATTACTGTATATGGACCAAAAACCTTTGAATGATAGAGTTTTTATATTAAAATGCCCACTTTAAGTCTTTAAAAACAATTATAACTATATAAAAATATATATAATAATTAATTATATAAATACATAAAATGTACTAACACTGTAAATGTAATCTTTAGCAAATCTCAAAATTAATATCCATTTTTCATACTGTACATTATAATGTTGTAATGCCTAAATTCACTTGCAGCATTTAAAACTGATTTTAGTTTTTAAGTAGTATATAATTTTATCGCTTTTACAGCTATTGATCCGTTACTGGCTATCACATAAAAATTATTCGAATTTCAAAATCAGTGTATCCCTAGTAATTACACATATTCTCTCAAATGTTAAAGACATATTTTATACTCTTTAATCTTTATAATGTAAACAAGAACATATTAATTTAGTTTATCACAGGTTATGCAAGCTGTAAAAACAACTCTAGTTCTGCCATACACAGAAATAAACCCAAACAGAAGTTCTCGAATGATCAAGGGCACTTCATGCTTCAGTTTACTGTCTCAAACTGAAACAAAGCTGCCAAAAAATCTTGGCTGGGCAAGCAATTTCAGTTTTTGAGCATGACCGTTCCACTTTAACCAACAGGAGAATGTAATCAACAAGGCCTTTCGTCACAGTGGTACCCAACAACCTTGCGAAAGTCCAAGGTAGCATGTGCTGAATGCTCACTCACCTAATGCGATTCCACCATGAGGAGGGGCCCCGGAGTCCAAAGCCTCCAATAGATGAGAAAGAAGCGATGGGTCTTCCTATAACACAGACAACATCAAAAAAGACACATTGGACCTTGTAATTGACAGCCTTTTCAGCTTGAAAGGGAACTGTTCATATTCTCGCCATGTATAAATCGTACAGATCCATACAATTATAGATTAGTGTCAAGAGAGTAAATAGACCTTCAGAAATATTTCTTTTGTAGACAAAACACCATAATGTGATGTTTCTTCTCCCTGGCTCTTAAGATCCAAAGCACTTGTGTTGTTTAAAGACAGTTAAATATAGCTTGATGGGTTGCTACAGCGACCAAAAGGGTAGTCGGTGGTGCGGGGGTGTTAAGTAAGAGTCACAAATAAGAAAATGGTGCAGTCAGGTATCTGGACATGTCTATTACAAGTGCTTTAACTCGCTGTCAGAGTAGCATTAAATGATGCACTTTGCTTGCTATGTAATTTTTCACTCTTGTTCCATTACCTTGAGAATCTTGTCCAGGACAAACAGCTGCTGAGAGGCATTGTGGATTCGAATTGAACCTCCTCCGATCTCACAGCCATTCAGCACCAAGTCGTAATGCTGGCCACGCACCTGGGAAAGCAGATAAACAAGTAGGGGAAGCGTGTGGAATTCAGACCGAGATCATACATTTCCTTTATGATAAACTAGGCTCCTGACTAGACTTACAAAGTGATAAAACCACAGAGTAGTGCTGGGTGTCACCAACTACCTCACGGTACGATGCACATCTAAACACATAGTGGGGTGTAAATGCCTGAGACTACCAGAGAAAATGCTTCTATTGTGTGGTTTTTTTTTTTTTAATACACAATTTTTCATTACAAATTCTGTTATGTTATCTAATGCTACATGTATTTTCAGGTCTAAATAAAAAACAAATACATTTTTAATGATGTCTTGTGGACCCTACTGTATGTCATGATTCAATACATTGTGATGAACCATGATGATATCATGAAACTTCACTTTTGTCCTTGACTTGGATCATTTGATGTCAGAGGTCAGTTCTTTTGACTGGTTAGTTACAAAACAAATCAACTTTTTTGTGACTTCTCCATTACATTACCAGTCGATTGTGATTACTAGATAGGAATTTAAAAAAAAAAATTTGATTCGGACCAACTCGCTAATGAGTAATTTAGACCGATTTGTGAACCAATTTGACTAATTCATTGAAATAAAATGATTCCAAAGAATGATTTACTCATAAATCAGCAAACTTTAGAGAACAACAAAACTAGAAAAAATTTCACTTCCTTTCAAAAGAAAGAATACTTTTATTCAGCAAGGGTGCATTAAATTAAAGGTGCCCTAGAATTAAAAATTGAATTTATCTTGGCATAGTTAAATAACAGGAGTTCAGTACATGGAAATGACATACAGTGAGTCTCAAACTCCATTGTTTCCTCCTCCTTATATAAATCTCATTTGTTTAAAAGACCTCCGAAGAACCTCCTTACGTAACAGTCGGGATCATTAATATGTATGCCCCCAATATTTGCATATGCCAGCTCATTTTCAAGCATTGGACAAGGGCAGCCAGTATTAACGTCTGGATCTGTGCACAGCTAAATCATCAGACTAGGTAAGCAAGCAAGGACAACAGCGAAAAATGGCAGATGGAGCAATAATAACTGACATGATCCATGTTATTTTTAGTGATATTTGTAAATTGTCTTTCTAAATGTTTCGTTAGCATGTTGCTAATGTACTGTTAAATGTGGTTAAAGTTACCATTGTTTATTACTATATTCACGGAGACAAGAGCCGTTGCTATTTTCCTTTTTAAACACTTGCAGTCTGTATAATGCATAAACACAACTTCATTCTTTATAAATCTTTCCAACAGTGTGTAATGTTAGCTTTAGCCATGGAGCCTCAAACTCATTCAGAATCAAATGTAAACATCCAAATAAATACCATACTTACGCGATTAGACATGCTGCATGACGAACACTTTGTAAAGATCCATTTTGAGGGTTATATTAGCTGTGTGAACTTTATGCTGTTTATGTTTTTTTAGGCAAGCGCGAGCTCCGTGGGCAGGGGAGTGTGAGGAATTAAAGGGGCCGCAGCATGAATCGGTGCATAGTTAATGATGCCCCAATATAGGCAGTTAAAAAAATTAATTAAAAAAATTCTATGGGGTATTTTGAGCTGAAACTTTACAGACACATTCAGGGGACACCTTAGACTTATATTACATCTTGTTAAAAAACGTTCGATGGCACCTTTAATCAAAAGTAACAGTATACATTTATAATGTTATTTAAAGGCGCGCTAAAGTTCCTTGAAACCCACAGCATTATTTAATGAGTTGACATAATTTCCACTGAAACAGGAAGACAGAGTATGACATATCGATCAGCTCCTCCCCTTTTTTAAAATAGCATTTTGTTTATATCACAGCTCGGTCAGAGTCGTTGGGCTAAGCAAAACTGCAATTTCACCCTAATCTCTAACGGTTTCTAATCTCCTCCATATTGCTTTAAAATATAGCATTTTGTGCAGAATTCAAATGGGTCCGATACATTTTAGCTGCTGTGGTTCGCGTGACACTAAAGCTGGGCACACATTTAACGACTAGCTAAAACATTCTAAGACTGAGCTCAACACACAGCGATTGTTTCCTTCGACTGAAGCAGATTAACATACTTACACACGGAAACTGAACACCGATTGTAATCGCCGACTGAGCGCAACTGGCTCTAACTGGACGCATTTGAGCGCGATCGATCAGTCATAAGTATTAATTTACATTCATAATCGGCCTTACAATCGTTAAGTGTGTGCACGGCTTAACGTGAAACCAGACTTCATTCGCCCCAATGGAAAGCATATTTACACTGTCTGAATCGTTCCCTATCCCCTATATAGTGCATAGGGCTGGGCGATATATCGCATGCGATTCTCACGCGCATTTCGTCAGTAAAGCTGTAGATCACTGAAAAGCCACGCAATATCGCGTTCATTATCGAAGGCGATTCATCTGCGATATGAACGCGATATTGCGTGGCTTTTCAGTGATCTACGGTTCTGTCTATTAAATGGCGCTCCATTTGAAAGCAGGTGATGGCGATTTAGCGGTAATCAGGGAACCGGGTTTACTGACGAAATGCGCGTGAGAATCGCATGCGATATATCGCCCAGCCCTAATAGTGCACTATGTGCCATTCACCATGTAGAAAACAGTAAATGTGTGAACAAGTGACCGATTTCAGCTGCAGCTTCAGCATCTATTTATAATGAAGGGGGCGGGATGCTTCAGATTTTAGAGAGCATTTGATTGGACAGAAAATTGATGAGAAGTACAGCGTGACGTCATCAAAATCATTGATCCATATTGGCAGAAGTGAGAGACTGTAAGTTTTGAATGCTTATATCTTCTAAATACAATTTTTTTCATTGTTTTGGAGCACACTAGCTTATAGATAACAGTAAGGCTAACAACAAAAAGCCAAAAGACTTTGATTTTATGCGGACTTTAAAATAAATGTTGTTCTT
The DNA here is from genome assembly GCF_018812025.1 of Megalobrama amblycephala. Taxonomy (NCBI): domain Eukaryota; kingdom Metazoa; phylum Chordata; class Actinopteri; order Cypriniformes; family Xenocyprididae; genus Megalobrama; species Megalobrama amblycephala. The sequence continues at coordinate 37,464,652 of NC_063060.1, read as the reverse complement.
CGTGAAATTTCTATTCATCAGTGAATACTGAAAAAGATTTATGACTGTTTCCACAAAAATATATAGCTTTTTTCAAGAGTGATGATAATAATAATAAATGTTTCTTGAGCACCAAATCAGCATATTGGAATAATTTCTGAAGGATCATGTGACACTGAAGACTGGAGTAATGATGCTGAAAATTCAGCTTTGCCATCAGAAAAATAAATTACATTTTAAAAATATTAAAATAGAAAATAGTTATATACACTGTGTACATTTACATATACGATAGTTTATACTGTATATGTAGTGTATGTATGCATAGTGTATCTCTAGTGTATATCAATCAGCAGAGAGGAAGAAGAAGCCGAGAAAGTCGATATTTATATAGTATGTGGGTGTTATGCAAGCAGACAGTTCTTGTTCCCAGTTACTGGGGAGTGTCTACACCTCTGACAGCAAAACTGGAAACAGGTCTTGCAAATTGCATTATCTGAAAACCCTAGCCTGTTAGTAAGATACAGAAAAATAAAATAGATCGAAAAATAGTGCACTCCCACATACACCATATACAATATTGTATATTCACTATTTTAATCTTCATAACTGTCAAGGTTTCCTGTCCTGTTTCCATCAAAATGCAAAGCTATAATTCTGTAAGGTTAAAAAGACAATCTGTGATGGGACGGTACATACCTTGTTGGGTTGGGTGTACAGCAGATGGGCGTCCTCGGGGACTGGAGCCGTGAAGGGATGGTGGGCAGACTCAAGCATCTCTGGATCGTCCTCTTTGGGTAAGAAAAGGGGAAAGTCCAGTACCCACAAGAAGTGAAAGACAGAGGGGTCACGAACAGGCACGCCGTAACGCTCAAGCAGCTCCGCACACTGCAGTCTCAGCTTCCCCAGCAGAGGGCGCTAAACATGACAAAAGAAATGTCTTTTTTTTTTAACTTATAGATAATAGTAAACAGATATCAACACTGACAAGAAATTATCGGAAAGAGGTAATAGGTTCGGGACATGTTGCAGGCTGGACTCGAACCTGCATCACCCACATGAATTAGCTTGTTTTTTAATATTTTCAATTGTATGTTTAATTTTAAAGGTGCAGTATGTAAATTTTAGTGGCATCTAGCGGTGAGGTTGCGGACTGCAATGCACCCCTCCCTTTCGGAGAAGCTACGGTGGCCGTCTGGCCGACATGTCATCGTCTGAGAGATCAGAGAGTAGCCTGTGTGAAGCAATGAGGTTTCTTCTTACTTCTAACAAAGAACGGTCTCTGCTTCTAACAGACCAGACGACAACTATTACTACTACTACTTTGTGCATATTCAACGTAGTGACAATGCAAGCCTCTAAAAACAGGAACGATTTAGAAGAAGACCAACATAGTGACGAAACGTGCTCTGTACAGTGTTTGTCCATTTAGGGCTGCTGTAGAAACATGCCGGTGCATAACTGCAACTTGACATGGAGGGGGGACCCGCGGTGTATGTAGATAGAAATGGCTCATTCTAAGGTAACAAAAACATAAAGGTTCATTATGTAAGGTCTATATGTACCACTGAAAACATAGTTATCTATATTATATTGCATTTCTGTCAATAGATCCTCCCAAATTTTACACATTGCACCTTTAAATTTAAGTTTTAGTCATTTTATATTTGGGGGGGGTATTTCTTTATAGCTTAATTTTAGTAATTTAATCATTTTATTACTTCAACTCAACAGATTTTGAGAACATGTCTAATTTTCATTTAAGTTTTCTAAGTTTAGGTTTTTCATCTAATACTTATATTTTATTTCAGCATTTTTATTATGAAATCTGAAATTTGTAAGTTTTAGTTTATAACAACACTTTTTTTTTTTTTCTTTTTTTTTGTCCATACAATGAAAGTCAAAGGGGTTCGGTGTCATTTTGGACCCCACTGACCTTTATTTTATGGACAAAAACAGAGAAACATTCTTCATACTATCCTCTTTTGTGTTTACAGAAGAAAGTCATACAGGTTTAGAGCAACATGATGTTGAGGAAATAATGAAAGAATTTTCTTTTTTGTTTGATCTATCCCTTAAACATACATAAAAGATCATGAATGTTTCAGGGTAAGAAACAGAAACTTCAGGATAGCCTTAAAGGACACAAACTGAGGTGCTACAGATAATATGAGAGTGACTTCTAACCATGGATTTGTCATTTTAAAAATTAAAAACATTTTTGATCATTCATGAAACAGCTAAAAATGAAACTGCAAGAGGCTTTTACAATTCATGCATTTGGGGGCAGTTACATGTTAATGGATGCCAAGATCTCTAAAAATATATTTGAGGAGCCAGATCTCCCTCAGCTCTCATTTCTCTTGCTTTCTGCACCAGCATCTCCATTCATCCCACAACCTCAGCACACAAAGCTCGCCAGTTATCCCAAGCCATCTCCCACATCTCTGCTTTGTCACTAAACAGCCGTCTCACTTTGTGCCAAGCTCACCATCTGCACCAGCCCCGAGCGAGAGCTGAGGCACGGAAAAGATGAATATTCTTTTAAAAGTGATTAGATCATGTCAGCATTCCTCTGAAGCCATATTTTCTGAAAACCCTTAGTCATCAATCACTTTAGGGCACACATATTGATGGAATGGTACTTGAGGACCATAAATAGGGATGCTGGTCATTGAATTATTTACTCCAACACAAAATGGTTTGAGGTCCAACTGTAGTTTTGCTTGAATATTCGCTCTCATGATGTGTTTATGAAACTGAATCAGCATGGTTATATGAATCTGTGAGAGCAGGGAACAAATTGGAGGCGGATACGCACCACTTTCTCCTGGGGTCCGGCCGTGATGAAGATCAGGTCTCCAGCATTGGCCTGGGCCATCTGGAGCAGCTGCTGTTTGGCCGTGTCCGAGAGCAGTCGGCTGAGAGGGGATTTCAGTGAACCATCTGCCCTTACTGGAGCCACGCTCACCTCCTGTACAACACACGGCGCAAGCACAGCAATGATCATCCATTTCCTCCACCGGCCCGTATTCAATTTCCATTGACAGCATAGGGCGCAAACTCTTGAGCAATCATCAGTCTCGAGAACACTGCGGGCTGGTTTCCCAGACACAAACGTAGCCAAGACCTGGACTAAAACCGATAGCAATGGAGAATCACCTTTGACGATGCCATTTAGTTCAAGCCAAGAACACTTGCTCAAAGTTCACTTTTCATTTATACATACAGACAGAAAAACATATATAGAGTGTTTGCAGTGGGAAAACTAAGCAGAACAGTCAGCTATCATAAGTATTAAAGAACATTTTTCTTGTTTTTTATTTACTGTATTTATTTTTGGTAAGTTGCCTTTATTTTATTGAATAGTAGAGACTTGACAGGAAGCAAAGTGGGAGAGAGAGAAGTACGGCATCGTAAAGTAAAACGGACCAGAAATCAAACTTGAGTCACCCCCGAAGCAGTGTCCACATGGATTCTGGCTCTGACAGAAATATTTAAGAACATTAACAAGTTATGTCCCTCATCATTACTCTTGACATTTATAACAGACTATTATTAACACAACATTCCCCTTTTGACAGGAATTAGATTTGATTTGATTTTTTTTTTTTTTTTAAATATGATCAAGATGTACTTTTTAGGAAGGATATTAAAGGGATAGTTTTCCCCAAAATGAAAATTCTGTCATCAATTACTCACCCTGATGTCACTTTTGTTCATGTTCAGAACACAAACGAAGATATTTTTTAATGAAATCTGAGAGCTTCCTGTCCCTCCATAGACAGCTATGCAACTGACACTTTGATGCTTCAAAAAGTTTATAAAAAGATCGTAAAACTAATCCATATGAATTTTAGTGGTTTAGTCCAAATGTTCTGAAGAGACATGATCGCTTTATATGATGAAAAGATGAATTTAGGCTTTTATTCACAAATAAACATTAATCAACGCACACATCAGACACAGGAAACAGAAGCTCAAACATGTTTGCTTGACGTTCGAGAACCACTGAGGTTCATTCTCGTGTTACGCATCACGTTTGCGCTTCTTCAAGAACCACTGAGGTTCATTCTCGTGTGTTACGCAGCACATCTGAGCTTTCCAAAGATGTCGTTTTCACACATCAAGCAAGTACGGTTAAGTTTCTGTTTATGTTTGCTGATCAATATTTCTATGTGAATAAAAGCCTAAATTGCATCTGTTCATCATTTAAAGCAATTGTGTCTTTTCAGAAAATTTGGATTGAACTGCTCAATTCATATGGATTAGTTTTACAATTTATTTATGAATGTTTTGAAGTGACGAAGTGGTAGGGGCATAGACTGTCAATGCAGGAACAGAAATCTCTAAGATTTAATTCAAAATATCTTCAATAGTGTTTCAAAGATGAACAAAAGTCTTACAGTTTTGAAACGACATGAGGTGAGTTTTAATTTTTGGGTGAACTATCCCTTTAAATATATTATATTACTATACACTTTACAGTTGGGGGTAGGTTATGTTAAATAATACTAAACAAACAAAAAATATGGTAACATATTTTATAAATTTATATTTTGTAAAATACTAATGGCAAAACTACATTGATATACTAAAAAGTATCAGTTCATAAGAGTCATTCATCCAGGAATCAGTCAACTACACTGGTTGTTCTATATGGTTTTGATTCACTAAAAAGATCTGACTAATAAGAGTCATTTGGTAGTCAGACTTCACTGGTTGTGCTTTATGTTTTTATCCACTACACAAAAAAAATGGCTCATGAGAGTCATTCGTCTGGGTTTCATTTAAACTAAAATGATTATGCTTTATGGTTTTGATTCACCAAAAAGAAACAAATGAGAATAGTCAATCATTTGGGAATTGGTTAGACTGGTTGTGGAATATGTTTTTTATCCACTTGAAATGGCTCATAAGAGCCATTTGTTTTGGGAATTTATTGTTTTGTAATGCAATAAAGAGTTCCATTATTGTAAGAATGCATGTGCAATAACTGCACCCAACATAATTTGGTTCCAGTATTCAATTTTTTATAGAACCAGTTGTGTGATTTGTTTAAATTCCTAACCTTCAAGGGACAAATTCTGTCATAATTTTCTCACCTTCATGTCATTCTAAACCTTTATGACTTAGGGTATTCTGTGAAACAAAAAAGAAGGTATTCTGAAAAACTGTTTTTGTATATACAATGAAAGTCAAAGGGGACCAATGTTGTTTTGGACCACACTGACTTTCCTTATATGGAAAAAAAACACAAACAAAATATCAAAACACATTCTTTTGTGTTCGGCAGCCCAAAGAAAATCATAATAACTGAAAATAATGTGAAAATAATTATCATCATGAGCAATAGTAATATAGATTCTTGCCTTAAGCATCACTAACAAGAGCAGACTGAGACAAAATGCAAATTAGTATTAATTTTTATCTTAGTACAAAGCACTAACACATTAATTAACATGAAAAATTGATCAAACAATTTTATATTATATATTATAAGCTATAAAATATGAATGTCCTACGTATGGGGACAAGGGGAAAAATACATTTAGCATTCCCTTTATGAGACTCCATATATGGCCTAAAACAGATATACAGAACTGTGTTCCTCTAGTGAGGTGAATCCTTGCCTCGGGGTAAGTATGCTGTGTGTTACATTTGACTGTTTTACTACCAAATCATCCTGACTTATTGATTACTTTCAGATAAATATTTCAGGAGACTTCCCACGATGTGCATAGACTGAATGCTGGTGATGTTCCATCAGCAAACAGAGGGAGAAAGACACAAAACTCACCTGACCATACTGTGTCTTGGCTGCTTGTTTCAGGAACTCTAAGTCTTTGCCCTTCAGGTGTTTCTGTGGAAGAAATGCCACACACAGTTAGCTTCAACTACTTCAGAGACAGTATAAGGTGAAAGAGATAGACCACTCATTGAAATATGAATGGCAGAAACTGAGTAACTTTTTAAAGAAGCTTGAAAGTGATTAAATACAATAGTGAACATGTGAATTATATTAATGATTATGCTCTTTGATTTCCAGTATGAGTTAAAAGGAATGAATTTCTGGTTTGGCACATTCCCGATAAACAGGAATGAGAATTATAAGGAATTAATATTAAAATTTTGTTCAAAACTGTTCATCTTCCAAACCGTGTTTTGTCTTATCCTGAATCACCTCGGTATACTCGGTATAGTGTTTATATTCAGAATATTTTAGACCTGGCGGGGCGACAACCGTTGTGGAGTATCCCAGTACCTGCGTGGCTCATCATATACATAAACAGAGAGAAGTAGCTTTGCTTTCGCAAGACGCATGTAGTTTTGTTTAATAGTGTACCTTTAACAATTCTTTTAGTTGAGGTATAAATAAAATGCATTTCATATTGAATTTACTAATGTGGTAACTTTTTTTACCAGCTCATAATAATTATTTGTTCATAAACCAGGCTACACTAATTGCGCTGTCTGTTTTGAATCACTAAAATTAACCGACTCAAAAGATTCATTTGTTTGGAAATCAGTCTACACTGTGCTGTAGATTCAGTGTTGGAGCATCAGAAACAGGATCTTCGGATTACCATTCCTTCTGGGACGCAGATAGCCTGAATGCAGCCACTTGGTTCAAGAAGTACATCTTTGATGAACTCAATTTGCGTTCCCTGGAATGCTGTGGTGACATCCACAAGCTGAATACAAGAAAACACATCAGAATTAAATTGAGTTAACTATTACATCAGCCTAAAGAAGGCAATACACAAAGAGAATGTAAACTTATTAACCAGATAATTTGTGTAAATTTACTTATTAATACCTTATGAAATAAACAAATATATTTCAAAAATTAAAAATAATATAACTTAAACAAATAGAAAAGCAAACTATAAAAGAAAATGTAATTAAAATAAATATATACACTACCATTCAAAAGTTTGGAGTGAAAGAAGTATCTCACCAAGGCTGCATTTATATGACCAAAAATATGAATTAAAACAGTAATATTGTATCATATTATTACTATTTAAAATAACTAATTTCTATTTTAATAAATTTTAAAATGCAATTTATTTCTGTAATAGCAAAGCTGACTTTTCAGCAGCCATTACTCCGGTTTTCAGTGTCACATGATCTTTTAGAAATCATTATAATATGCTGATTTGGTGATCTAAAATATTTCTATTTCTATAATTATTAATGTTGAAAACTGTTGAGCTGTTTAAAATCTATGTGAAAACCATATCTTTTTCTCAGGATTCTTTGATTAATAGAAAGTAAAAAAAAAAACAGCATTGATTTTAAATTGAAAAAAAATAAATATGTAACATAATATAAATAAACGCTCAATTATAATAAATTTAATGCATCCTTGCTGAATAAAAGTATCATTTCTTTCATTAAAAAAACCCTTACTGACCCTAAACTTTTTGAACAGTAGTGTATTTAAAGCCCCCTCCCAAAAAAACTCATCTTTGATCAACAAAAAGAAATATTTAAATGTTTTTTTCCTGTGAAAAAAAATCTTCATGCCTTAAAATAGTTTGAAAGTAACTCTACACCCTTACCTCATTTAATATACACTGATCTATGAATATGCTAATTAGCCCCGCCTCCACTCACTCGCAGTCAACTTTACTGAGGTAAACGCTGCACAATGGTATCGCTCTTTACAACATCGGACACATAACGGTAATTAATATGATTAGCCTTTTGCTTGACTACATTATCAAACAGCTAATAATGTGTTGCTAATGTTACACAAACCATGTTCCCGTTCACCATGTCAGAGTCAGACAGCTGCCTTCTAACAATCAGTATTCTTAGAAACCCTTTGAACAACTCAGAACGTCAGTGGAGAAAGGCATACAGTTCATCATAACATCATAATATACATCATAAACCCACTATATTGTTAAATCTACCCAATTTTTCATATCAACAGAAAAATATACTGGGATAACCTGACTTTTCTTGACTCCCCTGCTTCAGAGCAGTTAATGATATGCTAAAGCCCGTAGGCATGTTGATGTTATTGGTTACAAAGTAGTTTGTGACGTCACAAACACCAGCAATTTCAACCGCGTCTTTAGATCAATGCAGTTTTAAAAAGAAAATACTCAGCAATGGTGTTGACTTATGAATTTGCACATGGTTTGTCTTAAAGCATATTAAAAACACCACATAGACATATAAACAACATTAAAAACTTGATTTTCACCACAGGGGGACTTTCATCTCCTATTTTTCGAAATCATCACAGATTCAGCAAAGGTCTCTAAATATACGAGCAGAACTGAACGCATTCAGGACGCACAACGGTGCAAGGGAACGTATCATGAGAGATTCACTTTTAATTGTTGAGCACCGCATGAAAATCTGTGATGTGCGGGGAAACAGGATGCCAGCACAGCGTGATGCCAAGGACGGCCAGCATGCAAACAACCTCATTGATGTCTTACGTCCAATCTAGGATGATGTGTACAAAGAAAGAACGTGCGGTCACCTTCATCCCAAATCTAGTGTCTGGTTTGTCAACTCCGTAGTCTCTCATGGCTTCCTCATAAGTCATGGAGGGAAAGGGAACATTAATCTGTCCTTTGTCCTCTGGCCAGGAGTACTGAACCAAGCCTTCAATCAAACTCATGACTCCAGCCTGGTCTACAAAGGATATCTCAATATCCACCTAGGAGATGTCAACACAGAAGAGAGAAATGAGCTTTGTTCACACTGCACATGAATCAGATTTGTTTTTCAGACAGTGTCTATAACATGATTTTGCTTTTGAATGCAGTTTAAGATATTTATATGTGTTTTTTGCAATTCAGATCATGGTGTTTAGTCTGAAGTGAGAATCCGGCAAAGCCTATTAGCAGCTCTCAACCTTGTGAATGGGAGTTAGAGCAAGACACATCATTAAAACACTCAATATTCATCTGCATCAGAAGCGAGCCCCAGCCTCACAGATATGTCAAACGTGCTGCTGCATGTTTCCTCCCAACTTTTAGCACATCATTACCTGTGTGAATTCAGGCTGTCTGTCAGGCTTGGAGCCCTCATCTCTGTAGCAGCGAGCGAGCTGAAAGTACCTGAGATTGCAGGAGATAACCAGCACGTAAGTGACTGTGGGCCAATATTGACTGACATTTTTAAATCATGCATAGCATATCATTTTCCTTTGACAGACTTTTCATAGAACTAGCCTGCAGTCCTGGCTTAGCACAACTATTAATTCAAAGAGACGTGCTGCCAAAATTGAAATGAAAATGAGACTATTGTGGTCATTATCATTTTTCAAAATCTAATAGAAACTAGACGTTTGCATTTTCTGAATTGACAATGACAAAGGTGCTTGCCTGTGTAAAAATGTCAACACAATGCTAGTGTGTTCTGGGTGGTTGCCACCCTCTCTCACACTTTGGTTCGCCTGGTTTCACCCCAACTTTATTTCACAAAAAACTTTTTAAGTATTTAAAGGTGCACTAAAGAAAATAAATAAATAAATACATAAATAATATACACTACCATTCAAAGGTTTGGGGTCGGTGAGAATTTTGAAAGAAGAAGTATCCACGGCTAATTTATCTGATCAAAAATACAGATAAATAAAAATAGTAATACTGTGAAATATTAATACAATTTAAAATAACTGTTTTCTAATGTAACTGTTTTTCTATTGCAAAATGTCATTAATTCTTGTGACGGAAAGCTGAATTTTCAGCAGCCATTTCTCCAGTCTTCAGTGTCACATGATCCTTCAGAAATAATTTGAATATGCTGATTTGACATTTATTATTATCAATGTTAGAAACTTTTGTAAACCGTGATCTATTTTTGATTAATTTAACACTCTCGGGTCGGCGGTCACACCGGCGTGACCACCGCGTTTTTTTCTAACCAGTGTGAAAGAGACTCAAAATACTCTGTCAATGTTGCACATACAATTAAGAGTTATACACCATTTTAATCTGTGGAATATCTTCTTCCATTTGTGTACACTCAGAGTAAAAACAAAATGTTGTGCTTTTTGCAAAATAAAGAAAACTAACATGATGCGTGATCTCTCATCTCCCTCTGAACAAAGTCCAATCTGATAGTTCTCAGAAAATTAACTGTAACTTAGTGAATACTAATCACAAAAAAATGAGACTTCTGTCTAAAGAAACGTTGAAATGTCATCTTTTAAATCATGTAAGTCAAATCGAAAACAAAAATTCTGTGTTTATGTAATCTGTATGAAAAGAGAGCCATGTCAGAAATCCGTGATTCAGCTCATTATCCGCTAATGCGGCCACACCCACGGAGCCAGCGCTATTCAGAGGCAAATTCTGAGGCAATGCATGCATTCATCGTCTCAATCGTGTATTTATTGTCTTGAAAAGTGTTTATCTGGATGCTAAAGCCATGGTTAGCGAGCTCTAGAAGACATGCAGTTAGTTCCTGGTTCTTGTTCTTCTTTATATGGATTTGTGGACTAAAGGTGTACAGAGCGCCTTCCGGCTACATGTATGAATTGAAAACAGTATCCAGCGTTCATAGTGAAGACAATAAATATTGAATAAATATTACTCCTCTGTATAGAAAATTGACAAACATATGAAAATCCATCAATATTTCTCCAAATGCGCATGCTTTAAAGCTAAAAGCCTATATGAAATGCCATAGAGGTAACATAACTGTTCAGACTCTTTGCATCACAGAAATACATTATATTTTAAAGAATATAATAGAATACCATCATTTTAAATTGTAATAATATTTCACAGTATTGCTGTTTTTTCTGTATTTACTGCTTGAGACATGATCAACAGAGGGTTTTTTCACAGCCTACCTGACTGAAAGAGCTCATTATTTATGCAGGTCATTAGAGCTCTTTATGCGATTCTTTTGTCTTCTCAGGTGAGAATCACCCATTATTCATGATGATTCACGCCTCCACGCATACTGTGTTTCTTGACCAAAGATGTTTTAGAAAATTTAAATCTCTCTATTGTTTTATATGAACAAGCAGGCAGCATAATTTTTACCTCATTTTGAAGCAAAAACTCTAGTCTACAACCTCCAATACCCAGAAGTCTTGTGAACACAAATTTAATATTTAATTTTTTGGCTTTATTTCAGTGACTTAAGTTTTTTGTTTTTTCAATAACCATGCATAAACATTATTCCTTCAAAAATACAAACATTTACATACATGTTCCTCACATATTATTGTAGCCTAGTTTGTGCTGAATACAGTGTAATGACACTTTTTCCATTAATATGTTTATGAACAACTGAAAAAAGCACAAATGTCAGGGCATGTCAAACCTTCTCCAAGGCCCCAAAAAACCTCAGACCCCTGAGGGTTAACCTAAAGAGTGTTGAAACTTCTTCTCCTGCGGTCCAGTTTGTTTGAGATGCGACCTCTACTGTACAGGCATATATACAGGCATATATTTGCATATATACTTCAAGCGAAATCAAAGAACGAACTGGTGTGATGTCATTTTGAACAAAATCAGACCAAAGCGAAGTTCGTTTTGTGTTCGTTTCAGGAGTTCGAAACAGGGAACAAGGAAGAGAAAGCTAGGACTTTACACATAGATGCTGACAGCCACGACTCCTCTGGAGCTACTCCAAATAATGCCACCAGAGGTTCTGGCTCAAAACTGTGTTTAAGAACGGGTGTGAAATATTGATCGCCAGAAACGCTCTAATTTAGGGCATGTCTAGAACATGTGAATTAATGATCCCTCATCACATTTACATCTATTGCATATGGGGCTAGTACCAGGAAACATTTTAGTTAGTTTAACTTTGGATATATGAGCTCTGTGTACTACTTTGAACTGTATAAGTGAATGGCGAGCACACATTGACGATGAGTGGACCTGTTTGAGAATACAGTTCCATGTGTCTTCAGAAAGTGGTCTGTCAAGGTCTTCATCCCAAGCTCTCTTTATGTTATTTATCAACCAACAAAGTTTAAATCCCATCTGGCTAGCACACTTCCCATTAAGTTTACGCAAGTCAGTAGATGGAGAGTAGACATCTTTAGTGGTTGTTCGAACACATTCCTCCACATGAGCGTTTACACTATGAAAGCAATCCGGTAGAATGTGTTTTAGACTACCTCTGGAAGTGGTCGAAGGTGGACAAGCTCAAAATGTTTTACACCCAGTTTACACCTGTATTTAACGTTGTTCACTTGTTTCGATCGACCAAAAAACATCTTAATACTAGGCGGAAACAGGGCCTAAGTAACGAAATTAGTTACTTTTTTAGGGAGTAACGCAGTATTGTAATGTATTACTTTTAAAAGTAACTTTATGTAACACTGTTCAGTCTCATGTGATCAATTTAAACTTTTGAATAGTAGTGTATATTTATAGTAAAAATAATAAATAAAAAGGGAAATCATAAAAGGTGAACCCATAAATTTACATTCATTTTGCATTTGCCATCATCTCACACCCACTTACATTGAAAATTTATATAAAATATAAATTTATATAAAAAACTATAATAATTTCTTTATATATAAATACTCTTTAGCATATCTCTAGTAATACATTACAGCAATACATTAATTTTCAGTGTTTTATCTTTTAATTTATTTAGAAAAAGTTTGCTTATCGCTTATAGTATCAGACAGAATTTTAATAATCACTGCATCTTTAAAAATGCTGTATTTTTTAGATGTTCAAACATTCCTCTTATGCTCATTACAACATTTTTACATTTTTAATTAAACTTGTTGGGCTCCAAAATTTTATTTAGAGTGTCACTGACTGGACTGCGAAGCAAAGTCATCTTCATCATTTGAATGAATGTGTCCTTGTCAACTACTCGCATGGGACCTAGACCCCTTTAATAAACAACCCTTGAAAACAAAGCTAAACATGTCAGCAGCAACCCACTCAGTGACTGATGTGCTAATACAACCTCACAATTCTTGCCTTTTAATTCCAAATTAGAGAAAAATCTTCAAAAAAAAAAAACCCAGCTACAATCCAAAGCAGCATTCTAAAGCATATCACACCACATATGCCGCATACATGTCACTGTTTTGGCATTTCACACAGCATTGGAACAAATGCAGTTCTACAAATTTAAAAGCTAAGAATAATACTGTCTGATTCCAAGAGTATGTTGGCCAACAGGATGTAGCTTTGTTTTTAAGGTGCTGTCAGTCAGTGAAAGCAGAGTTTAGTGAATGTGCCAAGCATCTGACCACAATCTATGAATATGAAGAAAATATGATATGAAATATGATTTTTTTACCGGTCTATGCCAGCCACCATAAGAAGCTGTTTGAACTGCTGTGGGCTCTGTGGAAGAGAATAGAACTTCCCAGGGTCTCCAGATGGCACCACAAATTCTTTGGCACCCTGAAAAACACAGTTACACTTGAATAAACTCTGTGTATTCCTGCCTCTGACTGAGAACTGAATCAGCCAGCATATCTCAAGCCAATCTGATAAATGAAAGTCACATTATGAAATATAAAAAGAGAAGCAAAAATAATTTAGCATTAAAGTTTTAGAAGTTTTTTTTTTCTATCTATCTATCTATCTATCTATCTATCTATCTATCTATCTATCTATCTATCTATCTATCTATCTATCTATCTATCTATCTATCTATCTATCTATCTATCTATCTATCTATCTATCTGTTCAAAAATAGATGGCTCTGTGTACAGAGAGTCCTCCTACAGGTAAGATAGATGGTTATTCACCACCTAAAACTGTATTCATATTTCATTTAGCAGACATTCTAACATTGTAGATGATCATCTGCCCCCTACAGACCACCTTGCTGCAACTACCAGGCCTTGTTGTGTCATGTTGCAAATTAGACTTTTCCTCAACTGAAGGCTGTTTCTTGTGATGCACCAAAATAAAAGTGACAACAGTATAGAAAAAACACTGTAGTTATGCATGTCTCAATGTTGGAATACGCAATCGATTTTAAGTGTGTTGATCATGTTACACATTATGTGTGAATGTAAAAAAAATGCAAAAATGGCATTGAATAATTCACTATTCTCACTCAGCCATGATTCATTTATTCCGCAACCTGAAGTGTCCAGTAACAGCGGGGTTACCTTGATTAAGTGTGTTGTATTCAGACAATAATACATGTGTGTCAAAGCTTTAAAAGTAATACAAATTCAACACAGATGTAAAAGTTCCTAGCACAACAAAGCCAGAGGGAGGAAGTCAGAGTGATGTGATTGCTCACAAAGTTTCGGATAATGATCTGGCAATATTTCGCACCAGCTGTAGTTTGTTGTTTGGGCAAGCCTTACAGGGGTGTCTTGCAGGAAACAAGAAACAGAAGCATGAGTCACCAGAGAGGCAATGAAAAATAAGTTCTCATGAATGCAACGATTCTGCAATTACAAAATGTTTTTTATGCTTAGTATGTCGAGCTACATGTTGCATTATATTCTATCTTTCATTTTTTTTTTGGATTTGGCTCAGTAAGTATTATATTTGTATTCTTTTATTTGATTATGAGTGCAATTTACATTGTTGGAAGATAAAGGTGCCCTAGAATTAAAAATTGAATTTATCTTGGCAAGAATTCAGTACATGGAAATGACATACAGTGAGTCTCAAACACCATTGTTTCCTCCTTCTTGTGTAAATCTCATTTGTTTAAAAGACCGCCGAAGAACAGGCGAATCTCAACATAACACCGACTGTTACGTAACAGTCGGGGTGTACGCCCCCAATATTTACATATGCCAGCCCATGATCAAGGCATTACACAAGGGCAGCCAGTATTAACGTCTGGATCTGTGCACAGCTGAATCATCAGACTAGGTAAGCAAGCAAGAACAATAGCGAAAAATGGCAGATGGAGCAATAATAACTGACATGATCCATGATATTTTTAGTGATATTTGTAAATTGTCTTTCTAAATGTTTCGTTAGCATGTTGCTAATGTACTGTTAAATGTGGTTAAAGTTACCATCGTTTTCTGCTGTATTCACGGAGACAAGAGCCGTCGCTATTTTCATTTTTAAACACTTACAGTCTGTATAATGCAAAAACACAACTTCATTCTTCATAAATCTGTCCAACAGTGTGTAATGTTAGCTTTAGCCATGGAGCAAAACCTCAAACTCATTCAGAATCAAATGTAAACATCCAAATAAATACAATACTCACATAATCCGACGCATGCATGCAGTATGCATGACGAACACTTTGTAAAGATCCATTTTGAGGGTTATATTAGCCGTGTAAACTTTGTTTATGCACTGTTTAAGGCAAGTGCGAGCAATTAAAGGGGCCGCAGCCTGAATCGGTGCATTTCTAATTATGCCCCAAAATAGGCAGTTAAAAAAATTCATTAAAAAAAATCAATGGGGTATTTTGAGCTGAAACTTCACAGACACATTCAGGGGACACCATAGACTTATATTACATCTTGTAAAAAAACGTTCGCTGGCACCTAATAAATAAACACCCATAGAATCTTGGTGGTCATGGCCACGTTTTTTAAATTCCTATGAAACACAAAATAGTGTTTATCTGAGTTAGCAACTGGTCTTATGTTTTGGCAAAGTCCCTTTCAAGAAAAGTCTGTTCAATTGGCAGCCATATTTGTAATTCCTCTGGGCAGCTACTTCAGGCATCCAAGAAGAAGTCTTATCTACTTGAGGGAATCCTGAAATCTCAAAAAACGCTTCCTGAACTCACAATTAGATAACATATTTCAATTCAGAAACAAAATCTGCTATGAATTGTCACATAAATGTTGCTCAAACAGCTATTTTTTCTTTTTTTTACACTAGACCAACCAATGTGCATGTGCTGTCCGTAGCACGTGTCTTAATTAAGAGGGTGGGACTTATTCCATCATATTGCACACTGCACTTTCTCCTGTTATCATATAAGTGATATAAATGCAGTCTTTGCATATCTAAAGCCTTTGGTTTTGGTTATAAGAATGATTTATACAGCAAAAATACCTACCCCAGGTGTTCTTTTAAACAACGTTGGTGTTTCCACATCCACAAATCCTTAGGGAAAGACAGGTAATGCTTAGTGAGTATTGGGGTACATTAACAAAGCGCATATATGCACAAGTTTGAAAATTCCACTGTTAATCCTCACCATGCAAATTGCAAAGGTACTCCCTCATTTTCATCACCATTTGTGATCGCAGTCGTAAATTGTACTGCATCCCGGGTGACCGAAGATCAAGATAACGATACTGCATCCGGAGGGATTCTGATTTCTTCAAGGCAAACATAAGATGATTAAGATGAAACAAAAAGATTAAGATGAAACATATCAGGGATTTTTTTATGCTACTTGGATAACATTTTTTGTCTGGGTCATAAACACTGTTTAGCCAGTGAACCTTATTTAAATAATTAAAATAACATCTGTAATGAAATTCATTGGCTATTCCACAGCAAATGAGAGAAAGTGAATATCACAAACACTGTCAAGAAACACTACAGGGTCATATTTAATTCAATTTTTTCAATTCAACAAAAATTAATTTGGTTTTCATTGACAATTTTTCATGATAAATTACAAAATATATATAATAATCTGCCTTTAATTAACGCTGAGTTTAATAATAATTGCAATAAAAACACTGTCTCCAGACAAGACATAATTACACACTATTTGTAGGACAAAAAAATGTCCTAAAAATAGGTTTCAAATTTTTTTCTGTAAAATATACACTACATTTGGGGTCAGTAAGATTTCTAAAAGAAACTAATACTTTTATTTAGCAAGGATGCATTAAAATGACATAAAAAGGTGACAGTAAATTATTTTATATTGCTATAAAAACTATTTTAGATAAACAGTTCTTTTGAACTTTCTATTCATCAAAAATCTATCACGGTTTCTACAAAAATATAAAGCAGCATAACTCTTTTCAACATTGATAATAGAAAAAAGAAATGTTTCTTGACAGCAAATCAGCATTTTATGATGATTTCTGAAGGATCATGTGACACTGAAGACTGGAGTAATGATGCTGAAAATTCAGCTCAGGAATAAATTACATTTTAAGATATATTAAAATAGAAAACCATTATTTTAAATATTACTGTTTGTTTTTTTCTGTATATTTGATCAAATAAATGCAGCATTGGTGAGCATAAGAGACTTCTTTCAAAATCATTAAAATAATAAACAAAGAAGCAAAAGTTTTAAACGGTGATGCATATTTGCACAGATGCACAGATATTCTTTGTGAGATTCACCCTAGAACTATTGCAGACAAAATTAGAAATACTTCAAAATTAATTTAAAAAAGTAATGCATGCAACACTTTTTAAAGAAAAAAAAAATTATTTACTTACTTTGACAAATTCTTTAATCTCAAACGGCAGCTTTCGGCAGGTATTCAGCACTTTCATGCAATCAGCACAGACCTCAATTTCTCCTGTGGACATTTTCTAATATTGAATAAAAATGACAGTTTTACATATATTTCACATTGACTAGTACAGTATCAGACTTTTCTCTTTGTGCATATATGAACAGGCATAACAACCTTATTCTCCTGTCCCTCTGGTCTACGTCTGACCCGTCCTTTGACCATGATGACCGACTCCACCGTGAGGCCAAGAAAAGCATTCTTGAGTTCAGATTTGGACTAATGGATTGAAGTGTCAAAGAAAATTTTTATTTTTGATGAAAACACTAAAAAATAAACCAACATGTGAGCAGCACCATAATTTTTTTAATAACATTTTAATTTATTAAACAATACAAGAAAGAGAGCTGTGTTCCTACCTCATCCTGTGGGATAAGTATTTGCACCAATCCACTGAAGTCTCTCAAGATCACAAAAAGATCTTGCCTAATGTGTCAAGAACAGTGAATGTGTTATAGCGATGAGGCTCAGTGATATTCGCAAATAAGCTTTGTGTCTCAAAAAAGGAATTTTTACGTTTATTCACAATTGCAAGTTATAAACTCATAATTGTGAGTTTACATCTTACTATTGATATTTTTCCTCAGAACTGTAAATTCACAATTGCGTTTTGAGTTTACATCTCATAATTCTGACTTTTTTCCTCAGAATTATGAGTTTACATCTCACAATTTTGCTTTTTTGTATCCGTTAAAAAAAGTAACTGTGAATTTTTATCTCACAATTCTCACTTCTCTTCTCAGAATTTCAAGTTAAAGGATTAGTTCACTTTCAAATAAAATTTTCCTGATAATTTACTCACCCCCATGTCATCCAAGATGTTTATGTCTTTCTTTCTTCAGTCGAAAAGAAATTAAGGTTTTTGATGAAAATATTCCTGGATTATTCTCCTTATAGTGGACTTCAATGGACTCCAAACGGTTGAAGGTCAAAATGACAGTTTCAGTGCAGCTTCAAAGGGCTTTAAACGATACCAGACGAGGAATAAGGGTCTTATAGCGAAACGATCGGTCATTTCCTAAAAAAATACAAATGTATATGCTTTATAAACACAAAATATCGCCTTGAACATACTTCCGCCAAAACAGCACTTTCATATTCTTCAAAAAGCTTACGCTGAATGTCCTACGCCTTCCCTATTCTATTTACAAAACGAACGCGGCGCCAGTTTCTTTTTTTTTTCTTAAGTAGAATAGGGAAGGCGTAGGACATACAGCGTAAACTTTTTGAAGAATACAGAAAGCGGAAGCACATGCAAGGCAATCATTTATTTATATAAAGCATATACAGTTGTATTTTTTTTTCAAATGACCGATGGTTTCGCTAGATAAGACCCTTATTCCTTGTCTGGTATCGTTTAAAGCCCTTTGAAGCTGCACTGAAACTGTCATTTTGACCATCAAACACTTGGTGTCCATTGAAGTCCACTATAAGGAGAATAATCCTGGAATGTTTTCATCAAAAACCTTAATTTCTTTTCGACTGAAGAAAGAAAGACATGAACATCTTGGATGACATGGGGGTGAGTAAATTATCAGGAAAAGTTTATTTGAAATTGAACTAATCCTTTAACATCTCACAATTCTGAGTTTATATCTCACAATTCTGACATTTCTCTAAGAATTGCGAGGAAAAAAATGTCATAAACTCCCAATAAAGTGTTGAGATTAAGAATTGTGAGATCAAAAGTTGCAAATTACCTTTGTTTTTTTATTCTGTGGTGGAAACAAGCTGCCATACAAACCTCAAGTACTGAATCCAGCCACATAAAGTAACTTCTTTGTCTACATGACTGGAGCACAGTTCTCCACATGTGTGGCTTCTCTGTGAAAAACTGCTTTGACCTACAAGAAAGAAGAAAAAAAGATTTTAAAAAAGACAATTGCAAATACATAGTCTTGTTCAAGGTCACATTACCTGAAGTGTAAGTAGAGCAGGTTCTGGAGATCTTATAAGCCCATGCTAACGAGTTTGTAGGTAGAGGAGGTTTTGTGGAGTAAATTTGATTGACAGAAGCTACTGATCTCCTGCTGTACACACATCTCAACACCTGCTGGGCTGATCTGAGAAAAAATAATCTGGATTTGTCTGCCATTGTCCGCTATGCGAGGTCTTGGTGTCTCTGGCTTCATTTAACCTTTGTTCTCTTTAAGAAATGAAAAGATACTTTTCAGCTGTGTCCATGTCTTTTTTGTGTACGCAGTTCTTTCAGTTACATCCTTACAGTTAATGTAACACTGACGGAAACATTAGTTTTTCGTTTATCTTGTACATACGTCAGTCTACAAAATACAAAAACATAGGCTTATATGGCGTATAACAATAAGTAAAATAAATCTTAATCCAGTTGAATCTTCAATGACATTCTGTATCGTGACAGTTGAGAAGTGCTACATACAGCCTTTGACACGACTAATCAAACTAGATATGATCGATTGAAACATGGTCAATAATTACTTATATTACATTTATGTGCCATCATTGTATATTGGTCGCCCCAATTTATTCATTTTGGTAAACATGATCTAGAGTCAACTAAATGTAGAAATATATAATAATACTCTTCTCGCTTGGTATCAGCAATCGATTATTATACCTGCTCCGCCCCGTTGCACGATGGGAAAGCGGGATGTTCAAATCCTCTTCCTGATTTTTTTTTTTTTTTTTGGCTCGGTGTGTTTTTGTTCATCATGGAGGGGAGAGGCAGGTACGGCTGATATATGTTTTTAGCTTTTCTTAAAAATAAATTTTGAATGAGTTATTTAAAACACAACATGTATTAGCATTTTACTTAACGTTAGTATGATAATCATGCAGTGGATTAGCGAAGTGCTAATAGTAGCGGTTGTCTGAACTGCCGTTTTTGTTTTCTGATCAAGTTGTGTTTGATTAACGTAAGTGCTTTAAACCTCAAAATAACAGTTCAAGTATATTTTAAATGTATAGTTACAACATGTAACATTTTATTAAATAACACACTGACTGAATGTATTGAACTTTTTCTCTTACCCATGCAGTGCCGTCAATACTCCTGCCACCAGCAGACCTGTAACTCGTAGAAGCAAAAGCTATGGCCGGAGCTGTGTGGAAGCACCCTCATATTTCTGGCAAACACCAGGACATTTAACAGTCTTGAAGATCCCAACCAGTAGAGAGGCTGCCAAATCACAAATCATCACTGTAAGAGACCATGGAAATGACTCTAAATGCTGTTTCTGACATAGAGTAGCTATGAGTGACAAATATCTTTTTTTTTTCTTTCTACAGAATAAGGTTGACCCTGAGCATATTGCTCTTCTGGTGAAAAATGAGTGGAAGCTGTCCTATGTCACTCCTTTGTATCGCTTCAGACATACAGAGCTGAAATCATATTCCAAGCATCTCTCAGCCTTCATCATAGCAGAGAGACAGAAAGGAGTTGCAGTTGAAGTCGGGTTAGAGGCAGGATTCAAGGTCACGTTTACTTCAGTTCTTGGACTGGCTGAGACCAGTGAGGATGCTGAGACTGTTTTCATTCAGGTAAGTCTAAAGCCTTTGATATATATATATTTTTTTTTTGAGAAATTAATACTTAAAGGGTTAGTTCACCCAAAAATGAACATTCTGTTATTAATTACTCACCCTCATGTCGTTCCACACCCGTAAGACATTCATTCATCTTCGGAACACAAATTAAGATATTTTTGATGAAACCTGAGAGATTTCTGTCCCTCTGTAGATAGCTACGCAACTGACACTTTGACGCTTCAAAAAGTTCATAAAGAGATTGTAAAACTAATCCGCATGAATTGAGCGGTTTAGTCCAAATGAACAGATTGAATTTAGGCTTTTATTCACATATAAACATTGAACAGTGAACATAAACAGAAGCTCAAATGTGATGTAATGCATGAGAATGAACCTCATTGGTTCTCGCACGTCAAGCAAACATGCTTGAGCTTCAGTTTACCACAACTGATGTGTGAGTTGATGAATGTTTATGTTAATAGAAGCCTAAATTCAGTCTGTTCATCATATAAAATGATCAAGTCTCTTCAGAAAATTTGGACTAAACCGCTCAATTAATATGGATTAGTTTTATGATCTCTTTATGAACTTTTTGAAGTGTCAACATGTCAGTTGCATAGCTGTCTATAGAGGACTTGGGTAAAGTTGGTTTTATATTCACACATTCGGACTTCTGTTAAATTCAGACTTTCCAATAAATGTGCAATAAATTAATGTTTGCGAATTTTAAGCAGCGACATGATATTGACAACCAACGATTGTCAATCGTGCCAACATTTTTCACAGTCGATCAAAATAGGCAAGTATTGTTTTAATGGTACTTGTGAATGTCCACTGAATGTCCAATGTAGTGTGATTAACAAGGCTATTGAATACGGATGTCCGAATGTGTGAATGTAAAACCAACTTTACCCAAGTCTATAGAGGGGCAGAAAGCTCTCAGATTTCATTAAAAAGATCTTCATTTGTGTTCCGAAGATGAACGAAAGTCTTACGGGTGTGGAACAACATGAGGGTGAGTAATTAATGACAATATTAATTTTGGGGTGAACTAACCCTTTAAATTGACTGTAAAGACATTTATACTGTTAGAGAAGAGTTCCATGTCAAATAAATGCCATTCTTCTGAACTTTCTATTTGTCAAAGAATCCTAAAAAAAATGCATTATGATTTCCACAAAAGATATTAAGCAGCAAACCATTTTCAACATTAATAATAATAGGGAAAAAAAAGTTTCTTGAGTACCAAATCAGCATTAATTACTTTTTGGGTGAACTATCCCTTTAAACTGACAATAAAGACATTTTTATCTGTTATAGAAGAGTTACATTTCAAATAAATGCCATTCTTTTGAGCTTTCTATTCATCAAAGAATCCTGAAAAAATGCATTGATTTCCACAAAAAATATTTATTAATAATAATAAAAAATGTTTCTTAAGCACCATATAATGGTTGCTGAAAATTCACCTTTATCATCACAGGAATAAATTAAATTTTAGGAAATTATTTTAAAGTGTAATAATATTTCACAATATTTCGGCTTACTGTATTTTTGATCAAATGAATGCATCCTAGATTAATATAAGAGACTTCTTTCAAAAACCAACCACAAACTCTTGAACATTAGTGTATAACTGTCCTGCATTCATGCTGTTTTTTTTTTTCCTTCTCTTATTCCCTCAGATCCAATCCAAACCGGTGTTTGCTGCAGCAGCAGATGCACCGAAAGTTGTCTGGCGTGGTTGGCTCACATGCGTCAACGGTGATCCAGAGTACCTGAGGGCGCTGCCTCCTGATTTTGTCAGCTTGCCTTTGTTTTGCACGAGTGGACCGGAGTCTCTTACGACACTTGTTAAATCCTGGTTCGAGAGGGCTTTTGATTGCAACTTTGGTTCTTTGGCTTTAAACTCCACCACTCTCAATTGGCTGGCTGCTTTGTGGACTGGCTGCCATCCCACCTGCAATATCAGGTATCTGAAGCTAGCCTGGAGCCTTCCGTCACAACCACCTCTGGATGTCTCGTACACAGTGAACCCACAGGATGCGTGGGAGCTGTGGAACAGTATTCACCCAGAGGAGAGTACAGATGGCCGGATAGATATTAAAGAGGTCCAGTCTTTCATGAACGGGCTGGAGACTCATTTTTTCAGACACTTTAAGATCTACCTGTCTGCTGGTATGCTCGTGAAAGTATCTACCGCTCTGGGATCAGCACAGCTTGATGGGAAAATCAAGGTAATTGCTATGGGTCTATTCGTTGCATATTTAGCATGTGTTGCATCTTTACAGTGTTATTATTATTATTTTTTTTAACTATTTCTCTCTTTTTCAGATTGGAAACAGTGACTACATCACCACCTTACTTACCATGCTGACAGAATGTGCCCTTCTGAAAATGCTAACTTAAAATCTGCTTTCTATTTTAGATTTGTAAATAATTTTTTTTGTTGCGGTTTATTTTTTTTCTCTGACATCTAAACTTTTAATTCTTTTAAGGCTTATTGTCTCATATTTATTTTTTGTGCTGTAAAATATGTCTATGTCTGTTTTCCAGTTTTAAAATTGAGCTTGTTTTTATCCTGCTTTTTGATCCCAGTTTTCTTTTCTAAGACTGAGTAGAGTTTTATCAAGACAAATAACATAAGTCCATAAGGCTTATATTATTGTGATGATAATAATCACAAATAAATTTGTCAACTATGTAAATTTATCACTACTATATGTATAGGTGCTTATAAATAGTTCACACAAATATGTTAATATCTGTAATTAGTATATTGTAACATATGTTGATATTTTATACAAACATTTTGTACCCTTGAAAGTATGTATCACTTAGGGACAGCTGTCATCTTTGCGTAATGAATGGCGGCTGGCTTGATTTTGGATGTTTATGTTTTGACAGTGTTCAGGGTCTCTGAAATGATCATATTAAGTTTTGCTTGCAGTGTTAATGTCAGCATCTAACAGTTGAAATGTATAATGTTTTATTAAGTATGTAGGTGGAACTTGCAAGCAGATGGTTTTGTTGGAAGGATAGTTATTTTGGATTTTAAAAGATTGGTTTCTTATTCTGAAATTGATTTTGGTGGACTTTTTGTGTTGATATTACTTTGATTCATTTGCACTCAAGACACATCCTTCATTTAAACATTTAGATAAGTAAAGGACCTACGATGTGGATAAAATGTTTTTGAATTGAGCAACCTTTTGTCTCTCAATAAAGCACAAATCTAAGTTGATTATTTTATTTATATCCCCAATTCATATGAGGAGAAACAGCCATTTTTGGTTAAATCTGCAGTCCGTAACTTCTTTTGTGTTCAAAATTTATATAATGAGCGAGTACATCATGAATTCATTTTCCAAACCGTGTTTTGTCTTATCCTGAATCACTACGGTACACCCAGGGGCGTAGTTTGCTGGGGGGATGGGGGGGAGGTAACCCCCCCAATATTCAAATCCATCAGTTACAACCCCCCCCCCCCAACTCACAGTAGATCTATACTAACATATGTATAATTCATTTATTTTGTAACAATAATTTTGTTTCTAATCGAATATGAGTTTGTCATAATAAATTAGTCAAAAAAGTACCCCCCTTCCATTGAACCGATTGGTAACGCCCAACCAATGCGCGTTGCACTTTCACCAAAACAACGCGAGTGGAGCTCTGTTTGAATGGACAGCACGGGTAGCACCAAAAAATGAAGAGAACCGTTGCCCAGCCGACTATATTAAACTTCTGTTCAAAGAGGGACGTTAAAAAGAATAAAGCATGTACTGAGAAGGAGGTATGAAAACATTGTAATAGCTAGGTACACTCCACATATATTTTAGCTAGCTAATCCATTGCAATTTAGCCATAACTATCAGTGTAACTGTAACCAGTTACCAAAACAGCCGTCTGTTTTGTTACTTCATTTTTCAAAAGTGTCTTATCAATGACAAAAGTATTCACATCGGTGTTTGTTTTCTTACTTAATCTGACTTTTGAACGAATTGGCTTGAATGAACGATTTAAGTAGCTCACTCATTAAAACGTCGAATCGCTGCCACCTACTGGCGGTTTCAATATTTAACATAATTTCTTTCTTTTTAGAATCACTCCGTTATGTTGGAATTTGATGAATGGTTATAGATAGATAGATAGATAGATAGATAGATAGATAGATAGATAGATAGATAGATAGATAGATAGATAGATAGATAGATAGATAGATAGATAATAAATTATCCAATACCGCTACACATAAAACAGACTTTTTTTTTAAATTAAAAAAAAATAATAACAGGGCAGGCAGCATACCAACGCTCAACCCCCCCAATGTTGAAACCAAATCTATGCCCTTGGGTACACCTAATAAGGGTTTATATTGGGACTATTTTAGACCGGGCGGGTCGTCAGTGCTGCGGAGTAGCGTAGTACCTGCGTGACTTGTCATAGACATAAACAGAGAGAAACAGTTCCAGCTACAATGTTCTTCCACAAGACGCATGCAATTCTGTTTATTAACCACTAGAGCGTCAAAAGTTGCTGCTTTAAAGGGATAGTTCACCCAAAAATGAAAATTCTATCATTATTTACTCACCTTCAAGTTGTTCCAGATCTGTATAAATTTCTTTGTTCTGTTGAACACAAAGGAAGAAAGTTTGTAACCAGGCCACTTTGGGGCACCATCGACTTCCGTAGTAGGAAAAAAAACTACTATGGAAGTCAATGGTGCCCCAAAACTGTTCCGTTCAACAAATTCTTCAAAATATTTTCCTTTGTGTTCAACAGAACAAAGAAAATTATACAGATTTGGAACAACTTGAGGGTGAGTAAATGATAGGATTTTCATTTTTGGGTGAACTATCCCTTTAAGTGAATATGTTTCTAGATTTGAGAGATCTAAACCAGTGGTTATCAACCTAAAAAACTTAAATTAAGAAGTTAAATGCTAAAAACCACTATAAGTCATGTTCATATTGACTATTATTATATTAATATATTGCCACTCCTAGTTTCGGTAATATGTTTTAAAACAGCAAAAGTACCAGAGAAAATATTATCTTTCGGAGTCAATAAGGTTGAGAACCACTGATCTAAACCTCATTTAAAGGTTGATCACTTATCAATACAATTTCAGAATTGACAAAGCATTTGGATTTTTTTTTTTTTTTTTTTTTTTCCCATTTTATTTCAACTTTCAAAGTTTTGAAATGTTTAGACAGTTGAACAGCTTTAAAATTAAATAAAGGTAAGATCATGGAATATATACTTTATGTAACCGTTTTTCAACACCAAGATTAGAACACATTACTGTCCTGTGGGAAAATGAGTGTTCATTTTAAAAAAAAAAAAAAAAAAAATGAAAGGGCAGTTTCATCTCATATTCAGTAACAAGCTTAACATTACATTTCCAACCATACGTGCTGGCTGCTACTACTACAATCCTGTTCTGAAATTTCAGAAAAAAAACTTTTTTACCTTAGTCCTGAAACTTGCATAAAACTATACATCCAACAATATTTTAAAGAAAAAAAAAAACAATACAGACTTTAATAGAAAAAATCTTAGTGGATTAAAGTGCATGGACTGACTCATTGATGCATTCGGTTGTATAAAAGTAAACAAATTGATAATACGTAAAACCTGTTTATGACTGCTTCAAAAATAACTTATTTTCTTCTGCAACAGCCTTCATTAGATTGCAAAAGTTTCACGGAGGAACTGCATTTTCAGTACACCAAAGATAGAAACTCAACTAATCTGCTTACATCTGGTAAGAATGCAGAGGAACAGATCATGCTCAGTGTACAACTCATAAAAAAAAAAAAAAAACTAAAGTTAAAGAAATGGTAAAGAAATCACAGTGCATCCAATTCAGACCAGAACATCAATCAGGGAAACACGAGCGTCATTCACACCAATCCCCGGTGATGGGTTTCAAGTTACTGCATTGAAGAATTACAGTCAAACAAATAGTTCCTTCCAGAAAAACAAATGCTCTGGCTGATGCTTTTCCGGCTGCTGTTTCTCTCTTCAAATCGCTGCCTTTGGCTATGCTCAAGTATGAAAGAGAAACCAAATGTAAAAACAAAATGGAGTCATGCTCTATGGCCGTACAGGTGAGTCTCCTTCGAGCAGCTTCCAGAGATAGTATACCTTTGCCATCTCAGTAACTGGAGACAATACTCAGTTTATAACCAGGATTTCCACTTGCATGATGCACAATGTCTCTATGAGGCACGAGCTATGGTGAGGCATCTGTGAGATGGATGCTGTAGGTGTTACCATATATGTGATTCACAGTGAGTCATTTTTATTACACCAACACCACCTCCCAACCTCCTGTAGTTCATTCCACCATAGAGCCTTGAGGGAGGGGGAAAAAAAACAATTAGTTACTGGCAAATGACGTATAATGTGATTCAGGTTTAAACGTTTTGGGTTTTGAAAGAAGTCTCTTCTGCTCACCAAGGCTGCATACGTTTCATCAAAAATACATTAAGAACAGAAGGCAGTGTGCATATTTACCTCCATGTGTTGGCATCGGGGTCATAGACTTCTATAGTTTTCAGGTACGTGGTACCGTCAAATCCTCCAACTGCCATCAACTGGCCATTTACCACTGCTAAACCAACCTAGAACAAGAGAGAGTTTGTTTGTTGGCTGATTCTTTTATAAGAGGCTGACACGAGATATAAGAATCTCATACCCCGCTCCTTCTGGACGTCATGGCGACCACAGGGGACCACTGATTGGTTCTGGGATTGTATCGCTCAGCGCTGCTCAGTTCTGTGGTATCGTCTCTGCCGCCCACAGAGTAGATCATGTCCTGGTACACGGCACAGCCTAGGTGTTTCCGACGGGTCCCCATGGGTGCCACCGTATGCCAGCGGTTCTCTTGCGGGTTATACCTCTCCACTGTCAACAAAATAACTGTTAATAAACATCCTCCATTTCCTTTAAAATACCTGAAATTCAGTAAACAGCACTACTGTTCAAATGTTTGGGTGATTAAGATTTTTTTTAAAAGGCACAATATGTAATTTTTCGCCACTAGAGGTCACCTATTCAAAAGTCGTAGCTTGATGACGCCGAGATTGACAGTGGAATCATGGGAGTTGTAGTCTTCACCTCACAGCCGGTGGAAAAGAATCCGACAGAAGTTATGTTCATGGATGAGATTTTTAACATTACTGTAGTATGAAGCAGAGCAGGGCCGAGTGCTGTGCGAGCAGAAACGAGGCCGCTGGAGCGATTGCTAATGAGAG
This sequence comes from Megalobrama amblycephala, assembly GCF_018812025.1. Lineage (NCBI taxonomy): Eukaryota > Metazoa > Chordata > Actinopteri > Cypriniformes > Xenocyprididae > Megalobrama > Megalobrama amblycephala. The sequence continues at coordinate 37,436,494 of NC_063060.1, read as the reverse complement.
ACGAGTGTGACATGCGTCTCGAGAGCAGCAGAACTTTTATTATGCCTCAGACGATCGCTTCTGCTTCTTCCGATCAAGTGTATGTGGGGTAACGCAGCGCTGTTTATCATATTAGACACATTTGAGAGTGTTGAAAATGATGTTATAACGTTACTCTGTGTGTTCGCTCGGCAGCTGCTGTGAGACACTTGTTTGAGACACACTGCAGTAAGATAGATCGATATTAGAATATCATATTAATAAATGTTGGATGGCTTGTGTTGATAAATGGCATGCAATTAATTTTAATTAATATTGTACAATGGAGAAAATGCTGTATTACTGTTACTGAAAATAAAGCTGCATCTGATTATGCTATGTTAGCAACTTGACAAAATAGTGTTCATCTCCGAGGCATAGTAAAAGCTTGGTACTCTCAGAAAATTAAGAAAACAGAGCTATACAACAAATTGAGCTATACAACAATGATTAGTCGTCTGTCTATGAATGTATCCAACCAGTTATTCCCTTGTCCAATAAAACACATAATTTATTCAAGCATCTTTGGCGTTTCCATTGTTTCTACAAAATAAAACCGGAAGTCAAGGGTAACGCAGGTATGATGTCACCGATAGGCGAAGCAATGACAAGGGACAGGCCACTAGTTAAAATTGCTTATTTTTCTGGATTTAAACAGTTTTTGAAACATCTGGGATAATGCAAGTACACAAGTCAACAAAATATATAACACTGTTCTAGTGATTTTTGGATATTTTAATCCAAAAATTGTACATATTGTGCCTTTAATGTTTTTGAAAGGAAGAAAACACAAAAGAAGATATTTTGTAGAATGTCGGTAACCAAACAGCTCCATAGACTTCCATAGTATTTTTTTCCATACTATGGAAGTCAATGGGGTCCATCAACTCTTTGGCTACCCATATTCTTCAAAATATCTTCTTTTGTGTTCAGCAGAAGAAAGAAACACATACAGGCTTGGAACAACTTGAGGTTGAGTAAATGATGACAGAATTTTCATTTTTGGGTAAACTATCCCTTTAAATGTAATTAATCTGTCCATTATGTTAATATTAATCTAGCAATATTGACAAAAAAGAGAAAACTACTCACGTCTCAATTCATTAATTTGATTTTATTAAAAGGTGCTACAGAGGATGTTTTGTTTTATACATTTTTGCAATATTACTAGGAACTGTCTTTACTAACTGATAAAAGACTATTTATTAGGTGCACTGAAAGGAATAATATTAATATACATCATCTGTGCACGAGGTAGGGCCTTAAAAACATCAGCCTCTGGCTTGTCAATCACTGCCATTATGTTCCTTGTGAAAGACGTGTGCGGATTGGCCCTCTGGCTTGTCAATCACTGCCATGACGTTCCTTGTGAAAGATGTGTGCGGATTGGCCCTCTGGCTTGTCAATCACTGCCATGACGTTCCTTGTGAAAGACGTGTGCGGATTGGCCCTCTGGCTTGTCAATCACTGCCATGACGTTCCTTGTGAAAGACGTGTGCGGATTGGCCCTCTGGCTTGTCAATCACTGCCATGACGTTCCTTGTAAGAGACGTGCGCGGCTGCGCGCTCCAGTAACTTTCCACACTCCACAGGCGCCGCATGCAATGTTTTTGTCAGGAGACAGGAGTAAAAACTCACTAACAGTCTTTGGTTTCTCAGTCGACGAAAAGATCCTCTTTAGCACCTTTAATAACGGTTTAATTATTTGAAAAATCTTGAAGCAATGTTTACTTCTTGTTAATTCTTGAAAAAAAATATATGCCTTTGTTTTAATTTATTAATTATTTTTATTCATATTCTGTGGTAATGAGAAATTTCACAAAAGTTGCAACTTTTATTCAATTTGATACTAGTACCGTCTAGACAACTACTGATACTTTGAACAATTTACCTGAACTGACAAGTTCAAACTTAGTAATTGTCTTTTATTGGATAACATCTGATACTGCCAACATGAAACTGTCAAAATCTCCTCAGCTGCATTTATTCATAGAAGTACAGAACACACATCAAGTATTAATTGCAAGCATAGCAGTATCTGATCACTTTGGTCTGACTGAGTTTTGCCTCTACATCTTCCTGTATTTACCTGTATTTAGTGGGGATGTGCCATCTGAGCCGCCTACTGCGTAAAGAAAACCTCCCAACACGGCTACAGCCACACCCAACCGCCTGGTACTCATTGAGGCAACACGAGTCCACTTATTCTCTTTCGGATCATACCTGAAAAAAAAAAAAAAAAAAAAAAAAAAAAAAGGTACATATCTCATTATACCCCCTCCCAAAGGAAAACGCATGTCATGCCAATGGAGATATTTCAATGATAATCATCTAATTATTTTACTACTAACCTTTCTACAATGTTGAGACAGGAAACGCCATCCTGACCTCCCACAGCATACAGGTACCCCCCTAATACAGCAACACCCACACTGGTCCTGCAGGTGCTAGTAGGGGCGACGTCACTGCTCCACTGGTTAGTCTTAGGGTCATACCTGACAGAGCCAGCAGAGGGCGGAAATGTACAGTTACATTTTTTTATCCATAATAATTTAATTGAATAATTCTGTGAGGATTTATTCATTACACTCTAGAAGTGTGATGAATATGGATGAATTTTCAAGCAGCACCTCTCCACACTATTGAGATAAGACGAGCCGTCATGTCCGCCAACAGCATACAACAGATCATCTAGAACACTGACACCAACTCCACAGCGCCGTTTGCTCATGGATGCCACCATCCTCCACTCGTTGGTCTGGGGGTCGTAGCGCTCAACGCTTGAGATAGCGTCACCACTGCACCAACCTCCCACTGACAGACAGGACGACAGTCACACAAACAAAACTCACAACAACGACTGCTGAAATCAGATGTGGCAGAGGAAAATCAGTGGAATAAGAACTAAGATCTGTTTGCTAAAACACTCACCAGCAAACAGTACTTCTCCACAACGAATAGGCTTTCTGGGCCGGGTTCTAGGTCCCTGCATTAGGGGGCGCTCTTGGGGTAGCAGGAGGTAGTTCTTGGCTTCATCGACCAAGTCCCTATAGGGACAAAAAGTGTTGTTTAATCTGTGCTCTAACAATTTAGAACCTGGAATGGAAATTTTACATTTAAATTTTAATAGAGAATTTTGAAAAATCTATTTTAATGGTTCAGACTAGACTTGTGCCGATATTCAGTAATGCGATATATCGCGATGATGAATATGCACGGTATTGTTATCGTGGGCATTTCAAAATACCGTAAATAATAATTTATTACCAATTATTAAAATTTTTATAATGCATATAAGAATACTTTCCCCATCAACCGTATAAAATGCACAACACCGCTGTATTCTGCGTCAAAGGGACACGCGCTCAGATGTAAACAAGCCCAACGTGCATGAGAAGCACATGGCCAAACAAGTGAAGGAAATGTGCTGAATGAAAGTTCACGGTCACTCTCTGACAGCAGAGGGCGCTGATGGAACAGCAGAAATGCAGCGGTTACCCCGGAAACCCATAAACAAAGCAACTGCGCTAGTGAAGTTTTTAAAATGCTTCAAACATATATTTTAGTCTGGACTACAACATGCCCTAATGATTAGAAATGTTCTGATTATTTGTTATTGTTCAGTAAAACTTTGAGACATACGTCTTCATTCGTTAAGATGTTAATTCATTATTACCAAACTGACAACGAAAAATACTTATAAAGTATGAATTATTCTTAGTTAATGTTAATTTCTTAGTTACTGTTTAATAACATTACTAAAATCAAAATAACTTATTTAATGGACCTGAGATAAAACTAACAATGATCAGTTGTGTTTCTTAACTAACATTAACAAAAAATAAAACTTTCTGTAACAAATGTAGCTGTTGCTCAATCTTAGTTAATGCATTAAATAATGAGACCTTATTGTAAAGTGTTTCCTGTTGTTCTTTATAGCCTAATTCTTTTGCATTTTAATCTGTTTGTAAATTTGACTTTACATTCTTTTTTGTGTATTGTATTATTGTATTTAAACATTCAGAGTTCTTTTTGTTATTACAAAAAGAGTTCTTAAACCGGTTATACTATGAAAACACTTTTTTTTGCAACTTATTTCAATATCGTGATAATACCATATACCGTGATAAAAGATTCAGCAATTAATCGCAACATGAAAATTTGATACCGTCACATGCCTAGTTCAGACTGATTGCAAATGGCTGTTAGCTCAATACGACAGATACATTTTTTTTTTCTTAAAAGATTTACGTCAACATGACCTATAAAATATGATCTTTGCAAGGGCCTGAAAAGGTTTTATATAATATTTATTGAATACAATTTTCAGTTTGAATAGTATGTGATTAAAGTACAAATTCCTCAAAATATAGTATTGCTTGTTTGTTTGTTTATAATTGAGCACCATGCCAGCTATTATGGCTATATTCATGGCAAGAGACAAGTAAAAGGGGGTACTGATTTGGCGTAAGTCGACTTGTGCAGTATGCATACGGTCGTCCGCCAGAAGCTAGTTATTTGAAGTTTTAAATATGGATGTGTTTCTTACAAAAACACATTGCTTCACTTCAAAAGGCCTTTATTAACCCCCTGGAGCCGTATGGATTACTTTTATTATGGATGGATGTTTTTTTTTTTTTTGCTTTAAAACCATTACAGTTCATTCAAACATGCTTTTATTAGATATTGGACATGGCAAAAGTGAAATACAGTTAATACTACAATATTACCTAAGTAATTTATAGCACTGTTGTTCACACATACCTACACTCCTCATCACTCTTGATCAGAGGATCTGAACCCACCGTCCCAACCAGAAACTTCGGGCTCAAGAGGGGAAGACGCACATGTTGGAGAACCTGTTGCCATGACAAAACCAGATGACATGTCTCATGAATTATTCATCTCATTCATCTCTTTTATGCAAGTCTAAATAATAACATTTTTTTTCCAAAATTGAAATATAATATAATATAATATAATATAATATAATATAATATAATATAATTAATAAATAAATAAATAAATAAATAATCGCTGAACAAAAGAGGATTCTTCTGGCAAAAAGAGCTTGTAATAAAAGGGATTCAAAAAGTTGTAAAAAGCGACACAGATGACGTTTTTATTACTCAACAGGTGAGTAAGGTATTTTATTGAACAGATAAATATGGAGCTCTCTAACAGAATTCACTGTACACTGTCCTTATGGTTGTTGTAGCGCTGTGCCGGAATTTATTCTCAACAAAGTACCGTGTCTATTAATACCATCTACACAGAAAGGAGTAGTGAGTAATGAGCTATAGCAACATCTTCAGCTAGTCAGCTTGAGATCCTTTCCATGTAAACTGGTTATATCTCTTAAGCCTAGTAGTGATTTTTTTGTTGTTGTTGTTGTTATGAGAAAGAACCATACTCATCCGCACAGTCATGCAGAGCCGAAGCACAACCAAAACAATGTTCTTCCAAAAAAAAATGCATGCAGTTTTGTTTTTTAACTAATAGAGGGACAATAGTTGATATACACTACATATACAAAACTAATTGAGTTTATTTTTCTTCCACATTATGAGCATCTACCAGAAGCAGTATGTCCACAGTGATTCATGTGCTTATATCTGACCTGTGGCAGCTGGGGCCTGCGCTCCTGAATGCTGTATTTAACCCAGGCCATTACAGCATTAAACACCTGCTCCTCACTCCGAACATTGAGCTCATCACTGGAGATAATGTCTATCAGCTGGTTGGCTGGCAGCAGCATGAACTCTTCACTCTCCATCACCTAAAAGGCAGAAATTATAATAATAATAATAAAAAAAAAAAAAATTAAAAATTAAAAACATGAATGGGCCATTTGACAGGTATCAATTTCTTTCAAAAACCAGATCACAATTATTTGTAAAAACACATTTACACATAAATATTCCCTGGGAATCTAACCTATGACTTTGGCAGTGCATATGACTCTTTTAAACTAAATAAAGAAACAAGGAGGGTGTTCATTTGATACCAGCAATGGGGGTTCTTCCCATGAGTCAAAAATAACAGGGGTATACGGCCATCAGGGAAACCCTAAACTAGTTGATGGAAATCTGAATCCACGGCTAAAATTAGTAACAGGGAAGTCACACTAAAGTCTCATACAGGGTTCCCACACTTTCTGACCAGTGTAATTTCTAACTAAAGAAATATTTAAATTAGCATTATTAGAAACTTTTATATTGACAATACACATTTCAATGCCTTAATCAAGCCTTGAAATCAACTTTTTTAAATTGTCTGAAATGTACAGGTTTTCCAGGAATCTAACAACCCTGCTTATGATAATCACGACCAGAACTACTAATCGAATCTAGCTTTCTTTTTTAAACAAAACCACACAAGATCAATGTACAATAATGTTACGTTAACATCAGTTCAAACACTAGACATCATGAACCAGGAACATACGTACACAACACTCATAAATCAATGTTAATGTTAAGGGTTAGGTTTGTTTACCTTTGTTTTAGGGTTTAGGGTTAACCCTAACCCTAAAACATAGGTATAGCTTGACACCTTAATTTTTGCGGAATCATGGGATGTCTTGTCTTCACATCTACAGCCGGTGGAAAAGAATCAGGACAGGACTCGGGCAGAAATCATATTCATGGATGAGATTAGTAACGTTACTGTAGTATGAAGCAGAGCAGGGCCGAGTGCTGTGAGAGCAGAAAGAGGCCGCTGGAGCGATTGCTAATGAGAGACGAATGCGACACATGGCTCGAGAGCAGTGGAACTTTTATTTATGCCGCAGTCGACACTTCTTCCGATCATTCGTATGTGGGCTAAAGCAGCTCAGTTTTATCATATTAGATACATTTGTGTGTTGAAAGGTGTTATAATGCTACTCTGCGTTCACTCAGCGGCTGCTATGAGACACTTGTACACTGCAGTAAGCTAGATTTATGTATGGTAAAACATGGTACTCACTGTAAATCAAGAAAACAAGATTTAAACAATAAGACTTACTGTGTTGAGCTATATAACACGATTAGTTTTCTGTCAATGAATGTATCCAAACAGTTGCTCACCTGCCTAATAAAACATATTACACACATATTAAAGCGTCTTTAGTGTTTCCATGGTTTCTACAAAATAAATAAAGAAATTGAGGGTAACGTGGTCATGATGTCATTTATTGGTGACGCACGGACAAGGTCCGTGTCCTGGTTAAAATTGCTTATTTCTCTGGATTTAAACATTCTTGGAAACTTTTGGGATAATGTCAATAAAATATAACATTGTTCTGGTGGTTTTTGGATATTTTATCCAAAAATCTTACATATTCTGCCTTTAATATGTTAAAATGTAATTTAAGTTCATTTTCTTTTCTTTTTTTCAAGATTCCTTGATGAATAGAAAGTTCAAATGACCAGCATTTATTTGAAATATATTTTTTGTAACATTATAAATGTCTTTAACTGTCAATTTTTATCAGGTTAATGCATCCTTGCTGAATAAAACTATACATTTCTTTTAAAAAATTTAAAGGTCCCGTTTTTCGTGGTTTTTTGAAGCTTTGATTGTGTTTACAGTGTGCAATATAACATGTGTTCATGTTTCGCGTGTAAAAAAACACAGTATTTTTCACATAATTTACTTATCTGAATACCGCTGTTTCCACGGTCATAAAAACGGGCTGATGACTTCCTTGTTCTATGAAGTCCCTCCTTCAGAAATACGTAACGAGTTCTGATTGTGCCAGCGGTTCCTGTGTTGTGATTCGACAGCAGCTTAGCGCATCTTGCCCGGAAAGGTCACGCCTCTTACCATAACGTGGAGATGCACGCGCTCAGTGTTATTGTAAACATGTCTTTAATTTTACCCTATCAATTTGAGCTGGAATCAGACCCGGTGATTGGACTGTGGGATGAAAATAACAGCGTTTCGACGACATGGCGACAAACACACTCTACAAACGCAACTCTTGTGTATTCCTGTGGGCGGAGGTTAGTCAAAAAACTGTTTTAGTGACGTCATTAAAGAAGGAAGTAGAGGGATGTAGTCCAAACTGGCCGTTCGATGTAGGCGACTTCTGTTAAATAAAATATCTCACTTGGCATTGAACTTTGAGCTTTAAAATTTTACAGATTTTATTTATACTCTAACAACAACATTACACACTGACTAAAGTTTGAAACATGGGATCACGAAGAACGGGACCTTTAATGATCAGTAATGTTTTATATTGCATAAATTAACATTAACGTATTATGAACAAAAAGAATTAGCAATAAACAGTAGATTTATAAATTAACACATTTTGAAGCAAAAAAAAAAACAGCATCCATCCATAATAAAAGTAATAAATGCTTGATTAAATGATACAATTGTTGTTCAGATACTTAATGTATTAACTAAAATTAACTCATTGAACTTTACTGTAAAGTGTTACCTAGTACATTGTAATTTCATTTATGATTAATAGAAAGAGGACATTTAGACCTGTGCTGCACAACCAAAGACAGCAAAAACAAATGAGAAAAGAAAAGAAAACAAAACAGTTCAAGTTCAAAGTCATGGTACATTCAGTGTCAACACAATAGAGGGTGTGTGGAGGGCAGCCATTACCTCCTGAAAGTTATGCTGGGTGAACTTATCAGCAATACGCAGCAGCTCTCTGCAGGAGTGAGTGTCGGCGAAGGCCCTGATGCCCAGGCAGTTGGAGGGGTCCAGTTGACGCTTGAGGAATTCACAGCAGGCTTCCTGAATCTCTGCCAGCTGTAACAAGCAGGCAGCGGGCAGCAAAGTCTGCACGTTTCCCTCCTCCACAGTCACCTGCAGGACACCACACAACGTACGTCAGCTTGTTTAAAGTTTAATATTAAACTTCAATGCAAGCATTGGAGCTTTATATTAAAAATGACAGTAGTTGATAAATTATGCAGCTCTAATATTGAACACACAGCAATAGAAATGCATACCTGCGAGGTATAGGCAAAGTCGATTAGCAGCTCCATGGCTCGTTCATCAATATCCCGGATGACGACTTCTGTCTGTCGGCTCTCGGCCAGTTCCCCGGTGAACATGGCTCTGAAATAGGGGCTGCAGGCAGACAGGATCACACGGTGTGCATAAATCTTCTTGGCTCCCACCACCAAAACCACGTCGCACAGCTCTCGATGCTTGCGGAGCAGGTTGATGACCTCCAGGGTCTGCCGAGGGTGCTTGTCCGAGATGTAGGGCATCCTGGCAGGCTGAGGCACTCCCTCTGGGAGCTTGTTGGGGTCTCCCAGCGTGCAACGACTTGTGATATCCATTCCTGTGGTATCTGTGCGTGCACTGGTACCCCTGAGGAACAAACAAAAAAAAATGTTTTAGTTTATGCTAGTTCGATTCTCATAGGCTGTGAGAAGTCAAGAAGTTAAGAATGTAGTATCTGCTACATGAAAACAAACTATTGTGATGTATATCCAAATGACAATGTTTCTCAAACCAGACAAAAATGTAAGTCGGGACTTGATTTTGTCCATTGGGAATTGACTGGATTGTTGGATAGTTGTGGTTTACAATTGCAGTGATCTCATGTGAGTGACAGTTTGTCCCACCCTCACGCCAGTAAACACATTATCAGAGAAGAAAGGTCATTGCAAGAGGGAGGGGAAGTTTTGATAAAAGATTAAGAGGGCACTTTAAATATTTATATATATATATATATATATATATATATATATATATATATATATATATATATATATATATATATATATATATATATGGTTGTGCATGGATATAATAAATACTGCAATATTCCATAAAAAATGTGTGTCAATTTTGATTTCATGGTGACTTTAAATACTTCCCTAATACAGATAAGTCATTAAAAGATTAAAAGCCATACTTAAAATACTTATAAAGCATGACAACATGATTGCAAGTGCCTCTGTGCATGCATGAGCCATCTGAATGTTGAGCCAAAAATGTTGAGTTACCTTAAAAATTATTATCTAGAGATCAAGCAGTTTGAAGTCTATGCAAACAAGTTTGAAAACAGCATGGCTAGCAACACACGCCCATAGTAAACATCACAAATGAATTCACTGACTCTATCTGAATGTTATGAACGTTCTTTAACAATAAAATACATGTAGACGTATTATTTATTGACATTTAACTGTAGTGCTTTCAATCATAATATAACTTCTACTTATACGAGTTGCTCTGAAGAATGAAACGCTGAATTAAGACAATGCAGCAAAATAGAAATGTGACTTAAATTAGGCAAATATATACATAAATTGTTATGGACGTTGGAATGACATTTTAAAAGTATGGAATATTGTTCTTGTGAATGTTGACCAATTTGACAGGGCCCAGAGTATTCCTAATGCAAACCTTGCGCACTAGCAGAGGCAGTCTCCTTTAGTCAGAACTAAGACTATAATTGTAGAGCTTTAATACACATAACGTCAAAGTTTTGAGTACATCTGTGAGCGAGACTCAGTGTTTACACACTGGCTAAGTGAGTGTCAGTTAGCTCTAGCTTAGCTTTATCGAAGTGCTGGGTTTGTACTGTTTTAGCAGTTTTCAAAGGTGGCGATACTCTTTGTATGAAAAGAGACGTTATTCCCTCACCTTATTTGTCCATTAAATCGGTCCAGATTGAATTTTAAGTCGTCGAGATTTAGCCAGATAATATCAAGACAACCGCTCGGTTTACGGGACACCATCCACTTTTATTTTTTATTTTCCTGATGAGTTTCCTGACAGGGACCGGAAATAGGCTTTTTAAAATACAAGTCCTGTATCTGTTCGTGCACTACTACGACTACTGTACCAGAAGTGCCAGACATTATTTTATAATTAAGAGACCATTTATTTATTTATTTATTTATTTTACCCTTATAAGGGCAGTTTTCACCTATATATAATATATTTACAAATACTTCAACTGGATAATTTACTTTAAATAAATCATAAACTCCTGTTACCTAGCTATAATCAAAACAGCAAATGAAGAAGTAGCTGTAAATAATGCTTATAATATATCATGCTAGATTACACAGCTTTCTATTCACAGTAGATTTTGATGTAAACAGGGTTTAAGGTTTTGGGAATTGTTTGGGAATGTTCATCATGTCAATGTTTTTTGTTAACTAAAAGTAAAACTATTAAACACTGTTTTTGTTCATTGAAATAAAGGTGAAATAAAATATAAATATTAGGTTAAAAAACAAATGTTACCTTGGGAACTAACTTAAATAAAATAAGTTTATTCAAACTATTTATAAATACTATAATACTATTATAATGCTAAAATAACACTGCTTCAAATTTAGTGTTCATATTAGTTGCACATTCAAGTGTTTGTAAAGACAGTAAATTCATACTTTTTCTCTTTCTGTGTATATAACAGGCCTTTTGGGTTTCAAGTAGAGTCACTAGGGCTGGACGATATGACCTAAAATCAAAATCTCGATTAATTGAACATTTTACCTTGATTACGATTAATGAATGATTTTTGTTTGTTTGTTTTGTTTTTTGTTTTTTTTTTGTTTTGGTTTTTGTCCTCATAGTTCACTGACAAGGTTTGTACTGTAAATATGCTTGACTAATATTTTTTCCTATTGAAAGAGTGCTCTGACAACAGCTCACTTTCAGTAGTTATTTTATCTATGATTCGTAACATTTCTTATAGATTTCTGCTCGTTGTAAATGTCATATCAGAAAAATATCATATACAGATAAATTAGCACAGTACCAGTACATTTATTTGAATATATTAATGATCTTCATGTGATGTGCGGCTAATGTCTATATGAGTGTTCAGTAGCTCAATATAATAATACACATCCGATGGTCTAAAATTGCTTAAATGTCCAAACTGGCAGGCCTGAAAACACATATGACTGACAACGTTTAGTGAAGACGTAAGTGAAAGTGATCTGGCTTCAGAGACATGATGTGGCTCAGCTCTCTCTGTCACAGAAAACAGTCCGCGAGCACTGAAGTGAGGTGTTTTCTATGTTGTTGTTCTTGAATGGTGTAAAATCACTTGAACGTTCAAACTGGCACGCCTTTAAACACATACAATTGAGAAAATTTTGTGAGGACGCAAGTGAAAGTGATCTCGCTTCAGGGCTTGCGCGCTGTCTGTGTGTGTTGACTCTGCGTTTGAGTTCGCCTCAGTGTTGCTTCCATGCCGCTTACTTGACGGGGCGGAGTCACATGACTGAATTTCAGTTTGGATTATTTTTCTGTAAATCGGCTATTATCGTTGCTGAAATTCCATAGTGTTAATGGACATTTATACATCAATTAAATGATAACTATAACATTTCATTCTGAAACATTTTTAAGCTGAGTTATGGCATTATTACAAGATTATTTTTCAACTTGCACTTGATGTCTGTTTGCCTTTTAAGAATATGCTACTTTTTTTTGCATTTGAGTTCGCCTCAGTGTTGCTTCCATGCTGCTGACTGGACAGGGCGGAGTCACGTGAATGAATTTCGGTTTCGATTACTTTTCGGTAAATCGTCCTGCCCTAAGAGTCACTGTAATCTAGTAAATTGAAAAATATTTTATCTATTTGAATAAGCTAAATAATTTTACACCTAGTCTCACAAATTATATTAAAGGTGCCCTAGAATTAAAAATTGAATTTATCTTGGCATAGTTGAATAACAAGAGTTCAGTACATGGAAATGACATACAGTGAGTCTCAAACTCCATTGTTTCCTCCTTCTTATATAAATCTCATTTGTTTAAAAGACCTCCGAAGAACAGGCGAATCTCAACATAACACCGACTGTTACGTAACAGTCGGGATCATTAATATGTACGCCCCCAATATTTGCATATGCCAGCCCGTGATCGAGGCATTACACAAGGGCAGCCAGTATTAACGTCTGGATCTGTGCACAGCTGAATCATCAGACTAGGTAAGCAAGCAAGGAAAACAGCGAAAAATGGCAGATGGAGCAATAATAACTGACATGATCCATGACAACATGATATTTTTAGTGATATTTGTAAATTGTCTTTCTAAATGTTTCGTTAGCATGTTGCTAATGTACTGTTAAATGTGGTTAAAGTTACCATCGTTTCTTACTGTATTCACGGAGACAAGAGCCATCGTTATTTACATTATTAAACACTTGCAGTCTGTATAATTCATAAACACAACTTCATTCTTTATAAATCTCTCCAACAGTGTAACATTAGCCGTTAGCCATGGAGCATAGCCTCAAACTCATTCAGAATCAAATGTAAACATCCAAATAAATACGATACTCACATAATCCGACGCATTCATGCAGTATGCATGACGAACACTTTCTAAAGATCCATTTTGAGGGTTATATTAGCCGTGTGAACTGTGTTTATGCACTGTTTAAGGCAAGCGAGAGCTCCATGGGCAGAGAGCGCGCGATTTAAAGGGGCCGCAACCTGAATCGCGTATTTCTAATTATGCCCCAAAATAGGCAGTTAAAAAAATTCATTAAAAAAACTCTATGGGGTATTTTGAGCTGAAACTTCACAGACACATTCAGGGGACACCTTAGACTTATATTACATCTTGTAAAAAAACATTCGATGGCACCTTTAATGTCAATACAAAATTGCAAAATCAATGGACATTCATATATATATTAAATGATAACTATAATATTTAATTCTGAAACATTTTTAAGCTGTGTTATGGCATTATTACAAGATTACTTTTCAACTTGCATGATATCTCTTTGCGCAAAGTAAAACATTTTCAGCTGGTTAAACTTAGAAATGAAAGTTCACCTGCTGCCTTAAAAATGTGAGTTAACTCAATTTGAAAATAACCTTTGTTTCAACTCACATATAGTCAAGACAATGCATTATTTTAAGTTAAAAATTAAACTTAAAGTAATGCATTGTCTTGACTATTTGTGAGTTGAAACAATGATTATCTTCAAGTTGAGTTAACTTATGTTTAGTTGAGGTGAACTTTCATTTCTAAGTTTAACCAGCTGAAAAGTTTTACAGTTTGTGTTTGCCTGTCTTTAAGGTGTGTAGTTTACTGACAAAGACATTCTAGGCGAGACTCAAATAAGTTTACATTCTTCCACTGTTTGTTGGAATGCTTTCAGACAGGTTTACAAGTGTCTCTCTCTCTCTCTCTTTCACTCGCCTCGCTCGGCTTCTCCCCTCTCCCCTCCCTTCACTTCTCTCTCCTGCCGTCTCTCTCTTTCTCTCCCCTGTTTCTGTTCAGTGGCATGTTTTATTATACTCTTTTGTAGAGTGTTTTACTTTGTGCATTGGTGGCCCCCAAGTTGAACCATAGGAGGCAGTGCTTTGGAGCCTGATGTGGGGGGAAACAACACCACTAATAGAGGTAAACAAGACCTTCTCAATAGACACTGATTAATCAGCCTGAACTCCGCGAATACCATAAATGAACAGAAGAGAAGTTACTAAGTTATGTCTGAATTTCTTAGGACATTATTATAGTCATAAGAGAGTTTTATAATACACACATTATTATAATATAATTTTTATAATAGAATAAATTATATGATTTATTTGAATATTCATATTGCAAAAGAGGTTTAACATTCTAATGTTTACCTGAAGGGCATTTCAACTGCTAAAAAAAAATACAAAGAGAAGCATTTCAAACATTGTCTCATATAGTTGTGAAATAGTCACTACAAACATCATTTAGGACCATGAAAAAGGGAACCTCCCCTTCCCTAAATATCCAGACTTACTTTGTAGTGCTGCCAGCACCCAACCCCTGGATTTTAGTTCTGAGGAGTGAGGAAGGCAGAAGGGACCAGGCATAGGTGAAAACCAGCATCAAATAGCCAGTGAAACATCCCATTGCAATGACATCGCTTCTGCTTTTGTCCTGGCTTTTTTTGTCTTACAACCACACACATAAAACATGTGTCACTCTACATAGGCAAAACATTGGACGTCAGGCACATCAGAAAAAGAGCTCTCGGCTACTCCGAGATTGATATCACAAGGTCTGTTTCTCCAAAAATGTGTCCCCCCCACCCTCCTTTCCCCCCCTCCTGGGAAAACAGCGACAACAAATTAGCCTTCTTTTATGTCAGAGCCTAAGGACGACACTTGGACAGCCCTGAGATTGTCCGCCCGAGTTCCCATGAACCTCACTAACCTTCTCTTTCAGTGCAGAAGGAAGCGGCCATTGTGCCAGCACCTGTTTCTGTGGAAATTGGTGAAATGATGGCTTTGTTAGGCATTGCCCAGGCAACCAGGAGAAAAGAGCATGAGGGTGAGCGAGGAGGAGGTGGGGCAGCGGAGGTTTGGGTGGGGGGAGGGGCCACTGGACCTGGAGGGCCCACTCTTGAGGAGAGGACTGGAGGGGACGTAAGAGCTAAGTTATAATTAGGCTTATCAGGTTGTTCCACTATATACTATGGCCTTAACTATGTTACAATAAGTGGCGCATTCAAGATATCAAAGAAAATATCTTCTTCTTTTTTTCTTTTTTTTGAAAGAAATTTATACTTTTATTTATGAAGGAAGCATTCAATTTATCAAAAGTGATGATAAAGACATTTATAATGTTACAAAAGATGTCTACTTCAAATAAAGGCTGTTCTTTTGAATTTTCTATTCATCAAAGAATCCTGAAAATATTTCCACAAAATATTAAACAGCACAAACTGTTTTCAACACTGTAAAAAGTAATACGCTCTATCTACTCCATAAAAGTTTGGCAACAGGTTACAAGCAATATTATTAATTAAATTCAACAAATAGAATTGAGTTAGAATTAATCAAATTAATCAAGTCAACCATTAAAAAGGAGTAAAATTTAAACAAAAATACCTGAATAACAGACAAACGTCAAAGATGAATTAAGAACTCTTTTTTTATTGCCAACATTGAAGACACCTGATGATAACAAGCAGAATCACTAAAGAAAAGAGAAACACACAAATTAACAGAGGTTAAGATTTTATTGAAACTGTTTGGTCACCATTATGGTGATCAGTGTTTCGTGTAGTTGGGCAGTTTGACTCTGCTTTTTATGTCAGTTTGGGGTTTTTGTAGTGGTGTTTGCAAATTTTACACATTTTAAATGGTTGACTTTTAAGGAATTAATTTGATTATTTCTAACTCAGTTCTTATATGTTGAATTTAATTAATAATATTGCTTGTAATCTGTTGCCACAATTTTATTGAGTAGATAGAGCGTATTACTTTTTACAGTGAACACTGATAATAAGAATTGTTTATTGAGCAGCAAATCATCATATTAGAATGATTTCTGAAGGATCATGTGACACTGAAGACTGGAGTAACGATGCAAAAAATTCAGCTTTGATCACAGGATTAAATTATATTTTAAAACGGGGGAAAAAAGTTATTATAAATTGTAATTTTTCACAATATTACTGTATTATTGTATTTTTGATAAAATAAACGCAGCCCTGGTGCGTTTATTTGATCAAAAAATACAATAACATAAAAAAAAATTTACAGACCCCAAACTTACAAATGAAAGTGTGTGTACAGGCCTATATGAATTATTTATCCATTATTTACTTAAAAGTTTAATATTTTGGTGGAGTCAATCAAACAAGGCTGAAGTGAGCACTTCACACTGCTGCTGGCTTCAGAGCCAGAGGAGATGTAAAAAACAATGAATGTTAAATGAATAAATAGTTTAAATAAATATGAAGTATATCAATAAAAAGAAAACAAATAAATAAATAATTACATTATATTACATTACCACTACTATATGTTCATTCAAATAGTTAAAATGCCATAAAATGTGTTACAGAAATTTTATATTAATATTTCTTTAGTATGCCTCTGTGCATTTCCCTGGATCCTGGTTGAAAACCCATGGATTTACTGTAGATCATAATAACAGAGAGAAGAGATGATCATTTCTTGTCAAGGCACCATATGAGTGGAGCTTCTGGAGGCATCGCCTGAGTCTCCCACCAGAGGGCAATCATTAATCAAGAGTCACAGCGCTGAATGGAGCAATGATGTGAACTGATGTGACCAGGCTCATTATGCTGAATGCCAGAGGATCTTCAAGCTTTAAAGCTCTCTCTCTGTCTCCATATATATAATGTATATCCATATATGTATGTGTATTCCTGTGATGCCTAAATTTTCAGCATCATTACTCCAGTCTTCAGTGTCACACAATCCTTCAGAAATCATTTTAATATGCTGATTGGGTGCTAAATAAACATTTCTTATTATTATCAGTGTTGAAAACAGTTGTGCTGCTTAATATTTTTATGGAAAGTGTGTTTTGTTTTCAGAATTCTTTGAAATTGAACTCTTTTGTAACTTTATAAATGTCTTTATGTAGCGGTTGTGTTGATTTTTGACTGTCACTTTTGATCAATTTAATGCATTCTTGCTTAAATGAAAGTATTATTTTCTTTCAAAAAAAAAAATCATACTGACCCCAGACTTAGTAGAATGGTAGTGCATATTTATATAAATAAACAATAACTGTTAACATATTTTATAACACACAATTTACTATGGCCTTATGTCAACAACCATGCTGAATAACTTGCCTTTAATTCTGAATACATTTACTTTTAATAAGCCAAAGATATGGTCAGGCAGAGAGAACAGCGTCAGTGCAGTACAGTCAGGTCTGGAAAGTCCCGACCGCTTCACTCAATCCGAGCAAATCCACCTTCTTGAACTGACCGCATCTGAGCCATTGATTGGTTGACCATTTCCACTAATGACAGCCCTCAGTCTGAGCATAATCAGAAAGCTCTATCTGTTGCTCCAGTTTGAAAAAGGAAACTGGACATGATTCGTTGAATTTTCAGGAACCATTTAGTAACCCACAAAAAGTATATTTAACTTGTCCAAAAATATAAACGCAGTCCTAGGTGGACAATAACATGCATATATACTGTATGATACCTCATATCTTTCTCTTGGGGACGATTTGTGAATTGTAAATGTGGTCAGTTAAAGCAAATAATATATTTTACAGACTCACTCTGGTGTTTATATTGCCTAAAACTTGGCATTTCTCAGCTAAGCAAATATTAAAATGAAAGTCTTGGGGTTAGTAAAATAATACAAGTCTTTGAATTATATTATATGCGTGTTTATACACAACTGTTTAAAAGTTTGGAGTTGTTGGGATTTTTTAATGTGTTTGAAAGAAGATCTTTATACCAAAGCTGCATTTATTAGATTAAAAAATATGGTAAAAACAGTAATATTTTGAAATATTATTACAATTTAACTGAGAGAGAGAGAGAGAGTCAATCATTGTTTCAGTTTCAATCATTTGCTACTGTAATCCAGTGGGTTGATGAGCACAGGGGATGGTGCACTGAATTGGGGTGGTCTTTGTGTCACTCCCACTGGCATTAAGTCAACGAGGTGATGGGAGTGCTGTTGGCATGCCAGCTGCCAAGCAAACCCACTGCACCCTGCTCTTGTCTCATTCCCATGCGTCCATTCAAGAAAGAGAGAGAGAGAAACTGAGACAAACAGAGCGAGGCCGAGATGGACAGACCGTCCAGACAGAGATTTCACAGATCCAAGCAGAGACAAATAAGGAAACCTTTTTGAAAATATTTCCATTTAGTGACACTATAAACACAAAAATTACACATTTTATCAAAAATGTTTGATTATGACATGATGTTTTTGTTTAATCAGGTAATAAGATCATATTGAGGTAAAAAGTTAAAATTCAAAAATTAAAATTCTGTCATTAATTACTCACCATCATGTCGTTCCAAACCCGTAAGACCTTCGTTCATCTTCGGAACACAAATTAAGTTATTTTTGATAAAATCCGATGGCTCAGTGAGACCTGCATTGACAGCAAGATAATTAACACTTTCAGATGTCCAGAAAGCTACTAAAGACGTATTTAAAACAGTTCATGTGACTACAGTGGTTCAACCTTTTCAACCTTTTTGTGACTACAGTGGTTCAACCAGCTGAAAAACATTTTCAGCGGGTTAAACTTAGAAATGTAAGTTCACCTGCTGCCTTAAAAATGTGAGTTAACTCAACTAAACATGTTTACTCAACTTGAAGATAAGCTTTGTTTCAACTCACAAATAGTCAAGACAATGCATTTCTTTAAAGAGATAGTTCACCCAAAAATTAAAATTTGATGTTTATCTGCTTACCCCCAGTGCATCCAAGATGTAGGTGACTTTTGTTTCTTCAGTAGAACACAAATGATGATTTTTAACTCCAACCGTTGCCGTCTGTCAGTCAAATAATGGGAGTGAATGGGAACTTCTACTATAAGAGTAAATAAAACTTGCATAGACAAATCCAAATTAAACCCTTCGGCTCGTGGCGACACATTGATGTCCTAAGACACGAAACGATCAGTTTGTGCGAGAAACTGAACAGTATTTATATCATTTTTTACCTCTAATACACCACTATTTCCAACTGCGTTCAGCACTCGCTTAGTGAGGTCTGATCGCGCTCTGACAACGGAAGTAATGTCTGGCACTCATTGAAGTATAAGCGCGAGACATCACTGCCGTTGTCAGAGCGCGATCAGAAGCGTGAGTTGGAAATAGTGGTGTATTAGAGGTAAAAAATGATATAAATACTGTTCAGTTTCTCGCACAAACTGATCGTTTCGTGTCTTAGGACATCAATGTGTCGTCACGAGCCGCAGGGTTTAATTTGGATTTGTCTATGCAAGTTTTTTCGACTCTTATTCATCGAGTTCCCATTCACTCCCATTATTTGACTGACAGACGGCAACGGTTGGAGTTAAAAATCATCATTTGTGTTCTACTGAAGAAACAAAGTCACCTACATCTTGGATGTGCTGGGGGTAAGCAGATAAACATCAAAATTTCATTTTTGGGTGAACTATCCCTTTAAGTTTAAATTTTAACTTAAAGTAATGTGTTGTCTTAACTATTTTTGAGTTGAAACAAAGTTTATCTTCAAGTTGAGTTAACTCACATTTTCAAGGCAGCAGGTGAACTTACATTTCTAAGTTTAACCAGCTGAAATGTTTTAAAAGCGACTAGAATACTTTTTGTGCGGCAAAAAAACAAAATAACGACTTGATTCAACAATATCTAGTGATGGGCGATTTCAAAACACTGCTTCATGAAGCTTTCTTTACTAACCTTTTGTTTTGAATCAGTGGTTCGGAGAGCGTATCTAACTGCCAAAGTCACATGATTTCAGTAAACGAGGCTTCGTTACATCATAAGTGTTTCGAAACGTTTCGAAATTTCAATAGTTCACGTGACTTTGGCAGTTTGATTCACGCTCCGAACCACTGAATCAAAACAAAAGATTCATTAAGCTTTGAAGCTTCATGAAGCAGTGTTTCGAAATCGCCCATCACAAGATATTGTTGAATAAAGTCATTATTTTGTTTTTTTGGCACATAAAAAGTATTCTCGCCGCTTCATAACATTAAGGTTGAACCACTGTAGCCACATGAACTGTTATAAATATGTCTTTTCTGGGCATCTGAAAGTGTAAATTATCTTGTTGTCAATGCAGGCCTCACTGAGCCATCGGATTTTATCAAAAATATCTTAATTTGTGTTCTGAAGATGAACGAAGGTCTTACGGGTGTGGAACGACATGAGGGTGAGTAATTTTTGGGTGAACTAATCCTTTAAGAAAAGTCTCACTTTTTTGTGCATACAATGAAAGTCAATGGTAACCAAAAATATTTGGTTCCTGCCTTCTTTCAAAATGTCTTGGTTTGGAAAGACATGAGAGCAAGTAAATAAATAAAGTAAATAGTTTTCATTTTTGGGTGAACTATCCCTTTAAGCTAAATCGGAATGCTACTATTACTATGTCAAAATCAGTCAAGTACATTTACTCTTACAATCTTACAATCTAACAGTCACCCTACAGGTTTCCATGTATGTGTGCTTCCCATTGACTGAGAGAAGGAGGAACTTTTCAAATGACTGCATGCTTATGAAAGCTACTAAAAGTGTCCTCACCACTGTCATGCATGTGTTATTTATAAGTGTATTGCACTACCTTCTTTTAAGCCCAAGACAGATGGAAAAAGACTATATGGGGTAGAAGTCGTCAGACATACAGTAGGCTATCGTTTGTACAGACTCTTCATTCAGACACAGCATAAAGCACCCCATGCGTAGGAGAGGACCATTATTCCAGGGAGTGGAATAAAAGACAGATCCAGCTGCGTACACACACCTACACTCACAGACACTGCTACACATGTAGACCCAGAACATATGTGCACATTCACACACACCAACAGGGCTGAAACACATGCCTGATTCTGTGCCGCAGTATGGTGTGTGAGGGGGCTAGTTAAGAATGATTTATTTCCGCGTGGGGACTCACAGGATGGCTCCAGTTCAACCGATTTCCCAGAATGAGCGGAAGCTGCTACCAGCCATAGCAGGCAGGAATTCTCATCCCCGGACCCCCCTCTTTGGGCCCTCCTCAGTCCCAAGGCCCCTCGGACCCTGTGCAAGCAGACCCTTGAACCTGGACACAGCCTGGTGGAAATCACAACCTGTCTGCTTCTGACGCAATACGCGAACTGACCACAAAGTGGCGCTGTGCAAAAAGAAAATATCAAAATTGCTACAGAAGCAAAGTTGTACAAGATGCATCATTGGAACTTGGCAATTTCTCCTCTTTTTTATATAATAAAAGTCTCCTAATTCACACAATTGCTTCCACACATTTTATGGTGTTGCTTTTACAGTCTCAATGGAACCTTCTTACTTTTCCATACATGCAAGCACATGTGCTATCTGTTTGTATGAATGAATAGACATTGAAAATATATTCTTCCTAAAATTAACGTAACAAGGTTCTCAGTGAAAAAGCAGTCTTTTTTTTCTTTCTTGTAAAACAGAGTATTTAAAATATCTAAAGTGCACAATTGTACAGTAAGTGCTAAAACAGATGTTTTGTCCCCCCATTTTTTAATTGCATGTGTGTGTGTGTGTGTGTGTGTGTAAACTTTGGTTAAATAGTTATGAGACTCACATGTGCAGACATCCTCCCACACACATAGACTCAGACATAGTTCTCTCTCCCTCTCCCGAATACATATGCGTAACCACACACAGGTAAAACAAGCAGGCGCACAGAAACACACCTTTACAAGACATCACCTCTCACTAGGTGCCGACAGGACCACACATACTGTCTCACACAAAATGTTTGGAATGCTGTAAACATTTATTTCAACAGAAACCTAAATGGTTCCATCTCAAAAAGTCTTCCGGGGACATCTTACTGCACCTGAACTCAATAATAAACACAAAGGTGCACGACCACAGTGAAAACATGAAAACATTGCTTGGGTGGCTTTACTACAGTTTGGGTATGATTATTTTAAGATGTGCGTCATCCTGAGATGCTTTTCAAACATCACCCTGTGCGTTTACACTAAAGGAGAAGTCGCATAAAAATAGACCCCGAATCTAATGTTTGCTCAGGTATATGTATAATAAAGAGTTCTTTATTGAAGTATGAATTCAAATATCATTTTTTTTAAGTTCTGCATTGCTGACCCATTCGCAGCTCATTTTACTTCCATGATGTGAAGCATTTTGAAGTAAAACAGGATATTCAGTAGGGCCGATAAACATAATCAAAGACATCTACACTGTGAAAATGAGACTTTATTCCAAAATAAAGTTACAGTGATTATTTATTGGTATATTGTTAACCAAAGGATTAATCAGAAAATAATCAATAGATTTATCAAGAATAATAACTGATATGTTATCGAGATTAATTTGACAGATTAATTGATTGAAAAATAATGTTCGTTGGGACATTGGAATTGATTGGATTGTGAAAAGTGGCAGCTACTTATCAGAATGGAGCTAAAACTGAATGCTAATGGTAAACATTAGCCATGTGGCTATTCATTAACATTATCTAATAATCTGCTTGCCCTGAGTGTAGGATAATGTCATTGGAAGGTCATTTCAGAGGAATGCAAGTTTAATAAAAAGGAAGAGCAAGTTACATTTCGATTAAATAATACAAAGCTATTTGGAATAGATAAATAGCTTTTCCTACAGCTCAAACAGTAGAGCTTGGTGCTGCATCATTTGATTGAATGCATTAGTTGATAAAATGTAAACTTTGAATGCACTGTAGCTTGTTTTGGATAAAAAAGTCTGGCAACACTTTAGTTTAGGGTCCAATTTTCACTATTAACGAGTTGCTTATTAGCATGCATATTACTAGGATCTTGGCTGTTTATTATAAAGTATGTGCTTATAAAGTATGTTTCTTATAAAATAAGGCATTAATATGTGCTTTACTTATAACGCCTTATTCTGCATGACCATATTCTATATCCCTTAATCCTACCCAATACCTAAGCTTAACAACTACCTTACTTACTATTAATAAGCAGTAATAGGAGTTCATTGAGGCAAATGTCATAGTTAATAGTTAGTTAAAGGGATAGTTCACCCAAAAATGAAAATGATCCTATGATTTACTCCTAGGTGTATATGACTATCTTCTCTCAGACAAACACAATCTGAGATTTATTTAAAAATATCCCAGCTCTCCCAAGCTTTATAATGATAGTGAGTATGCATACTGTGCAAGTCTAGTTGCGCCACAACCGTGACGCAATGTATGATGTAGAATGTATGAGTATTGTAAGCTTATATGCCTCTTGCGGTTCAAACAAATAGGGCTGGGCAACAAACTCAAGCTCCTCTTTTCTTATATCGAAATCCTTGGACATTTCTCTTTAAAAATGATCGTTTTAGACTTATAATTTGTGATCTTCTGCGCTTCAGCATTCATCATTATGTCATGCGTCGGGTCAGGGGTTACTCTTCCACTGCAAATCGATGCGTACACTCTAAAAAATGCTGGGTTAAAAACAACCCAAGTTGGGTTGAAAATGGACAAACCCAGCGATTGGGTTAAATGTTTGCCCAACCTGCTGGGTAGTTTTATTTAAACCAACTATTGTTTAAAAATTGCTATATGGCTAGCTTAAAATGAACCCAAAATAGTTGGGAAATTAAAAACCAGATGCAATTAGAAGCAACAATAATAGACAAAAGGTGAATGTTTATTAATAAGCTTTAATATTTTATTAATATAAATTTAATAGTTTAATAGTATATTCATATAAATGTATTAATAAGCAATTTAATAAATGTTTATTGTTTAATAATTATTCGTTGAACATTAATAAATGTTCATTTCCAACATACTTTGGGTTAATTTTAATTAAGCAATACAGTCATTTTTAAACAATAGTTGAGTTAAATAAAACTACCCAGCAGGTTGGGCAAACATTTAACCCAATTGCTGGGTTTGTCCATTTTCAACACAACTTGGGTTGTTTTTAACCCAGCATTTTTTAGAGTGTATGGCCGTCTCTCGGAAGCTAGTTATTATAGTTAATCAAGTTTTAAACAGGGGTTAAATTGGGCCGTGGCCATCCGGGGCTGAGCCCCGGCACATCAGGGTTTGACATTAACGCTTAATGTTTTGAAGGGGCAAGAGAAAGAGTTTTACTTGTCCTGATTAAAACATCAATAGCAAAAATAGCTGGGGAATCACCAAAATGCAAGCAAGATTCTATTACATTTAGTGTAAGTGGTGATTGATTGGATAATAATAATAATATATAATGTATAATGTGTTAACAGTAACAAGGGTTGCACTGTTGAGGCTCGCGCTGCCTCTCGAGGAGAAATAGAAACAAATGAGTGCAGCACAAAGAAAAGATGCTGCTGTAAAAATTCAAAATGTGGAGGTTTTTTACATTTATAACATATAATAGCCTACAGTTTACGTAACATCACACGACAAGAGTGCTGTTTTCTGCGTTATTGGAATCACAATTAAAAATGTGACACTACTTTTATACATTCAATAATAAGTTAATTAAGTAAATTCAATGCAAGTTAATAAAGTCACTTACATTTTAGACGTATTACTGACAGTTTTTGTTCTATTTCAGCAGCGAAAATAGTTCCAAACAAAGATCACAGCAGAACTATAGCGCATCTCTCTCTCATTTATTACTGAATGATTCAGTGTTTTGAATGAATCGGTTGAGTCAAAGATTCAATGGCCCAATGAATCAGCCGTTTGAACGAATTGTTTGAATGAATGACTAGGACAGTTACTTGCCGCCACCTACTGGCGGTTCAGTTTCATGTTTAAATTTTCCTAACATTTCTTATTTGTATATTCAAAAATATTAAAAAAATCATAATATTATTTAATGCAGTTGTAATTTTTCAGTGTAAATTATTTAATTTGATTCGTAACAGTCCTGCTTTATTTTTCTTATTGAATTTATTGATCAAATGTAAAAAAAAAAAAAAAAAAAAAATGAAATAAAAGATGAAGCATGTAATAAGATTAGGGGGAAAAATGCCCTTGAGATAAATATCACAAATATGCAGATATAAATATGCAAAAGCTGATGGAACATTGTTGAGATTATAGCTTCAGAATATATTATATTTACACCAAAAAGACAAGCAACTTTTTTGCTCGGACAAGTGACCAATTTACTTGTCCAAAGGACAAGCACATGACAAGGCTTAATGTCGAACCGTGTATTTTGTATTGATATGCTCTCCTTTAGGCCTACAGAAAGATATTATTGTTATCAGATGTAGCTTTGCACACTGCCAGCATCTAGAATGATTTTGATCTGTATTTTAGTGTTCATATCAGAGGGCTCTGTCGACTTATTTTTTACAGTTTGACAATTGATAAGATTTTGTAGGCTTTGCATACACATGTGCACTCCTCGAAAGCCTGAAACCACAGAGCCCCCCACATAACAAATCCAGTTTAACCCCTGGTTTTAAATATGGATATTTTTCTTAGAAAAACCCATCGCTTCGCTTCAGAAGGCCTTTATTAACCCCCTGGAGCCAGGATTACTTTTATGATGGATGGATGAATTTTTTTTCTTTGCTTCAAAATGTGGCCCCCCCCTTTACAACCGTTATAAAGCTTAAGAGGAGCAAGTGATTGTGTTCGTCTGAAAGAAGAAAGTCATATACACCTAGGATGGCTTGAGGGTGAGTAAATCATGGGATCATTTTCATTTTGGGTGAACTAACCCTTTAAAGTTGCCCTAGAACTTTTTTTTAAAAGATGTAATATAAGTCTAAGGTGTCCCCTGAATGTGTCTGTGAAGTTTCAGCTCAAAATACCCCATAGATTTTTTTAATTCATTTTTTTAAGTGCCTATTTTGGGGCATAATTAGAAATGAGCCGATTCAGGGTGTGTGGCCCTTTAAATCTCGTGCTCCACGCCCCAAGAGCTCGCGCTTGCCTTAAACAACATAAAAAAAGTTCAAACAGCTAATATAACCCTCAAAATGAATCTTTACAAAGTGTTCGTCATGCAGCATGTCTAATCGCGTAAGTACAGTGTTTATTTTGATGTTTACATTGATTCTGAATGAGTTTGAGGCTGTGCTCCGTGGCTAACGGCTAATGCTACACTGTTGGAGAGATTTATAAATGAAGTTGTTTATGAATTATACAGACTGCAAGTGTTTAAAAATGAAAATAGCGACGGCTCTTGTCTCTGTGAATACACTAAGAAACGATGGTAACTTTAACCACATTTAACAGTACATTAGCAACATGCTAACGAAACATTTAGAAAGACAATTTACAAATATCACTAAAAATATCATGTTATCATGGATCATGTCAGTTATTATTGCTCTATCTGCCATTTTTTGCTATTGTCCTTGCTTGCTTACCTAGTCTGATCACATCAGCTGTGCACATCCAGACGTCCTGCCCTTGTCTAATGCCTTTCATAATGTTGGGAACATGGGCTGGTATATGCAAATATTGGGGGCGTACACCCCGACTGTTATGTAACAGTCGGTGTTATGTTGAGATTCGCCTGTTCTTCGGAGGTCTTTTAAACAAATTAGATTTATATAAGAAGGAGGAAACAATGGAGTTTGAGACTCACTGTATGTCATTTCCATGTACTGAACTCTTGTTATTCAACTATGCCGGGGTAAATTCAATTTTTGAATCTAGGGCACCTTTAATAGTGAGAATTGGACCCTAATTTAAAGTGTAACCAAAAGTCTGAAAAATATAAATGTAAATGACCAGTAATTGACAATAAGCTGGGGGTCATAAAGTTGCAATGAAATGGAAGTATTTTTTCTTCTGTATTGTGACGTAGCATGAATGTAACAGATTATCAAGAAAGAAAAAAAAAGTGTAGGGTGGGGACTTTGTATGCATTGGTTGTTGATTGTCTTGTGAGATGTGGTCATCGAATTCAAAAGTAGAGGAAGATGATTGCGAGCTTTCGGGGGCGGGGTTATGTGGACTAAATTATTGGAGAAAGTCCGGCATATGTCACCAGAGAGAAGTATGCCGTGTTCACCTTAAAGGTGCCCTAGAACCAGTTTTAACAAGATGTAATATAAGTCTAAGGTGTCCCCTGAACGTATCTGTGAAGTTTCAGCTCAAAATACCCCATAGATTTTTTTTAATTATTTTTTTTAACTGCCTATTTTGAGCCATAATTATATATGCACCGATTCAGCACGCGGCCCCTTTATATCTCGCGCATATTAAAGATCCCGACTGTTACGTAACAGTCGGTGTTATGTTGAGATTCGCCTGTTTTTCAGAGGTCTTTTAAACAAATGAGATTTACATAAGAAAGGAAACAATGGAGTTTGAGACTCACTGTATGTCATTTCCATGTACTGAACTCTTGTTATTTAACTATGCCGAGGTAAATTCAATTTTTCATTCGATGGCACCTTTAAGGTCCAGTTATGATATTTTGTAACCATTAGAGGTCATATTAAACATATCTACAGATGTGTTACTGTTTTGTTTTTGTTTCTTACAATAAGATCTATAACATGCATTTAGAATATGGACTTTGTGGATTTTCATTTCATGGAGACTTTAAGAAAGTTTTTATCAATTTTGATTTAATGTTGAAAATTGTGTCAATTTTGACTAATGTTGATTTAATGTTGGCTAAAATTATTAGACTACATGTTACCTCTAAAATTCATAATCTACAATCAAAAGAAGAACTGAACACATGTTCAACGGTAATAGGAAGAAAAGCGCTTGGTTCACTTTGGAGCGTAGAAAAAGAGACGGTTTAGCCATGACTCAATCTGAGCCCTGGCCTCATTAGCCTAGTAAATGAAATCCTAAAGTGTGATTTGAGAAAGCCTCTGTGTGTGTGGGATGTGTGTCCGTGTGTGTGTGTGTGTGTGGCAAGAAGTCCCACCCATATTTGTTCTGCCAGCAGACTGCTCACACAGTGAAGGTGGACCTCACACAGCGCTCAGCCAAAGCCGCAGCGTTTCCGACAGTGTTCCGAGCCTGGCAGCCGCTGCAGGGAGAATGAGGAATTCTCTGAGAATGGAAGAGATGCTGCCAGATATCAGCCCAGAGGCCGCAGAGTAAATTTCTCAGGACAGCCAGCTGGGTGTCTGAGTCTGACAGCTCGCTCACAGTGCCCGCAGAAGAAATCTCCATCAAACCACAACGAGACACTGAGGACTTTTCTGACACTCTTCGGTCTAATTACGACGAGAGAGAATCAAAAGCCCTTCAGTGTGTTTGGGACAAAATGCCAGCGTTTTGCCCGGAGGCATTAGACATTCAAAAATACAGAACGGCAAATATATAATTATTGTCGTTGAGGGGCGTCATTATACCTGTCATCATTACACAGTGTCTTCCCTCATTCATCTTCTACGTTCAGATCCAAGCATGTTGAGTAATTCATTACAGACACATTAGAGTATTACTCAGGCAGGTGAAAGATGCTCTATTGATACAACAAAACTCAAACCACACATCGAAAATTCATCACAAAACCACACTGGTATTATGTCCGTTGTGTTTGGCGTGGAATCCGCAAGCTATTCCCTGTCTTGTCGTCCAAGGATAAATCAAACCTTTATAAATCTCCTCAAAGCTTTATAGATTTTTTCTTTCTTCCAGATTTAGCCCAGTCTAAAAGATGGATCGAGTCCAGCTGGATAAAACGGGCACAAATACGCATAGACGTGAGTCAACCACCACTGAACTGTCTCATCAGCCACTGTGGGAGGAAGATATCACAGGATGCCTCAACTATGACAAGTCGGCCATAAAATAGTGATTAAACACTGCTTAGATGCGCCTCGATCATAATTAACAGAAAATTCCCCAACCGTAATGAGCCACTGCAAGATATAACGCTCGTTTTTCTTAAGAAAGTCCCGGTGTTCGGTGCCTGGAGGCAGGCTCCCCACGTGCAGAGAGATAGTGTGGGCACGGCGTTGGAGACAGCAGGGATGTTTGAAGCGGCGTGGGGAGCATGTGTGGTCACAGACCTCACAGACCGATGGGTTTGGGGTGGACACAGGCAAAGCAGACACACACAGAGATCACAGGAACCGGGCGGACTGATGTGTGCAGTGAAAAACATTATTTTTAGATCAAGTAAATAATGTTGAAAACAAATATTAAAGATTTTTTTTTTTGTATTAAAAATTAAGCACATGATGTGCAGGAGAAAGTATAGTATAATGTAAAATAAAATAAAGGATGAGAGTTTTTGCCTCATGAGTATTCATGTGATGTTTTCAATAGTTTGAGACAACATGTACCCAATGACGTAAATTTCTCATAGAAGACATGATCTTGTAATATTAACAACTTAAAATAAATATAAATTTAATACGAATGCTCAAAACAATTAATTGGTTTGAGTAGGGTAAACTTAAATTAAACAAATTAGTTCAATCGAATGAACTTTTATGAGTATTTAGAACTTTCTTTTTCTTTTGAGTTCACAAAACTGACACATTTCAAGTAATTGTTTCATTGTTTTGTGTTTTATGACTTATTTCTTTTAATTTAGACAAACTTAAATTTACCTGAAACTGGGCTGGCATTTCTATTTCCCAGCATGCTTTGCCCATGGCACTCGAAAAGGATAGTAAACACTAAAATTAAGTGTTATATAATGTTTTTTTAATGTTTTTTTGTTGTTGTTACCTTCATAAATAATTTTCTAAGTCCTTACGATGGTTAATTGACTTGTAGTGATGTGTTTGAGGCGTGCACTAACCCCCTCTGGCACGTCTATGCCAGAAAACAGCACTTGCAAGTTGAGCTGCGCCGACCCGACACAATCTCGCCTCATGTTCACGTTCACGCGAGAGTGACGAAATGATTTACGGTAATTCAAAAACAATGTATATATTATGACTTTATAAGACAATTTTGAAAATTACCCTCCATCGAGTTTACTGTATTTGCAAATTACCCACCTCCTCTTTCTTGTACTGTATTTGCAAAACTACTGCTCTGGTGAGCGTTGTAGTCGTTGTAGTCCAGAGCTGCGCTTGGAGTATTTACGACAGTGTGATTCATTGAAGGAACCTGTAGGGGGAGCTTCGCAAATCTTACTGAGTTCCGCTTTAAATGTTCTTTATTGCCGTACTCATTCAGCAATTGCTGTGCTATGCGATGCTATCAAAGCATTGTGCTACCAATTAGCAAGTTAGCATTTACTGAATTAGCTATTACCTACTAAAATATTTAAGTTGAGATTACATGATAATTTTAATATGAGATATGGATAAGCTTACTCAAACGTTTAAAGTTAAAATCAATTAAAATGTATGAGTACAAAATAAAAATCTGCCAGTTCTGCTCACTTAAATTTGGAATTTGTTAACAATTATTTAAAAAAAAATACTTTAACTTTTTTTACATTTAAATTAATGGAAAAAAGGAGACATTTTAAGACAAAAAAATAAACGAATGAATTTAACAAAAAAAAAAAAAAAGCCATGTAAAATCCATTCTCAACCTGGGGGCCTCAGCAAACTACTAAGGGGGCAGCAGGATGACTTAAAATTATTTAAATAAAATAAGAATTTTATTGTATTGACTATTCACTACTATATTACTATTCACTACTAATGCGGCGCCAGTTCCGTTTTTTCCGTAAGTAGAATAGGGAAGGTATATGACATACAGCGTAAGCTTTTTGAAGAATACAGAAGGTCTGGCGGAAGCACTTGCAAGGCGATCATTTGTGTTTATAAAGCATATAAATTTTTTTTTTTTTTTAGAAAATGACCGATCGTTTCGCTAGATAAGACCCTTATTCCTCGTCTGGTATCGTTTAAAGCCCTTTGAAGCTGCACTGAAATTGTAATTTTGACCTTCAACCGTTTGGTGTCCACTGAAGTCCACTATAAGGAGAATAATCCTGGAATGTTTTCATCAAAACCTTAATTTCTTTTTGAATGAAAAAAGAAGGACATGGACATCTTGGATGACATGGGGGTGAGTAAATTATCAGGACATTTTAATTTGAAAGTGAACTACTTTAATAACTTTATTATACTTTTTTTTCTCTCTCTCCCTATGCCCTCCTCTCCTCCCTTTCATTACCCAAGTCTGGCCCTTGACTCTCTGCCTGGACCCTGGCCACAATTAGGAATTATAGCAATCATTAACCAAGTGGGATATGAGGCAAGCCAAGTCCAGACAGCATGTAAAACAGTCAAAACCCTGCCACAGACACTCACCTAGCACAGGGAGCCTGGCACTTTCAGGGCCCAAACTCCGGAAGGGAGCAGCCTTCCAGACTGGCCTGTAGCTTGGGACAACTGGGATGTGTCTTACCACTGCCCCTATATAGCGCCAGAGTGGAGAATGGTCTACATAAGCTTTACAAGGAATCTGAAGGGTTTTATGAAGTGTCACCCTGCAAAGTCTGTGTTTAAAGCCAGCGAGTTAATGACGACTGTCGGTGCCGTTATCACAAATTACAAATCTCTGGGGAGCACAGTCTTTCAGCATGTGATACCAGCATTAATGAAGTCCTTAAAGAGCAATAGAGCTACTGGACGGATTGCTTCAATTCAACAAATAACTCCAAAACCATTTAAAACTGCAGGAGTAATACAGTGTACGGGATTTTTACAGTAAAATAATGCTATTTCATGGGAAGTTAGCTGGGGTATTAGTCAATGAAGGACACAACTCTTTATTGCAACAAAACCTGCCCAATTGCTACTCAAAACTAGCCCAAAATGGGTTTCAGATAGGGTCCCCAGGTCGCTTTGACCCGTGGACATGAAAAACAACCAGCGACAGCAGTGTTAAAGTAGCCCAACTGACCCTTCGCAAAGACCCGACCCCCCTTAGTTACTGTTGCTTTGTCCGACAAGCCATAGAGTGAAAAATATATCACGAAGAAGAGGACACTGACAACACGTCTACAGACAAGACAGAGCAGGTTACTTATGATATTAAACAAAGTCCAAGCTTTCAAATTGTGTAATTTTTTAAAAAAAATTGAACAATAAAAAACTTTTTGTGGGTCTTTAACGTGACGTGACAGATTGCTGTAGCACCTCGGCTCAAGCGGCTCGTGAACCGATCATCTCTTCCTACTAGTTAATTTATAGCATCAAATAAACACAAATGAACATCAGAAGGTATGTTGTTTCAAACGCGGAAAGACGTCAGTACACACCATTTTTCAAGTTCAAGTCCACCAAGGTCCTGACTGCTTTGTCGGACAAAATGGCGGATTCAGAATTATGATTGGTTAGATTGCTTGTCAATCAAACTCCCGGCGAAGGGTCAATCCCTGACAGCAACATAGTGTCGACCCAGATCCGGCCCGCATCTGGTCCGTGTGTAATCCACATGTACCAGATGTGGGCCGGGTCTGGGCCACACTATGTTGCTGTCTGGAAAACCATGGACTTGGCAACACTGACACACAGCAGCACAATACAGTTGCCATTCCTGTATTTGAGTGCTTCATATGTTTACTTTCACACCAAATTCGGTTATTTATATGAGACTGAAAACTGCATTCAACATTTTCTCACAACCGCGAACATCTGCTGTGTGAATGGACAATGGACAGCAAGTTCTGTCACTTCTTATAATAATGAGAGAGTCACTCTTGTTTGTCGCGTGTTTTCATGAGTGGTGTCAATAACCGATGAGATGTAGTATGTCTGAAGGATTGATTTAGATCCAGTCACTGTCTTGCACTGGAGCTGCTCCTGTTAGTTAAGTTCCATCACATTTGCAAAATTTCGCGAGCTAAAAAAGGTAACATTAGCGCAGTGATGAATGAATCACAGCTCACATAGAATTCGTCAACTTTAAACTGTTGCGAAATCTAAATGGGAAATCTTAATGGGAAATTCCCAATTGCATGGATTCCTATTGAAATAACTGAATTTTGGTAAATGTAACCGCACAATGATGAACTCGCGCATCGCATCTAGGCTGTCACCATCTTTGAAATTTCCTTTAGTCACTGCTACTTACAGGTGACAAAAATGGGAATGGCGTTGGTTATTCGTTAGATTCGAATAGCTACTCAAATACGTATGTAACGGTATGTTTTGTGAATGGGACAGAGATCACACCTATCAA
Organism: Megalobrama amblycephala; assembly: GCF_018812025.1. NCBI lineage: Eukaryota > Metazoa > Chordata > Actinopteri > Cypriniformes > Xenocyprididae > Megalobrama > Megalobrama amblycephala. The sequence goes on along the minus strand of NC_063060.1, from coordinate 37,403,029 downwards.
TCCTAAACAATGACGAAAGAATTTTCAGAATTTTACATTGTAAAATTATCAAATTATGACTTCAAAAACGTGATTGGCATTTTTTACTGCAAGGTGCACTTTCATTCCAGATAAAGCGTTACTTTCCTCCCCATTTGTTTCCTTTTTTCTGCTCGTTATCACCATCATACATTGTAAAAATTGTGAATATTATACTATTCCAAAAGAGCTAGGTATTTTAAAAGCTGTGTGATAATATCTTCGGGGCAACACTAAAAAGCTGCCAATAATGTCATTCTGTTGTGTAAAAGAGTGTAAGATTAGATCATCCCTTTTAAAATGGTTTCATATTCCTTTTGCAGCTGGAAGGTCATAAAAGCTGCTGTGTGAGACAAAACACAAGCACCAATAATGCATGCATATTGCATACTGTAAATTAAATCCTGGATTTGTTACGTCGCAAACAGATCCACACCATTTGTACCTACAAGTATTTTTGCTCGTCATGATTTAGAAATTAACAATTATTCTGCATGTTCTGCATGGAACCAAGCGAGCGTTTGTGTGGTCATGATTTATGCACCATTATCAGTTGCTAATGGGACTGTGAATGTGTATTCTCACAGTTCAACCTCCATGTCAACTAGCACTCACTGGGAGACCTGCTACAGCAGAGTCCAATTGTGCATTAATGAAAACCATGTGCCCAGACTCTGTCAAACTCTAGGCTAATTCCTCAGTTCTTTTAACCCAATACTTTTGAGTCAAGCAATGCCTCACTTGCACACTATACTCAAGACCACACCAACGTAATCCTTAATCTCTCAAGTAAACAACACAAAATGTTTTTCTGTTCCTTCGCTTGTCATAACAAGAATCCTTTTCTGTTTCCACATGCATTATTGTGTCTTTGAAGCCATCCTGTAAAGCCTTGTGAATGGCACATTTCTTTTTTTCCACAGGAGCAGTGAATGAAAAAGGGCTTTCTGAAATGCACAGGACAGAGGAGTATGGAGCCCGTGGAGCCCAGTGTGTTTATCTATGTCACAGTCTATCGGTGGCTGACCGTGAATAAGTTGGTGGGGTGGGGGGGTGTTTTTGTTTCCATGGCAGATGGGGCCCTCTCTCTCACTCTCTCTCTCTCTCTGTCGCTCTTTCTCTCTCTCTGTGTCCAGGAAGTGCCGCAAACACAAACCACACTGAGCGTGTTGTGCTTTCGGCCTGGCCATGGCTTGCAGCGAGGCAGCGGTCAGGCCTGAGTCTCACTCCCTGGGTGGTCTGGCCCTGCAAATGTTTATGATCTAAACCAACCTAATCCAACTGGCTTGTTTAAGGGAATTGAGAATGATTTACAAGATCTGCAATGGCCAGGAATAGGAAATCAGAGGAAATCGAGGCAGAGCTTCAAGTCTGTGGTAGCCTTATGGCTCTGCTTTGCTTCTATCTATCTGGCCTCATTATCCCATGCTGGAACATCTTTATGTTGCCTACTCCATTGGCAAATTGTCTGGCTTAGTTGTCTTGATAACATAAGGCTCACTGGATTTGCCACAAATTTAGCAGTTTTACACCTAAATGCATATTTAAACTGCATAAGACAAGTCATGCAGTTTTACAAGTCATGCTGCATTTTAGAGATAGAATAGTGGAATTTTCAATCATGCTGATAAAAATTATACTGTATGCATATATATATATATATATATATATATATATATATATATATATATATATATATATATATAGTATATATATATATATATATATATATATATATATATATATATATATATAAGTATATAAGTAAATATATATATATATATATATATATATATATTACAGATGGGGCCCTCTCTCTCTCTCTCTCTCTCTCTCTATATATATATATATATATATATATATCAGTGTGTGTGTATATATATATATATCACTAGTGCTGTAGGTACACACATATGATACACATATATAGAAACGTTTATGTTAAATGTGATTAATCGTGATTTATCGATTTGACAGCACTAATATATACACATTCAATTACATGTATATATATATATATATACACACAAATGTGATTAACCATGATTATTCGATTTGACAGCACTAATATATAGCACTAATATATACACATTCAATTATATATATATATATATATACACACACACACACACACACACACACACACACACACACATATACACACACACTAGTGCTGTCAAATTGATTAATCACAATTAATAGCATCTAACATAAACTTTTGTAAATGTGTGTGTGTGTGTATATATATATATATATATATATATATATATATATGTACACATACATACACACATATATACAAACGTTAATGGTAGACATCATTAGTTGTGATTAGTTGATTTGACAGCACTAGTATATATACATTCATATATATATATATATATATATATATATATATATATATATACACACACACACACACACACACACACACACACACACACTAGTGCTGTCAAATTGATTAATCGTGATTAATCGCATCTAACATAAGTTTGTAAACATGTATATATGTGTGTGTATATATATATATATGTGTGTACACATATATACACAAAAAAATTGTTAGATGCGATTAATCACGATTAATCGATTTCACAGCACTAATATAAACACATTCAATTATATATAAAATAATATTTTTATTTTATGCTTGATTATTTCATGATTATTTTAACATTATTCTGAACCTTTCTAAAGTATTTTAATTGTTTGAGTTACTGAGGTTGAATTTTGAATCAGATTGCATCACTCTAAGGTTTTATGAAAGTTTTTGTGCATGTTCATCTCAAATAGCACTCATCAAGGACTTTGTTCCACAGTGCAACACCTGTGCCACATTTCCTTTCTGTGCCCCATCCCTCCATGCCATCATTAGCACAATCATGTCTGCCTTTAGTCTTAAGCCCTCCATAGTTTGTTATGGTCACAGGTTAGTGCTGTAAAAGAGCAGATAATCACTAGAGAAGTGTCAGTGGCCTGGACTGACTTTTATTACCTCCTATTCTTGAACCAGAGCCCACTGCTGTAATGACAAAAATATTGCCATCTGTATGTAGTGAACAGCTTGTAAATAAAGATGAATCGCAGGTATTAGAACATAAAAACTCTTATTGCTGGATTGCAGAGATGATGGTTGCCAGATTGCATGGATGTTAAAATGGACCCCCTGACCTTCACTTTGAAATTTGAAGAAGTGAGAAATTATGGTCAAATACAGAAATTCATGCAAACATTTGTGTAGGAACGTTTTTGAGCTTTCAAAGTTTTATTACCGATACAGATGATTTTATAAATACAATGTCAAAATTAGGTGTTCAAGTAGTGCTGAAACCCTATTGTAATTGTAAGGATTTTTATTATTTTTCTTGCGCCATAAAACTGATCATGCAGACCAAACCATAAGGCCTAGAGTCTTGAAACATGGTAGGTCTCAAATTGGAGAGAGACTGACAAGGTATGACCCCGATCCTACACAATAGGTGGCGCTACAGTGATCAAGAATGCGAAACTGCTCATAACTCCTAGACTGTTTGTCTTGGACTCAAGTGCCTTATATCATTGGAATCTCCTATTTCATTTGCCCCATTTTGAATTTTATCCAAAACCTACTTTTGTGAACTAGTCCTAGGTTTTTTGCCTGGTCAGAACCAAACCAGTGCAGAAATGTTCAAAATCAAAATGGGTGGGGCCACTTTTACTAAAATGGCTATAACTCTTGAACAGAATGAGAAAATCAGGACACATGTGTATGGCTCAACCTTTGGTCACAGTGAAAAAAAATCACGTCGATTGGACACTTGGTGGTACTATAACAGGAAAAAACAGGAAAACAGCTATAACTATGCAACCGTAAGTCCGACTGAATTGAAATTTGTTAATTGATTCATAATTGTCTATGAGGACATTGGCATATGTCAAAACATGGCTGCCATTGGCCAATGAATTTTGAGCACCTATTAGAAAAGGTTAATGAATGCCGATCGGAACTAAACTCTAGAGGTCTGTAAGAATTGTGAAAGAAATCAGCCACTAGATTGCGCTAATGAGTTTTATGCCTCTAATCGCACAATATGCATATCTTTTGATAGATCTTCTCCTACTGAACAACTTTGCCTCATGAAACACTGCTGTCAATCAAACCGTTCATTAAACATTCGTGATTTTGTAAAAAAACCTACTTTTGTAAAGTCCTAGGTTTTTCACTCAATCTAAATAAAACCAATGTAGTACAATTCTTTGGAATCTCTAGATCAATAATTATCAAAAAGAAATTGTACTTTACCCTTTGGATAGCTATAACAGGATCATTTAGAAAATGGATGTGTCAAAAGATACTCAAAAGCCTATAAAACATCAGAACTTCATGAAAATAGGTGAGCACATGCCACATGATTCTAAACAAGCATGCAAACTTTTATGGATATTGGACTATAGGTGGCGCTATAACTGTTAAAAAGCTTTAAAAGCTATATTTCCAAAGTTAATTTGCCTGTATTGGCTGTAAATGGTCTTTTCCTTTTATAATTTAAGTGGTTACATGCTTGCTAAATAAAACATAAAATCTTTTTGCGCAAATGCTCAAAGACCTTAAAGCACTTGAACCCCGATATTTGCTGCTTGCAGCTATATTTATTATTATTATTACTGCCATTTTATATCAGCAATTAAGCACTCAATGGTTTATTGTCCCTGTTATTTTATATGCGTATACATTCAACAGAACATCTGAAGAGGTTTCAAAAGAGTTAAATAACAATGGTTGAATATCTAGGCTCATTTTGTAATGCACACATCTGTTTTAACCAATCTAGTTTCAATGATGCACATCACCAACTTATCATTTCCCTCACTGAGCCCAAACAAAAAGCAGATTTGCTTGTTTAGCTGGACATAAAAATGTAAATGAGAATGCTTGTTTTTGCTCTCTGTTTGTGATCATTTAACATGACCCCACAGCAATTGCAGCGGTCCGTTCAGGCAGTACACCAGATGTTAAACTTGGGTCATGTAATCCATATGAGATTTCTCGGGTTATCCTTTAAAAATATTGCTTCGCCTTACAAAAGAAGAAAAGATAAGGTGGCCAAAGTTTTTGGAGAGTGTGAATCACAAACAGTTGGTGTTAAGGAACATAGCAAAGGTGTGAATTCAGCACACAAACACTCAGTGCTTTAACATCAATATTTCCTTTGCTTTAACTTTTCTTTCTGCTTTTTTTGTAATAGAGGCAGCCTGCCCTGTTATTCCAATGTTTCTTCTGCAGGCAGCGACCAATGAAGCTCATCTCCTGTCCAGAGAAAACAAAGCTAAGCCACATTCCCAGAGTTCAATTTGCTGTTACATCGGAGGTCTGTGAATTGGGGTTTGGGCCATGTCTGTTGACTGAGGGGATCTGGGTGCGGGAACTGGGCTTGAGAAAAGACTTTAAATTTTGACTGTGAAACTGGACAATTTCTTAATACACTTAGGAAGCCGGTGAACTTTAGGACAGGAAAGCATTGTTGATGTGGGAAGGAAAAATCTATTATAAAAATGTACCATTTATATTCTTCCAAAATAGTTAGCTAAAGTTATTGTTACTGCTGTAAAACCATAATAAATTTAATGTAGGGCAGGCAATTTTATCTTTTTATAATCACTTTTTGTTATACTGCTTGAAACTCTTCACATCCTGATAGCAATCAATAATAGAAGTGGTCTAAATATTAAAACAAGTACATATATCTTCTGTGGAAGTCTCTAAAGGGAGGGTGGGATCTACAGGCTGATTTGTTTAATGCTTTAAATGTAATTTAACTGATTATTTAATGCTTTCAAATAGGGCTGGGCGATATAACGCATGCGATTCTCACGCGCATTTCGTCAGTAAAGCCGGTTCCCTGATTACCGCTAAATCGCCATCACCTGCTTTCAAATGGAGCGCCATTTAACAGACAGAGCCGTAGTTCACTGATAAGCCACGCAAATATCGCGTTCATTATCGAAGGCGATTCATCTGCGATATGAACGTGATATTGCGTGGCTTATCAGTGAACTACAGCTCTGTCTGTTAAATGGCGCTCCATTTGAAAGCAGGTGATGGCGATTTAGCAGTAATCGGGGAACCGGCTTTACTGACGAAATGCGCGTGAGAATCGCATGCGATATATCGCCCAGCCCTACTTTCAAAGCTAGCTTGCTATCGCTAGCCTGTCTGAAATTGCCTACCCTACCTTTAATATTTGTCATTTAAACACTCTAAGCATTCAATAGTCTTTCTGCCAGTTTATGTCATCATGGTTAAAGTAATAGGGGTGTTAGATGCTATGAAACTGGAAAATGAATGTTAAATGCAGTAGGCTATCTATTACATGACATATTGCATTATGTGTAAAAGTTTTGTATTGCTATAATCCGTAGGCTATTTTTAATTTTCAGCACTTGTTTTCTTATTAATTTTAACATAAATAGCCTATACGTATTACAACCCCTTCTCAAATTATGCAAAAAAGTAGGCCTAATAATAAAAAATCATTCACTGTATAACGCATACACTAAAACAATAATATTATGCTATAAGCGCCTCTCTTTTTTTAGCTTTTACATTTATACAAACATATAAATCCAAAAATCAATTCAAATAATCTTTGCATATATAAAAACTAAAATAAACAAATAAAACTGACTATTTTCACGCTCTCCTCTCATTCTTTTTCAAAAAGAGGAACTGATTCTTTATGCGGAACCAAAGTTTCTGGTCGTGATTTCTGTACGACCCATTTGAAAGTTACAGTCTTATGTCATTATCTCGAAATACCTTGTTAGTTATTGTAGACTGTTATATACTAAACATTCAGGGGATTTTTAGTTATTTGTATTCTTTGTGTTTAAATAGTTGGATTCTCTCGGTTTTAGCAGTAAGTGTTTGACGATAGCGAGTCGATAGTGACAGACTGACCCACATGAGCGTCTGCTACAGTGCTGCAGATTTTCACGTGCCCGGACTCAATACTTTACAAATCATAAACATTTGGACGCCCAATAGAGGTAAGTCGAATGTGTGTGTTTCTAAACCGTTATAAACGTTAATAAATAGCGTCAGAAGCCGTTATTGTTTGCATTACGTCTCAGTAAACATAGTGTGGATGATGAAACAAGAGTCCTGTCAGGAGTAATGTCTTGAAAAGCATGTTACATAAAAGATGGTTCAGTCTGATTCAGTGCTTTCTGAGTGCTGCTGTAGGAAGACTGAATGTGTTGTTTGTTTTGTCCTGCAGGTATTTGGGATGGAGCTGCAGGCGGTGCTAATGGCAGCAGGTGGAGGATCCAGGATGATGGATCTCACCTATAACACCCCTAAACCTCTGCTACCTGTGGGAAACAGACCCCTCATCTGGTACCCCCTCAACCTGCTGGAGAGAGTGGGCTTTGAAGGTAAACATGCTGTCATAGTCATAGCAGAAAACAAAGTTCATTAGAAAGTGATATTATAGTATCTATCTAGCTAACAATGCAGATTGTTTAACAGCTGTTCATAACATTTTTTTTTTTTGGTCTGTTTTAAAATAAGACACTGTGGCTTGAAATTACATTTACATTTACATTTATTCATTTGGCAGACACTTTTATCCAAAGCGACTTACAAGTGAGGAATACAACAAGCGAGTCGTCATGACGAGGCAAATAGACAAGAAGTGCTCATAATACAAGTTATAGGCAGTGCTCAGATTATCCTAAGCTACAATAGAGAGGAAGTGAAAAGATAGGTATAAGAATTTTGTTTTGTTTTTTTTTTGTTTTTTTTTTAAGATGAGGTTAAGTGCTCACGAAAGAGATGGGTTTTCAGCTGTCTTTTGAATATTGGCAGGGATTCCGCATTCCGGATGAAGGCAGGAAGATCATTCCACCAGCAAGGGACAGTGAATGAGAATGTTCTGGAAAGTGATTTCGTGCCTCTCTGTGATGGTACCACAAGCCTTCGCTCCTTTAATGAGCGCAGGTTTCTGGTAGGAGTGTAGACTCGTAAGAGTTAGTGGAAGTAGGAGGGTGCTGAGCCTGTGGTAGATCTGTAAGCAAGCGTCAACGCCTTGAATTTGATGCGAGCAGCAAGTGGTAGCCAGTGAAGAGAGATGAAGAGAGGCGTGACGTGGGCTCTTTTGGGCTCGTTGAAGACGAGACGTGCTGCTGCGTTCTGAATCATTTGTAGAGGCTTGATTGTGCATGATGGCAGTCCAGCCAGAAGAGCATTGCAGTAATCAAGCCTAGAAATGACCAGAGCCTGGACCAGAAGTTGTGTTGCATGTTCTGTTAGAAAGGGCCTGATTTTCCTGATGTTGTAAAGTGCAAATCTGCATGACCGAGCTGTCTTTGCAATGTGGTCTTTGAAGGTCAGTTGGTCATCAAGGATTACTCCAAGATTTCTGGCCGAATTTGATGGGGTAATTGAGGATGTGCCTAGCTGAATGCTGAAATCGTGATTTAGAGTCGGATTGGCAGGGAAGACGAGAAGCTCAGTCTTAGCCAGGTTGAGCTGTAGATGATGTTCTTTCATCCATGCCGAGATGTCCGCCAGACAGCTTGAGATTCGTGCAGCTACTGTGGGATCATCTGGTTGGAATGAAAGGAAGAGTTGTGTGTCATCAGCATAGCAGTGGTAGGAGAAACCATGTGCCTGAATGATGGGACCAAGTGATGTAGTGTAAATGGAGAAGAGGAGGGGTCCAAGAACTGAACCCTGAGTAACACCTGTGGTCAGTTGATGAGCTTTGGATACCTCCCCTCTCCAGGCAACCCTGAAAGACCTACCTGTGAGATAGGATTCAAACCAGAGAAGTTGAGTACCTGTGATGCCCAGTGACGAGAGGGTGGACAGGAGGATCTGATGATTCACCATGTCAAAGGCAGCAGATAGATCGAGCAGAATGAGAACTGATGATTTGGAATTAGCTTTTGCAATCCGCAGGGATTCAGTGACCGACAGCAGTGCAGTCTCAGTCGAGTGGCCACTCTTGAAACCAGATTGATTGACATCCAATTGGTTGCTCTGTGAGAGGAAAGATGACACCTGGTTGAAAACAACTCGTTCAAGTGTTTTTCCTATGAATGGTAGGAGAGAAACAGGTCTGTAGCTGTCTACATGTGTAAATTACTTTTAAAATATTTTTTAAAGGGGAATTCTTGAGATATTGTATGTCATTTTAATTTTTATTTTATCAAGGCCCACAATTAATGTTTGTCTAGTGCCAAATGGGAGTAGAAATAGGTTTTCTCAGATAAAAAAAATCTATATTCTTTAATGAAAAACTGCAAAATGCAGTTTCTTAGCATACATGATGTCAGCTAGTTCAGTTTCTGAAGTATTTGGTCTATTTTACATTGTCTTCTATTATTAAAGGGGGTAAATGCTATTTCATGCATTCTGACTTATTTACACTGTTAAAGAGTTGCATTCTGATGATAAACATGGCCAAAGTTTCAAAACACGAGTTGGACGTATGACGGAGTATTTCTGTGCCAAATCCACTACTTCCGGTTTTGGTACGGGATTCGGAGAGTTTTTTCGAGTGTGTCTGTATGACGTCAAAAGAGAGCGGAAATGCTTGTATAGGCACTTCTCCCTGATAAGCGTGCGCACACACATCACCCAGAGCAAGAGCAAGAGCACGCCCATCAACGCGTTTCATTTGGGATACGGAAGCCCAGAGATTTTTCAACAATGGCTGTGTCCCAATTCAGGGGCTGCACCCTTTGAAGGCTGCATACATCAGAGGCAGTCTCATTTAAGAAAAATAACCGTTAGATTGCAACATAAGAAAGAAATTAGAGTGTTTTACACCTCACAATGAATATCAGTCAATTTTATTACAGTTACTTTTCTTAAAAATGAAAGTTCTGTCATTTATTACTTACCCTCATGCCGTTCCACATGTGTAAGACCTTCGTTCAATCTTTCCCTCACAACCAAAAACACACTCCTTTGGTGACAGGAGCTGCGTCTCATTTCGGAGGTTGTGTCCTTCGAAGATCGTATTTGAAGGCTGAATACTTCATCAAGGATGTCATTTAAGACGTCATACTTAAAGGGTTAGTTCACCCAATAATGACAGAATTTTCATTTATTACTCACCCTCATGTCGTTCCACACCCGTAAGACCTTATATGCATAGGGAGCAATGACATTTCCTCTCTCAAGATCCATTAATGTGGATATTAATATTATAAAGCGATGAGAATATTTTTGGTGCGCCAAAAAAAACAAAATAACTTATTTAGTGATGGCCAATTTCAAAACAATGCTTCAGGAAGCTTCGGAGCATTATGAATCAGCGTATTATGATTCGGATCGTGTGTGAAACAGCCAAACTACTGAAATCACGTAACTTTGGTGCTCTGAACAGCTGATTCGACACGCTGATTCATAACGCTCTGAAGCTTCCTGAAGCAGTGTTTTGAAATCGGCCATCACTATATAAGTCGTTATTTTGTTTTTTTGGCGCACCAAAAATATTCTCGTCGCTTTATAATATTAATATTGAACCACTGTACTCACATGAACTGATTTAAATATGTTTTTAGTACCTTTATAGATCTTGAGAGAGGAAATGTCATTGCCCCCTATGAAGGCCTCACTGAGCCATCGGATTTCAAATAAAATATCTTAATTTGTGTTCCGAAGATGAATGAAAGTCTTACGGGTGTGGAACGACATGAGAATGAGTAATTAATGACAGAATTTTCATTTTTGGGTGAACTAACCCTTTAAGTATGACGTCTTAAATGACATCCTTGATGAAGTATTTAGCCTTCAAATGCAATCTTCGAAGGACACAGCCTTCGAAATGAGACACAGCTCCTGTCACCAAAGGAGTGTGTTTTTGGTTGTGAGGGAAAGATTACCTTTTTCAGCTTCCCAAAGAACCCAGCATTAAGGGAACAGAGGATGAAGATTATTTTTCCGGGGCAGCAACAGAGTTGTGCACGTATGTTTGTTTGTTCCTTGGAATTTGGTGATGAATACTTTGCAAACAAGTCCCAGTTCGGCGCAGAGTAAAGCTGCGTCAGATATCTGTGTTTTGTTGACAATCGGCGCGCAAGTGCATATAATGTGAACAACACGAACGTTTTTGTTCCCTTGTTATTTATAATGATGTCACAGCTAGCATGCGATCTCTGCGCAGAAGCTGTGCGCTCGTGACTCTTTAGCTCCGCCCACGGCACTGTCAGCAGACACGGCTTCAGGATCTTGTGGGTTTTTTTTCGGAAAGACTTTAGGTTTAGCATATCTATACAAAATTAAAAACTTTTTGGAGATATGAAGGATGCATTGTTACTCTATATGTACTCAAGATTAACATGAGATTGGCAGAAACTGTGAGTGATACCCCCCCCTTTAAATGACAATGTAATGTCTTTTACTATTGCTTGGTTTTAATTTCCATTTTTTTGTTTTGTTTTTTGGTTATATTCATTTTATCATCTCTTATTATCATAAAGTAGGTTTTATCTTTAATCTTATGCTTTATTAATTTTTATTTTTACTTGTTTTTATGTGAAATAGTAAGGCGCAATATGTAAGATTTTTGGATTAAAATATTCAAAAACCACTAGAACAATGTTATATATTTTTGTTGACTTGTGTACTTGCATTATCCCAAATGTTTCCAAGAATTTTGAAATCCAGAGAAATAAGCAATTTTAACCAGGACACGGATCGTGTCCGTGTGTCGCCTATCAGTGACATCATACGTTACCCTCGATTTCTGGTTTTATTTTGTAGAAACGATGGAAACACCAAAGACGCTTTAATATATTATGTGTTATATTAGACGGGTGAGCAACTGTTTGGATACATTCATCACAGAAAACTAATCATTGTTATATTGTTTAAATCTCATTGTCTTGATTTACAGCGAGTACCATGCTTTACCATGCCTAATTTCGATCTAGCTTCCTGCAGTCTGCAACAAGTGTCTCATAGTAGCCGTAGAATGATCGCAGAGTAGCACTATAACAACTTTCAACATACAAATGTATCCAATATGATAAAACAGCGATGTGTTACCCCACATACATACGCTTGGACCGGAAGAAGCGGAAGCAGTGACTGCGGCATAATAAAAGCTCCACTGCTCTCGAAACGTGTCGCGCTCGTCTCTCATTAGCAATCACTCCAGTGGTCTCGTTTCTGCTCGCACAGCACTCGGCCCTGCTCTGTTTCTTACTATAGTAACGTTACTAAATTCTGTTAATGATTTCTGCCTAAGTCCTGTCCTGATTCTTTTCCACCGGCTGTAGATGTGAAGACTACACCTCCCATGATTCCGCGAAATCAAGGCGTCATCAAGCTATACCTTTGTTTTGAATAAGTGACCTCTGGTGGTGAAAATTTACATAGTGTGCCTTTAAGGCTTTCTTTTTATAAAGTATTTTGAGCTGCATTTCTTATATGAAAATAAAGTTTTTATTATTTCTAATTTTTGAATTAACAAGTAATTCAGGATAATAACCTGTCAGTGTCTTGAGAGTTCTGGACTCTGTAATATAGCCAGAAACAGAAACTCTCTGTCTGTGAGTTGCTTTGCATATAGGTTTGCTGACATCGGATTGGATGACATGTTTGGAGGTGGATTTGGGAGAGTGGGTGTGTGTGTTGGAAGTTAACAAAATGCTGAAATTGCTTACAACACATTTAAGCTGCAGGTGGTAATAATTTGCACAGGCTGCTTAAATTGAACTAATAAAGTCCTTATTTCCTAAATAGGAAAGGTAGGGCAGTTTTAACAACTGGCATGCTATAATGGCATGGTTTCCACGTTACACCCACCCGCACAGACCAGCACCCATGTTGCTTCTCATTTTTAGTGTTGAGACTCTTTTTGTCAGAGAACAGAAGCTTGATAAAACTTTTTATGTTTTGTGTGTGCTAAATTCATGCATTCAAATGGAAAGTTTGTGGAGGTGGATGTTTTGCCTTGTTGACATTATATCTATACAACTAACCTAGTAAAAGACAAATTAAATGAAGCCAAGTTACTGTGGTCTTTTCAGTCAACACAACTGCTATAGGCTGGAAGGACACTGAATGACAAGATACAATTACACAGTCAAATACACCTCAGACAACTGTAGGATAATTTCAACTCTAATAATTAACTGCAGTCTAGTACTTGAGGATAACGGCCTGCTTTCCTACAGATATCTTAGGAATAGGAGACCTTCAGCAGGCCCATGCAACTTAAAACTGTTTTGGGCTAACATAGCAATATGCAATTTAATAGTGTTAGTATGTTGAATTGAATAATTCAAACATAAAAATGGAAATGTGCTTTAAAAAAAAAAAAAAAACTTTGGTAACACTTTACTTGAAGGGGTGTGCATAAGACTGACATGACACCTTCATAATCTTGACATGACACGTGTCATGAATATGAAGGAGGTTTTATGCATGTTTATGACAACTGTTATTAAATGTCATTCGCTCAATTATGTCATTTTTAATGCAAAGATGACATTGTTTGAGATGTCTTTGTTACGACAACTTGACATAAACCAATACATCATAACCTGTCAGTGTCTTTGTCATGACAACTTGACATTAGCAAAACATCATAACCTGTCATAAACATGACATAGCAGATTAATTATCAAACTTAAAAAAACTACTTAGCTTTATGGGTTAACATTACATTACATTATTTTGGTAACACTTCAGTATAGGGAACACATATATAAACGATTAACTATGACTTTTCCCTCAATAAACTCTTAATTTACTGCTTATTATAGTTAATTGTTAGGTTTAGGTATTGGGTAGAATTAAGAATGTAGAATAAGGTCATGCAGAATAAGGCATTAATATGTGCTTTATAAGTACTAATAAATAGCCAATATTTTAGCCATATGAATGCTAATAGTAATAAGCAACTAGTTAAAAGACCCTAAAATAAAGTGTTACCATTATTTTATAACAGTGTCATCTTTTTTACGAAATTTGAAATTGTCTATTATCTGACCTTCTGTTAGAGGAAACTTAAAAAAACAAAAAACAAAAACAAAAAAAACATGAAATGAAAAATAGTCATGACGCTGTTATAAAATTATTTGTCAGAGTATTGTCACTTAAGCCGAGTTCAGACTGCACGATTTTAGCCCCGATTTTGGCTCGCCGACAGGTTTTGAGAAATCGCCGACAAATGCCTGAAATCACAGGCAAATCGGTGCTCGTTCACGCGAGTGACAATCACGCAGTGTGAATGAGCAAAGACGTGATCTGAGAGAATCGCCAGACGAGTCGCCGACACCCGTGAGATATTTGGCATGCTAAATATCTGGACCTGTCGGCGATTCAAAATCCTGCAGTGTGAAAAGTGTTCTGACTGAAAACTGCATCGGCGATGACCGACAGCCAATGAGAGAGCAAGATACAGAGCAGCGGAGAGTTCGGGGAGGAGTTATAGACCAAAATATCAGCAAGCATGGCTTCGTTTCAGATAAACATTACAATTTTATCATACAGAAGCAAAGCACAAACATTTGCTTGACCATCAACAGCAGCACGTTGAAAAGTTATGTATTTTGCTCCAACTGTCGTTGCAGAACACACAATCCTTGTTCTTCGCGTGCGTCTCCCCAAACATTTCCTTCTCCATATTCTTCTTTTCTTTATGTTGTTTTCGCTGCAAATCAGCGCACAGGCAATTCATATTTCAAGCTTCTTGCGGGCTACTATTTTTAATAATAATCCCACCGTGTGTCTCAATCAGCTCCCTAGTTCAGCAGTCAGGGCACTGATCAGGGTATCAGCCACATTCGCTTACATTATATACTGATTCACGACCTAGGGAGCTGATTGAGACACAGGGCCAGTCTCACGTGAGAACTCTGGTCTTGCGCGCGTTGTTTCCTTGTCATGTCTCGCGTGTGTTTGGTTGTGAAACGTAGTTTGCGTGCCAGACAGAGTTGTCGGCGATTCTTCCTATTGTAAAGTCATGCAGTGTGAAACCTTCTGTCGCCGATCCATCGTGCAGTATGAACATAGCAGCGACTGAATGCTGGCCAAGATAGTCATGCAGTGTGAAAAGAACAGTGACCCGACTACTTTGAAAATCGTGCAGTCTGAACTCGGCATTAATGACATTTTAATGACAAGTTCAATTTGTACCACTGTACTTGAGCTCAAGATACATATTCATGACACTATTATAATGGCCTCATGACAGCCAATGTCAAAACCAACCACATGACAGTTTAATGCAATGTTAACCCATAAAGCTAAATGATGTCAAGTTGTCATGACAAAGACACTGACAGGTTATGATGTATTGGTTTATGTCAAGTTGTCATAACTCGGACATCTCAAACAATGTCATCTTTGCATTAAAAATGACATAATTGAGTGAATGACACTTAATGACAGTTGTCATAAACATTCATAAAACCTCCTTCATATTCATGACATGTGTCATGTCATGATTATGAAGGTGTCATGTCAGTCTTATGCACACCCCTTCAAGTAAAGTGTTACCCAAACGTTTTATTTATGCAGTTTTAAATATGTCTATTAATTTGTACATTTAGAATGGGGTTTATTTCCATTTTTATGTCTAAATTATTAAAGGGTTAGTTCACCCAAAAATGAAAATTGTCATTTACTCACCCTTATGTCGTTCCAAACCTGTAAGACTTTCGTTCAACTTAGAAATACAAACAAAGATATTTTTAATGAAATCTGAGCGATTTCTGTTCCTCCATTGAGTCTACGCAACTACCACTTTGACATTTCAAAAAGTGATCGTAAAACTAATGAATTGAGTGGTTTAGTCGAAATTTTCTGAAGAGACTCAATCACTTTATACGATGAACAGTTTTAATTTAAGCTTTTATTCACATACAAACAATTCATCAACTCACACATCAGTTGTGGTAAACGAAAGCTCAAGCATGTTTTCTTGATGCGCGAGAACCAATGAGGTTCATTCTCATGTGTTACTCATCACGTTTATGCTTCCACAAGAACCAATGAGATTCATTCTTGTTGGTTAAAGCATGTACGGTTGAGCTTCTGTGTATATTTGCTGATCAGTGTTTATATGTGAATAAAAGCCTAAATTCAGTCTGCTGTTTCAAATAACGTGATCAAATCTCCAGAAAATTTGGACTAAACCACTCAATTCATTTGGATTAGTTTTATGATCTCTTTATGAACTTTTTGAAGCATCAACGTGGTAGTTGCGTAGACTGTCAATGGAGGAAAAGAAATCTCTCAGGTTTCATTAAAAATATCTTCATTTGTGTTCCGAAGATGAACGGGTGAACTAACCCTTTAAGTGTCATTCCTGATGCTCCATACTAATGGTTAAAAAATTAGTTTTAGGCCTAATGCCACATATATTTGAATTTATAGAATTTTATGCTAGAATACAAGAAAAAAAATGGAAATAAATCCAAACCACTAAACTTAGAACCCTCTGTTCACTTCATTGCTTTAGCACATTTGAGAACCAGTAGAGGAGGCATACCTTCTTGAGTATCTGTATTTAATGCCTTCATGATGATTAAATGTTTATTGTTCACACCTAGCTGTATTGACTAACCGTGCGATCCAGCTGCAATGGAGTTTGTGGGTATGGCCCTTTGCCTGCCTAGCAGTACAGTATGCACCTTTATGTGTGGCACAGTCTGTCCTGTTAACAGCCAGAGTGCAGCCAACAAGGCCCTGCAATTAGCTTTTACAAGTTTTAGCACAAACTATGGTAAGTAAGCTGCTTCGTTAGAAAATATTTATGCAGTAAAACAGGATTTTGGGACAAACTTCTTCCAGTTGGCCGAAAGTCTGTCTCACTGGGTATACGGTGAATAATTCACAAAGACTCGATTGAAGGTGTCTTGTCTAATATATTTTTTACAAGTCTGAGGTGTCACAGGTAAAATGTATGCTGTGTTCAACCAATGGTGTCATTGGAAAAAGATCTCCTCTATTTTCCCCATAAAATCCCACAGTGAAAACTTTTGTCATGTACGTAGTTTGTTTACAGTGTATTGTTTATAGTGAAGTAATTGTATTACTCACCGTGTCCTTATTATGTTATTGTCATTTTTCTAAACTGCGCTACACTCCTAGTGAAATGTTTTGTTCCACTGTATATGGCTGGAATTACAATAAACTTTCTCTAATCTGAAGTTTATAAATTACACTACTGTTCAAAAGTTTGGGTCAGTAAGATATAAAAAAAAAAAAAAAAAAGAAATGAACACATTGTTCAGCAAGGACGCGTGAAATTGATCAAAAGTGACAGTAAATGCATTCGTAATGTCTTCTGTTTCTTATAAATTATTCTTTTGAACCTTCTATTCATCAAAGAATCCTGAAAAAATTTAATGGCTTCCACAAAATGTATTTAAGAAATGTTTCTAAATCAGCATATTGGATTTCTTAAGGATCATGTGACACTGTAGAGTGGAGTAATGATGCTAAAAATTCAGCTTTGCCATCACTGGAATAAATTACACTTTAAAATATTTTAAAATAGAAAACAGTTCTTTGAAATTGTAATAATATTTCACAATATTAAGTTTGTTTTTTTTGTTTTTACCCTTGTATTTTTAATCGAATAAATGTAGCCTTGGTGAGCACTCGACATTTATTTTCAAAAACATTAAAGAAAACAAAAATCCTACTGGCCCTAATTTTTTGAATGGTAGTGTACATAAAACACGTTTTTATGCTCCTGATTTAATCCTTGATTCACCAAAGTGTTATCATTGTTCTTTTCCAGAGGTGATTATCATCACTACTAAAGAGGTTCAAAAGGCCCTGAGCACCGATCAGCGGCTGAAGACAGACGTGAAGATGAGGTTGGATGTGGTGTGTATTCAGGAGGAAGCTGACATGGGCACCGCAGACGCCCTTCGACACATCCAGCAAAAGATCAAGGTGCGTCAAGTGTCAATATCGTAAGATAACACTGAGGCATAACATTTCTTACATTGATAATTACATAGACTTTCCAAAAACAGGATACAAAAAAGGCCTGAATTAGGAAAAAGGAACAATAATTGGATTTTAAAGGAGTGGGAAGAGATAAACATTTATGTTTAAAACTAGCTACTTTTCATACTTGTTTATTCGTATGTGATAGATTATCTAAAATATCCAATCGTTATCACAGCTAAAATGATGGGATTCGTGCCTCTAATTCTTTAAACATGCTTCCACTAGTGATTGTGTTGTAGTGATAGTGTTGTCACACCAGACAGTAACATAAGTGCTACATTGTGTAATTTTGAAATTGAGAAGTACAAGCTGTGATTTTGCTTAGTAAGTGGATCAAAATCTTTTGTTTGTATTGGAACAACATTCCTCTCAAACTGACATAGTTTATAGTTAGGGTTGGGGTTAAGGATATGGATAGGTCTATCTAAAATTGGGAAATGATATGAAGCCCCTAACCCTAAGATCTGATTTGTTGTAAGAATAATCAACAAGGATGTTGTCTTTGCAAAATCATTGAGATTATGAGATTTTATTTTTTTCTTTCTGGAGAAACAACATTTAGGGCCAGATTTACTAACAACTTGCGCCAGAGCAAACCCTATTTTGGTGTTAAAAAAAACAACTGTCAGGATTTACTAAAGACATGCAGTGAAAAATTAGTGCTGAAAAGGGGTTAAATGAATCATCCAAGGCGATTTACTAAGCTTTGCGCTAGTCAATTTATTGGTATTTGTGCCATTATTTACCACCCAAATAAAACTTGCACTGCTCTATTGCGTTGGGCATTATGTAAATCATCAGATTGACAGAGGGGCGGCGCCAAAATCAAAAGTGCATTATGTGTGTTGAAGTTTTAGTCATCTACAGTAGCACTGTTTCAATAAATGTTTCACTTATCTACTGCATAGACAGCCCAGTAATATTAAAAACCCATATAACCAGCAGTGAAATTCCCCTTTTTCTCCATTGCCAATGTGAGGCATTTCTGGAAGATTGAGAGAACTTTTCTGGTTTGCATTTTGAAAGATTGTTCCACCACCATGGAACAGTGAGTGTGAATGCTCTGGAAAGCTATTGATTTGACATGTGAGGTGTGCTCATTGATGAAGGAGGGTCATAAAAGAGTTAGCAACACAATGATGTGATAAATTTTCATCACTGTAAATCATTGTGCTCGGAGTTAACCATAGCATGGTGACTAAATGGAAGAAACATAATTGCAGCATGAGCATGCACGTCCATGTAAGCATGAGCGTGTGCCCAGAAGCGTGTAAAAGCCTGGCAGGCATACACAGCCTCACCTGTCTCCCATGTGAGCTGGCCTGGGGTCAGTGGAATGATGTGAGGGGCAGATCCTGTGTTCCACAGGGGGATCTTGGATCCGTGCTGCCCCGCACTGATAGGTCCAACTCCACAGAGTGCCTCATTTCTCCTGCTGAAAGCCCAGCGGCCAGAGACCACTAACTTCACAAACACATGATGTCAGAACCCTTTCTCAACCCTTACTGACGTTCATGGGCCTGCTGGTCATGTGTGAGAGTTGTTGTGTAGATGGAATGGGGCGGTAAGTTGAATAACATCCTGGTGATTTTTTTTTTTTTTTTGGGGGGGGATTTGCTGTTCCTTGGGTGTGCTTTAATTTAGTGGTCATTTAAAACCAGAAATTTCCATTTAAACTCGGAAATAAACTACATTTTTGGATTTTGAATTTTTTTAGACAAAGAAGCATTTATAATAAAATGTAGAAGAAATATTTAGGCAGTTTATGTGACCATAGTTTTAACTTTCATTGTCACATTAAATTATTTAAACAGATACACTTCAGTTCAAAAGTTTTTCTAGATTTTGAATTAACTATATTCTATTTAATGTATTTAAATATTTTTAGTATTTTAATGTAACTTATTCCAGTGACGGCAAAGCTGAATTTTCAGCAGCTATTACTCCGGTCTTCAGTGTCACATGATCCTTCAGAAATCATTCTAATATGATGATTTGGTGCTCAAGAAACATTTCTTCATAATAGTTAAAAACTGCTGTGCTGCTTAATATTTTTGTGGATATCATGATACTTTTTTTCAGGGTTCAAAATGGAAATCTTTTGTGACATTTATAAATGTCTTTGTTGTCACGTTTGATCAATTCATTGCCTCCTTGCTGAATAAAAGTATTCATTTCTTTTTAAAAAAATCTTACTGACCCCAAACTTTGAAACGGTAGTGTTAGTATTTTTGGAATTTCATAAAAAAAGAAAGTTTTTTTTAAAATGTATTTATCAATTATTGGCTTTCTCAATGTGTCTCAATTTCATGATGTAATTTTGAGAGAAATATGAAAATAAACATTTCCTTGATCTGTACTTATAGCACAGTCTCATTAAATTTATAATTTAGATAAAAAATTACATCTGTCTAAATATGATTCATTCATACATAAATAAATGAAATATTAGTTTATTTAAAATTGTCCCCAAAATTTTCTCATTTGAACTGAAATGCCTTGAATGTGTTTTTTTTGACGGGCATTTTTTCCGGCACAAATACTTAATTTTATCTAAGAAATCCATTGCAACCTTAAAAAAGGTGTTTCTTTTATTATTTTTAAATTGTAAAATATGTAATGTCATTGTATGTTTTTCAGGACAACTTTCGACCAATTTGTCATGCTGATAATATGATTTGCAATGAAAGTAGGTGTATTAAATTAGAAAAATGCAAAATAAAAGTTTTGCACCCCACTATACACTCAAGTCACTTTGGATAGAAGCAGCTGCTTAAAGATTACTTTCTTTCTGAGCTCAAAATATTATGTCTATCAGATGCATTAGTGCATTTGTTCATTTGTATCATACCTTTGCACACTTATGAAAGTGTAAAATCTCTGAGAGTGGGATGTCTTAAACATGTGCAAACGCTCATCACAGGAGATTAACTCTCAATACATATCAATGCAGTGGAAAGGGAATGTTGAGGAGGATGGCTTGCTGGAGCACGCTAACGGCACAGATGCGTTTATATCTAATCCTAGAGAGAAATGAGAGATTAAAAGCATTGAGTTGCAGAGCCCTCCAGTGCACGAACAGCCCTACTACGTGTTGAGAGATGAGCGCTGGCAATAGGGGCCCTAAATCCCCGTTTATTGTACAGCGTAAACACATAGTCTACTCCCTTGCTTCAGCAAACAACGCGGACATAATGGAAGCATCTGACAGAGTGCCCAACTCTTAAAGCTCTCTTTCATTAGCCTGTGTTTGAGTTCATACTGATGCATTGAGTCAATGTTTGTACAGAAACTGAATAATCTTCGTGTTGTGTAGCGTTCTGCCGGCTTTTGTTAGTAATAAGGCTCCAAGTTCACTGGGATCAAGTCATTCCCGATCGACTTGTGTACTCATTTTTCCTGAAAAATGCATGCATACATCTTTGTTTGCACCAGGTGGTCTGGAAAAAGTAAATATGAATGGAATTACTTTATTTTTGGCTTTTCATGATGATGGCTTTATGTCTCAATTTCAGCATGTATTTTTGAGAGAAATATGGAAATGTACATTTCCTATGTACATGTTCTTGGTGTTGAACAGCACAAGTCTCATTAAATTAATCTGACAATATTTCATAGAGTTTTTTCACAGTATATAAAATTCATAATGTAAATGTGTATTGTACTCAAACACAGTCATGGCAGACAATTGTGAGATTAACAAGTGTCTGTAGTGGCAGATGAGTGTGAGCCGCGTTTCTCCTTCCTTCTTATTCCCTCTTATCCTGTCCTCCTCTCTCCACCCTCTTTTTCCCGTCTCTTCCTCTGCTCTCCTCTTGGGTGGTCTCACCTGGCTGGCCCAGGGGGCAGCCAAGCAGAACTGGAAGTGTCTGTGGGTGGCCTGACCTCCCTGTGCCTCTCCTCCAGTGCAGCGTAGAACCAAGGCCTACTGAAAGGCCCAGCGTCAGCAGCAGCGGCGCTCAGATGATCCAACAGCTGACGCCCACTCCAGACCTTCAGAGGCTCTGCAACTAAGACAGACCGCTGATCCAGCCTTCCTGCCTCCCTCCCCTCTTGGTAGCCAAGAGGGCACAGCCGTTGTCAGGCCTCAGGCATTTGGCCACTTGTCGAGTCCCCTCAAAAATAGAAACCCCGGCTATGAAATGTTAAGTGGTTAGAGCTGCAGCGAAGGATCGATTTACTTGGGTGGTTTACGATGGGTGGGCTGGCATTGGTCGCATTTTTTGCGTTTCATCCATGTACATTCCTGGTTGACTGTGAAGTCATGGTAAATGTTTGAATGTTTTGGCGATAGCCATTATGTGGTTGCTTTGACTTCAGTCCCAGAGTAAATAAAAGAAGCACAGAGCGGAGTACACATTTCCAGACGTCCCCTGCCCATTGGCTACTTCGAACCAAAGCAGTGACCAATCTTAAAGGGATAGTTTACACAAGATTAAAAAAAAAAAACCTCAGGTTGTTCCAAACTTGTATGTCTTTCATTTTCTGTTGGATTTCAAAAAGATATTTTGAAAAAATGTATCATTGTTATTTTTTGCAAACTGTGAAAGTCCAGTGTTTTTTGGACCCCAGTGACTTTCAATATATGATCAAAATATCTTCTGTAAAAGAACAAAAGTCATACAAGATTGAAAACATGAACATGAGTCATTTTGTTTTTGTGTGAACTACCCCTTTAATTCAGTGAATGGGAAAAGTGTGTGTTTAAAATGTGTGTACAATTTTTCCATTTTGTTCTACTTCTGGAATATGAGGGATGGATTTTGGCTTTTTAGGATCAACAAAATCTCACATTTGCCACCATTGATCTTTGTTTCTGTCAGACAGGTGGTTTGTTTCCTTTACTCAACACTTGCTGTCCTCCTTTCAACTTTTCCATGAAATGTGCACCCACAGAAAAGAGTCATTATTTACAAAATAAAACAGTAAGTCGTGACGGACCATTGGTTCTCAACCAGGGGACCAAATGTCCAAGGGGGCCTCAAGATGACATAAAATTATTAAAAACAACTTTTTATCAAACACAATTTATTTTTGTCTTTGTAGAACCATGATTCTTATGGTTTTGGTAAACCTGGTATATGAAGTATGCCAAGTTTAAAAGTGTGATTTCTAAACCTGTAAAATGTATGTTTAAAAAAAAAAAAAAAAAATCATATAACTCTATGGGCATTGTTTATAATGAATATACATTTTTCTTCCTCTAACTTAAAAAAATACTTATACTAAATCTGTAACCAGTAAACTATGAACTGGAAAATTATAGGGCCTTCGAATATTTTCGTGGACAATTGGGGGTCTTGTAGTCAAAGTGATGAGACATGGTTATTGTAGTAGTTAATCATAAAAAAATTGTGAAATAAATTAAACGTTAACTGAAATAAAAGTAAAATACTTAACCTTTAACTTGTTTTATTTCAGCTTGTTGCCAAGGCAACATTTCTCATTTTCATTTAACTAAAACTAAAATAAATATTTTTAAAACTAGATAAACGTTTAAAAAAACAAAAACAAATACACAACAAAATTACTTTTTAATTACTTTTAAAAGTAATTTTTGGCCCTCTGTTCAATAAAATACCTTACGCCATGACCACATCGCTTTTACACTTCAAATCCAGTTCTCAGCATCTCTGAAAAGCCAAGCCCATGTTGATTCTTGTTTTATTACGAGCTCTGTCACACTCTCTTTTTGCCAGCAGACTCTTCTCGGCTCTGCATTTTTTTTTTTTTATTAAACGGGTGATTCCCAGAGGTTCGACCCAGAGGTTTGGCTGCTCCATGTCAATCTGTCATGTTTAACCTACTGTGTTTGGTTGGATACTCATCAAGACGGGCATGTTGACATAATTTTTGTGTGAATTTGTCCATTCAAGCTCAAGACTTGAAAGGGAACTCGATATTTGCGCACTGTCTGAGACACGGCTTCCATGTGAAGTCGCATCTTGCCAATTTAAACATTCAAGCGCAAGGCTTAAATGAGTTTAGTTTAAACACTGTGTGCTGTGCTCACCTGTGCTTGCGCGCTATCAACCCCTGGGTGATGACTGCGTAAATGACTGCTCATATTACAGCACACAGCACTCGCATTGAACAAAGTTTAGGGGAAGCCAGAATGTGTATCCATCGACCGAAACATACATTAGCCTAACTCTGTCTGCCTGTTTTGCGCATTATTTTCAACAAACGATATTATAGATACGTATGCGGCGTCAGATTTGAGATGAACCGCTGTGCAAGTGCGTGCCGAACCGTGGGTGGAGAACGGTACGGTTTTTATTTATTTAAAAAAAAAAAAAAAAAAAATTCTGAGAACATTTATACCCCTAATATGTACTTATAATAGGCTTACCATAGTGAATTAGGGTAAGACACAAACATGCTTTAGAAAAAGAATTGATGTATTGACTTTTTTAAACAAAAAAGTTACAGTGTACCTTTAACGAAAATGAAAATGGAAAATATAAAAATAAAAAACAATCCAATGTATTAATAAAAACTATAATAATATCTCAATGATACTAAAATAACACAGGCGTGAGAACCACCGTGATAGACTTCGCTGAAAGGCACAGTCCCTCGGGTCTGATTACTTTAATTAAATGCCGGCAACAGTATTATGATATGCTCAATATAAATAATTAGAATAAACAATTCTTCTGCCAAGTAGTGTAGTTCATTATTCTAACTGTAGACAGTTTATGGTTGGCAAACGATGTAGTAATTTAAGTAGATGTGTGATCAGAGGTCTGCGTGTTTCGGCTGTTGTACAGCTGCTTTGAATGCTGCTTTGAATTGCTCATCAGATTTTTGAGTTTGAACTGTCTTTTATAATTCTAAATATATTATTAAATTAATTGCATTTAAATGATATGGACATTATTTGTGTATTTTTGTATGATTTTGAACAAAGAATGTCTTAAGTACTAATACATTTTACAATATTTGAAGTCTGAAGCGTCTCATAGATATGTAAACATTAGTGCGGAATGTGTGTGGCTCTGGCGTTGCTGTTGGTTTGTGAGAATTTATATGTGCATTAGCTTGAAGTCATTCTTGGTTTTCAGTGTTCAATGGTGAGGGATTGTTCTCCTTCCTCAGTAGCACAGTTAGCTCATTCTAAACAGACAGCGCTGTGCACCCTGTTATCTTTTGAGCATGTGTGCTCCTGTGGCTCCAGGGCCTTCTGCCCCAGGGCCAGAACTAGAGAACCGGAACTGTATCGGAGCAGAGCGTCACGGCAGGGCCTCTCCCTGGGCCTCCCCAATGAGGCATGCAGCTTTCCCTGAGCCAGGCACGCTGTAACGGGCTGTTCCCCACTCCCGCTTCCATGTTTATTTATCCACAGGCCTTAGATGGACAGACCAGATGGGAACCAGACAACTCAAACAGAAACAATGGCAAAGGAGAGCAGGATTTATCACTGGGTTCCCCTCCATGCCTGTGCTCACTCATACAAACTCTTACGCATGTGTGCACGCAAACTGTGACAGAGCACAGTGCTTATTCGAGAGATTGTGTCTCTCGTTTTCTCACATCATTTTCTCCTGACATATCATATTCTAAACTTTTCTTTTGTAGTTTTGACCATCGCCATGATTCTTTATACATGAAGTTGAACTTCTTAGTCTATGGAAGTGTCTGTTTGGTCTGAAGCATTGTAACAGTGTTTTGCATGGGCAAGCACCTCTTACATTTTCTTAAAATATGTGAAAACCTGATTGTTGTTTTAATGTACCAGCCAGTTTTAAGAGAACAACATAACAGTAAGTAGTCAATAGTATGTTGGGCTACAATAGTATACGTATTATAGCCTAACAACTTGAGGTAATATGTCTGATGTGCGAAATATTGACCTGGGCCATGGCAAGATAAACTTAACATGATGTTAATGTGCTGATGGCAGACTATTCAGATTAAACCGACCCAAACCGACTATAAAAATAACATTTACTGAGCTTAATTTGACCACACAGAACAAGCTGTGCTCCAGGATCACTGGCACTTTTTTGAATTCTTTGATTTCTGTTCTCTAGTGCCATGTATCTTCCATTTTACTAGAGCAGTTAAAGACCTTTAGAATTAGGCAGGTAGGTTTTGCTACTTTATTACTCGGATCCTACTTAAGTAGCAGGGAATACTACGTTACACTGGATACCTGCACCTCCAGGCTTTACGTCATATCTTATGGTGTTCCTCAAGG
Organism: Megalobrama amblycephala; assembly: GCF_018812025.1. Classification (NCBI taxonomy): domain Eukaryota; kingdom Metazoa; phylum Chordata; class Actinopteri; order Cypriniformes; family Xenocyprididae; genus Megalobrama; species Megalobrama amblycephala. Next base: position 37,376,837 of record NC_063060.1, on the reverse strand, counting down.
CTCAATTTTGGGTCCTCTGTTATTTAACCTATGCATGCTTCCTTTAGCTGGTGTAATTAATTACTACAATATTTTGTTTCACCAGTATGCAGATGACATGCAACTATCTTTTACTTGCACCAGATGCCCACAATTCAGTTTCCACCCTGCTGGACTGCATAGAGAGCATAAAATTGTGGAAGTCTCAGAACTTTCTACAGCTAAACAAAGATAAGACAGAGGTACTTGTTATCGGTAATGACGCATGGAGAACATCTATTGCTCCATATCTTGACTCTCTATCACTAAAATCCAGTAATCAGGTCAAGAACTTGGGGATCATGTTTGACAGTGACCTCAGTTTTAAAAAAACATATTAGCAATGTTTCTAAAACAGCATGTCATCGCCTCAGAAACATCTCCAAAGTACATGACATTCTCTCCCTTTCTGACAGTGATAAACTTGTTCATGCATTTGTTACATCTAGACTTGACAATTGCAATATCATTTTTGCTGGGTTACTAAAGAGCTCTATTAAACACTTATAAAGAGTTCAGAATGCAGCTGCACGAATGCTAACTTACTCTAAAATGAGAAATCACATTACTCCGATCCCTTCACTGACTGCCTGTATAAATCAGAATTTAATTCAAGATCCTCTTTAAATGTTTAAAATGTTTTTATGCTATTGCCCCAATATACCTTATATATATATACCTAAATAAACTCCTGCAAGATTGCTCCAAACATCCAATAGTAACTTGTTGGTTATACCAAAAACATGGCTAAAAATTGAGTCAGCCTTTAGTCATTTCGGTCCTCTCTTCCTGACAACCTACGAGCAATCGACTCACAATGCACTTTTAAAAAGTATCTCAAAACACATTTGTTCACTAGGGCCTTCCCTTGATTTATTTTATTTTTGTATTTCATGTTATTCTTATTTAAGTTGTGTGTATGTATGTTTTTCTTTTCTGTGAGTGCACACATGTATTTGTCTTCTGTAAAGCACCTTGTAAACACTATTTTTAAAAGGTGCCGTATAAATAAAGCTTTACTTAATTACTTACTGTACTTTTAAGACTCCTGTATGTAAATGGCCTCTGGTTTGATCGGCTAATCTCTGTGTACTGGCATTATTCATACTGCCGTTTAACAGTCATTCTATGTTTCTGAAGATTAAATTGCTATTGATATAAATGTTGGCGGTCATATGTCATGACGAGTAATGAATGGCTAGTTTGGGCAGAATGGACCTGTTGTTGGAGATTTATGTTCTGATCGAGTATGTCTGCATAGTATATTGAAATATTTGATGCTGTTTTTCAGTGTCTGTTGCGAATACTTGGGAAAAACTTGCCCACTGGCACGAAAGAACAAAATTTTTAAAAAGTATTTCAACCCAACTGGTGATTTCAAAACCTGAAAGTAATCTTTCTAATTATGTGTTGGAAACATATTGTCCTTCCAGTGGACATTATAATCAAATTGTGGGTGGAAAAGCTGGATTGTTCTGTCTTGATGGTGGTTTAAATAGGATTTGTCTTTTTTTTTTTTCTCTCCCACAGACAGACATCGTGGTGGTGAGCTGTGATTTGATAACAGATGTGGCCCTGCACGAGGTTGTGGACCTCTTTCGTGCGCACAACGCCACCCTTTCGATGCTCATGAGCAAAGTGCATGAATTCACAGAGACTGTCCCTGGCCAAAAGGGCAAGAAGAAAGGAGGTACTATCACTTACACAGATGTGATTGACAAGGAAATAGATGGTCTGGTTTTGAAAGAGTGCTGTTGTTGCACTGTTTCCAAACTACTATTTATTGACCATTTCACTTTTACTAATATGAACTGAAAAATGTATCCCAGTGTACTGTATACTTTTGCATTCCTAAAGGTCTTTCAGGTTGTTGACTGTCTGTCTGTCTTAAGCCAAAATACAGTTTGATTGTACTATATCTCACAGTAGTATTTTACAAGTTCACTATGACAGATTGAAATTGTGCCTTGTGGCAGGAGAACAGAGGGACTTTGTGGGTGTGGACGTCACAGGGAAACGGCTTCTGTTCATGGCCAATGAGGCAGACCTGGAAGAAGGCCTTGTTCTCCGGAAGTCAATCATGCGGAAGTAAGTGTCAACATCACTTCAGGGCTGCGCTTAAGTCCAATTTTTCATGCCTTTCCCTCGTTAACCGTCTTGTTTACTCAAATGCACATCATTGCTTATGTTGCCCACTACTGGCTGAACCCTTGCAATGGGTCTAAATGGAACGCCCTAAGCCCTTGATCACTTGCATTCCGCTATGGAGCTGATTTATTATTTACATTTTTCCCCCCTTATGAATTGTTTTATGCAACATTCTATAGGCCTGTGTGCATGCTTGGGCTGTTGGAGAAAAAATTAAAAAATTAAAATAATACAATTAACTACTAAGGTAGCTACAAGTATTATGCAGTTAAATGTCAATATAACTCCAATAATCATACATTAGATTGGTCTGTGGATCTGCCTGAACTGTACAGAATGAGTAGACCTGGGGCCTGTACCATGAAGCTGGATTAGCTGGCTAGCCAGGTAAGTTTCAGATTAGTTTGCGCCAATCCTGAGTTTTAGGTACCATGAAAGTAACTTGACTTTTAGCAGTGTTCATCACCATGGTAACTTAGGCTCCACGGCTAACCTGCTCCAGGGCAGGTTATGTTCTGGTTCAGAGATCAAACTGAAATTGGACCAATCAGATGTGAGCAAAGTGACACTGACACACCCAACGCAATAAAGTCACTCCCCCAGTTTCTCTTCCTCCAAATTAAAGGTCATTATGTAGTAAAAACAAATATTTAATGATGAAATTGTCTGGTTTTAATGATAATTACCTAGAATTATTTTATGATTTATATATGATTTGTATAATTATATGATCTATATTTTTATTAATCCATTACACAAGTTTAGTTTAACAGTTGTTGTTTAGCATTTAGTTTCAATGAATATTAATATATATATGTAATATAAATAAGCTGTAAATAAACTTTAAATATGACTACATGTGACCTTGTATGTTTAAGTCTCTATCGCTATATATTATCAACTATATAAACTAACTTCACAACTTTCACTTGCAATGATAGAGAAAGATCATTTCTTTTATTTGTCCTCTTTCACAGACAAGTATTTTCCATTAGTGTGAATGCATCTAAATTCTTCATTTTCAGCAAAAGAGTTTTGAATCGCGCTGGCTCTCTCGCGAGAAGTGAATCAGAGTTTATCTCTGCTGCAAGGCATGTGATTGGCTGTTCACCACTGATGTCATGGATTCATGTGCACGCGCTCCCCAAACTCAGGATCAAAGCCTGAGTTGACAGAGAAAGTTGATGATCAGCATCATGGTACCAACAAAGCCAGATTGGAGTGGTTTGGTTTTGTCAACTCGAAACTAATCCTATAACCCTGAGTTTGTTCATCTACCATCATGGTACAGGCCCCTGCTCCCTCTTTTAAAGGTGCCCTCGAATTAAAAATTGAATTTATCTTGGCATAGTTGAATAACAAGAGTTCAGTACATGGAGATGACATACAGTGAGTCTCAAACTCCATTGTTTCCTCCTTCTTATATAAATCTCATTTGTTTAAAAGACCTCCGAAGAATAGGCGAATCTCAACATAACACCGACTGTTACGTAACAGTCGGGATCATTAATATGTACGCCCCCAATATTTGCATATGCCAGCCCATGTTTCCAACATTATGAAAGGCATTAGACAAGGGCAGCCATGAACGTCTGGATGTGCACAGCTGAATCATCAGATTAGGTAAGCAAGCAAGAACAACAGCGAAAAATGGCAGATGGAGCAATAATAACTGACATGATCCATGATATCATGATATTTTTGGTAATATTTGTAAACTGTCTTCCTAAATGTTTTGTTAGCATGTTGCTAATGTACTGTTAAATGTGGTTAAAGTTACCATCGTTTCTTACTGTATTCACAGAGACAAGAGCCGTCGCTATTTTCATTTTAAACACTTGCAGTCTGTATAATTCATAAACAACTTCATTCTTTATAAATCTCTCCAACAGTGTAGCATTAGCCATTAGCCACGGAGCATAGCCTCAAATTCATTCAGAATCAAATGTAAACAATATTACAGTATACAATACTCACATAATCCGACGCATGCATGACGAACACTTTGTAAAGATCCATTTGAGGGTTATATTAGCTGTGTAAACTTTGTTTATGCACTGTTTAAGGCAAGCGCGAGCTCCGTGGGCGGGGGAGCGCCAGATTTAAAGGGGCTGCAGAGCATAAATCGGCTCATATTTAATGATACCCCAAAATAGGCAGTTAAAAAAAATTAATAAAAAAAAATCTATGAGGTATTTTGGGCTGAAACTTCAGACACATTCAGGGGACACCTTAGACTTATATTACATCTTGTAAAAAAACGTTCGATGGCACCTTTAAAGTTGAGGGTCTGTCCAAAAAAACTTCTCTCGCTCCCCTGCACTTGATGAAGTTGAACGTGCTTCAAAATGGCAATGGGGATTCCCCAGAGGGGAAAAGCTTAGGAAAGTTTGCGTGTGAATGTCTAAAAGCGTTAAATGCATCCTATTCCGCTCGCGGTATACCTCATAAACAGAACAATTTGAGATATTGAGAAATGGTCATTAATGTACAATACTTTGGATTTTTTGTGTGGGGGAAATGCGTTGGGGCATTTTGTTGTCTTGTTGTGTGTAGTTTTCACACTGAAAATGGACTTGGTCCGTCTAAGTACAGTTTAAAGCTCGTACCCTCAGAGAGGTGCCGCTTCCTCAAGCGGCCTCACCGGGTGATGACCTGCTGTTTTTGCTGCTGGCTAGTTAAACTGTGGCCTCCTCCACACTGGCCTTAAGTGCTGCCTGTCAACCCTGCCTTAGCAGGCGGCAACCTTTCTTAACTGTTGACCCAATCCTTCTTTCCTTCCCAACTCAATCTGTCCTGTCTTTCTTTCGCGTTTTCTCTTTTCTTTGGATTTTCTCCCTTGGAGGTTTTAGAGCTATGTGTATTATTTCCCAGAACTATGGAAAATATTAGACTTTATTTTATTTTTACTAGACATCTATCTAATGAGTATTTAATGTATGAGTATTTAATTTAATTTTCTCATCTGTGGATGTTTTATTCATGTTTAGGTGCAGATATATTCTCATATTTTAAAATAGCATAATTTAATAGCTTGCTTTTACTAATGATCCATAATACACTGCTGACTAGATCACATGACTGCATATATGTACGCTACTATTCAAAATATTTTTAAAATGTTTTTGAAAAGTCTTTTATACTCACCAAAGCTGCATTTATTTGATGAAAAATACAGTAAATACAATAATATTGTGAAATATTTAATTTAATTTAATTTCAATTTTATTATTATTTTTTTTTAAATAGAATTGATTACTGTGATGGTAAAGCTGAATTTTCAGCAGCATTATTCCATTCTTCAGTGTCACATGGTCCTTCAGAAATCATTCTAATCAGCTTATTTGGTGCTCAAGGAACATGTCTTATTTTCAGTGTTAAACAGTTGTGCTGCTTCATATTTTTGCAAAAAACAATAAATTTTTTCAGGATTTATTTAAAATAGAACATTTTTTCTTTTGTTACTTTACTATCACTTTTGATCAGATGAATAAAATTCATTAGGGTGTATTAGGGTGTCCACAGTTGTTCAGTTTTCTTTTTTTCTTTTTTTTTTTTGGTCCGGACCAAAAAAGAAAACAGAACATTTAGTCCTGGTTTGCTTAGCATTCACACTGTCATTTTTAAGACCGAACCTAAAGATAAAAAACTTACCGAACATCAAAAACAATGCAGTGTGCTGGGCTAAATGTGCTTGTTATATGTGCGTACTTGTGATGCCATTTTGACCAGCTGAGAACTCGTGAAAAGTTTATCAAATGTGTAAAGGAGTCAAAACAGCACCAGGAAGTCCTCTGTTGCACAAAAACGAAGATCGGCTACAAGGAGACGTGTTTCTGACACGTGTACCAAACTGTAATATGCAACCTTGCTCATATGACGAGAAAAAACGGGTATGCTTCAACATTCTGTCCTTTTTAAGGTCACATCTGGTGACATCACATTCTGTTTTTGGTTAGTTTAGATGTCTTTGGTCCTTGTTGCGTTCATATTTCTGTCGAACCGCACCAGAGTTTGTTTTGTTTGGTGCGTACCAGGGTTTGGGTGGCAGCATTCACACTTAATAAAATGAACCACACTAACACAGTTCGTTTTAATCTAACCAAAACTGCCAAGTGTGAACGCCCTTAAAAGAATAAAAGTATTAATAAAAGTATTTTCCATCCTTTATTAATGTATTCTGCATTTAAATATGTTGACTTATCTGACTAAAGTGTATAGGTTTTAAAGAGATTAATTAAGTAATATTTGGCTGGTCATATGATTTCAATATGGAAGCCACCATGAGGGGGACCATTGATAATAAAATAAAATGGCTCTTTTTATGCCACTGATATGACTGGAGACTTGTTTTAGTTATAACTGCCCTAGTTATGCCCCCATCTTTCCTCCCAGCCTTTTAAATGTTTTAATGTTATCTGACGCTGTCATTTCCTGATGTTGGCAAGACTCCTCAGATTGTCAGCACCTTGCGTGGGGCCTGTACTTTGGGTTCTGGAGGCCAAACGCCCTGCTTTTCCTGGTTGTGGGGGTGATCATTGGTCTGGGAGTAGGAGAGCTGTGATAGGGCTCTGTATGCGGCTGTGTTGGGAGCTCATAAATAATTTGGGGAGTCGTTGCCACTGTAAATCCTGTGCAGTAATAGTAGGGTTGCAGCAGCTGTTAGCGTGTTGTCCAATGAGTGGGATACTGAACACACACTACCTAATCTGACATTAAGTAATGTATTGCACCAGTCAAATACACTTATATTCATATTGAGTCAAATCTTACCCCAAAATCAAAAGAAAGAAACAAGAAATTATATTTTATTTACAATAAAGCTATAAGCTTTTTTTAACCCTTACCTGTAGTACAGTGAAAAAAAAACTAATCTAATAAAAAATAACCATTGGCAATTACAAAAAAAAAAGTGCATAGTTGTTTGTCAGAATTCCAAAAGGAATGTCCTAAAAAGCTTTTAGCAAAAATATAATTTTCTTTCATTTTGATGTAGGGCTTGGAATATGACCTGGCCATTTCTTTTTGGCCCACTCTCAAGGACACAGGATTTCTCAGTGTGGTTTAAGAGATGTCTGCTAATGTTTAACATTACTTCAGATACTTTTGTCTTTGTCTGTGTTGTCTCAGAGCCTTGCCATTGTCTGCATGTGTGTTTATACAGGCACGGAGAAGCCTATATGTACAGTCCACATGTGTTAAGCCAGTCCTTTTTATTTATAAGACCTGTAAAAACACTGTCTTCTCTGTATCATTATGTCTTAAAGGGATAGTTCACCCAAAATTTAAATGACTCGTTCCAAACCTGTATGACTTTTTGTGTGTGTGTGTGTGTGTGTGTGTGTGTGTGTGTGTGTGTGTGTGTGTGTGTGTGTGTGTGTGTGTGTGTGTGTGTGTGTGTGTGTGTGTGTGTGTGTGTGTGTATATTTTTTGTCTATTTGTCTATTTATCAGTCAGTGGGGTCCCTGTGTTCTTCGAAATATCTTTTTTTGTTTTTCCACAGAGGAAAGTAAGTCACATTTCATGTTTGAACAGTATGCGGGTGAGTAAATTATGACAGAATTTTTTATCTTGGGGTGAACTATCCCTTTAAAAAAATGTTTGCTTCAACATTATTGGAAGTATCTCAGAAATCTGGTTGTATATGTGATGGTGACCAGGGTTGGAGTGATTATACTGGAGCTGGTGCAATCTGTTGGATGGCCATCCTAAGTTAGAAACAGAGAAGCAAAAAAAAAAAGAGTTAGCATAGCTGCTGTTAATAGCATTTTAGGCAAAAGATGATCATGTGATGATTGTACCATTTGATCAGATATATTTGTAGTAAGTTTGAGAAGCATCATGTGAATGCTTGGCTAAAGGAGTTAGACCGTTTATGGTTTTATAGGTAAGAAGCAGTATTTTATAATCGGTATGGATCTTAACATGTAACTGGTTGTTTAAATGCTTAAGCCTAATGTTGTACTAATGCACTTTTTAGAAACTGTTCCTGTAAACTTTACATACCATATATGCTGGCTTACTAGCTAATATTACAATCCAGTCAGATTTCTTAATGACTAATTTATTTAAAAAAAAAAAAAAAAAAAAAAAAAAATTTTTGTACCGTTATAGGCCTGGTTTCATAGACAGGGCTTAGATTAAGCAAGGCGTAGGCCTTATTTAAATAAGGACATTTAGGGTGTGTTTACACTTGTCACGTTTGGTTCAATTAAAACGAACCCTGGTGCGATTGCTCTGTTAGTGCGGTTCATTTGAACGTGTGAACGCTGCCATCTGAAACCTGGTGCGCACCAAACAAGTGGACCGAAACCGCTGAAAAGATGGGTCTCGGTCCGCTTCCAAATGAACTCTGGTGCGGTTCGAATGATATATGAAGAGACATGTAAACGAACCAAAAACAGGAAGATGAGACCCTAAAAAGGACAGAATCCTCACGCATATCGGTTTTTCTTGTCATAGTCGTGAGTTTGCCCATCACAGGCATCAGACGTGCGTCTCCACGCAGCAGATCGTTTGTATGTGTGACGGAGGGATTTCCGCCGCTGTTTTGACACATTTAATAAGCTCTTCAGGAGTTCCCAGCTGGCCAAAATACCGTCATATGCAGTCTACTCCCACACAACAAGCGCATTTATCTCAGCACACAGCATTGTTTTGGATCTTCAGTAAGTTCCTTCTCAAAATAGGCAATACATCATAAAATCCGACCAATCAGGTTGTGAACGTATTCTTATGCCTTTAGGTTCAGTATCTTTTGGTTCGGTGATAAAATTGCCAATCTGAATGCTAATTAGACCAGGACTAAATGTTTTTTTTTTTGGTTCGGACCAAATGAACCGAACTACAAGTGTGAATGCACCCTTAAGTAGCTTTTCTAAATGTGTCTTAGAATAAAACATTACTGGTGTGTGTCTTGAGACAAAACAGTGCCACTGACATAGTTTAAAAGTGCCCAAGAATGCTTTTTCACAAGATGTAATATAAGTCTAAGGTGACCCCTGAATGTGTCTGTGAAGTTTCAGCTCAAAATACCCCCCATAGATTTTTTTTAAATTAATTTTTTTAACTGCCTATTTTGGGGCATCATTAACTATGCACTGATTTTTTTCAGCGCGCCGCCCCTTTAATTTGCGTGCTCCCTGCCACACGAGCTCTCGATTATATTACAACACGTTTACAAAGTTCACACAGCTAATATAACCCTCAAATGGGTCTTTACAAGATGTTCGTCATGCATGCTTTATGCATGCTTTGAATTATGTGAGTAAAGTATTTATTTTGATGTTTATATTTGATTCTCTATGAGTTTGAGGCTGTGCTCCGTGGCTAACGGCTAATGCTACACTTTTGGAGAGATTTATAAAGAATGAAGTTGTGTTTATGAATTATACAGACTGCAAGTGTTTAAAAATGAAAATAGCGACAGCTAAGAAACGATGGTAACTTTAACCTCATTTAACAGTACATTAGCAACATGCTAACGAAACATTTAGATAGACAATTTACAAATATCACTAAAAATATCATGCTATCATGGATCATGTCAGTTATTATTGCTCCATCTGCCATTTTTGCTGTTGTTCTTGTTTGCTTACCTAGTCTGTTGATTCACCTGTGCAGATCCAGACGTTACTGGCTGCCCTTGTCTAATGCCTTTCATAATGTTGGAAACGTGGGCTGGCATATGCAAATATTGGGGCGTACACCCCCACTGTTACGTAACAGTCGGTGTTATGTTGAGATCCGCGTGTTTTCCGGAAGTCTTCTAAACAAATGAGATTTACATAAGAAAGAGAAAGCAATGGAGTTTGAAACTCAATGTATGTCTTTTCCATGTACTGAACTCTTGTTATTCAACTATGCCAAGGTAAATTCAAAATTTGAATCTAGGGCACCTTTAAGATATGTCTGTGCAAGTTGTGATGTAAGTTATGCACTGAGGACCAGTTAAAGCACTCTTTCGTTACTTAAATGGCTCAAATTAAACTTATGAATATAAGTCTCTTTGAAGTTCAAGACAATTTGGGTCATGTTCTTTTCTCAGTGTGATTTGCTCTGTGGCCTCTGTCATTTTTAAAAGCATCCTATCTTGCGAACATGTTGTTCACTTCTGTAAGTTACGTTACAGACAGAAGTTATCATGCCACAGCGCACACTTTCACATAATCCACAATTAAAATGCCAAAATTAACCGGTCAAATAGAATATTTACACACCACAAACAATCTTCATGTTCTTTGTTCGACTGTTGACCACTAGGTATGTAGTAAAGAATATCTGTGTTAGACCAAACAGGTCCTGTTCTGGTCGGAATATCCTATCTATGAGTGTTATGAGAGCGAGAGCCAGAGCCAGAAAGCATGTGTCTCATGCCAAATGCAAGAGAGTTGTCAACTCTGCGATGGCCGACAGATATTTAGCATTGGATTATCATAAGAGGCAGTAACAATGTTAAAGTACATCTTGGTGGTGGTCCTTTTGTGTTTCTAGGGTTGAGGAAATCATTTTGGAGATCGGTTTCTCCCTCTTTATTTGTGGTCTAGAAGTAGAACACAGCAAAACAGTTACACATGTGACATTAGTTGACACTGGAATTGATTTTACAGATTCAAATCTCATACATCTTGCTTAATTTTCCACCTCATATTGTTGACAGGTGAGGTCTCATTCTCTGTGGGATAGTTGCAGTGTTGTTTAGTATTATTTAATTTATTTATTGATTAACTTTAGTAATTTAGTACTTTAGAATTTATTTCAGTTAGTATTCAAGGCAACATTTCTTATTTTTAAAGGGTTAGTTCACCCAAAAATGAAAATTCTGTCATTAATGACTCACCCTCATGCCGTTCCAAACCCGTAAGACTTTCGTTCATCTTCGAAACACAAATGAAGATCTTTTTGAAATCTGGGAGCTTTCTGTCCCTCCATAGACAGCTACGCAAAAGGGCTTTTGCACCAGAGGAACCATTTCATAGTTCCTAGAACTATTGGCTGAAGTACCAGGATTTTGCTGTGTTTGCTCCGCAGGAACTAGGAATGATTTTAGTTCTAGGAACTCCTTTTGGGGGAACTAAATGAGCTCCTACTTCTGAGTCGGGTCTAAACCAGCACTATAGGAACTACCAGTGGCGAAAGTGTATGTTGATTGGCCAAACGCATGTGAAATACAGGCACCCGTCATTTTTAAAAAAAGTTGTGTAGACACACAGTTATATCCCATATATTTACTCCACAAACTAACTCTACGAACATGGAAAACATTGATAGATGGACCTCTCGAGTTAGGAGAAAATCCATCGCGACTTTGAGAGGACCAAGCGAAACGTGAATTATATTTCTGCTCAGCTAGTGACATTGGACATCAACCACACTGTAAACACTAATACTTTTTCTTTCCTTGTGATAACAGTTCTAACTAATAACATATTAGACAGGCTGTTAAACAAATTATAAACTAATGAGTGTGAGCGCTGTGTGCTTTGGCATTCTCAGCGCCGTCACAATAAAGGTCCAGCATGCCATCAAAATAAAAGTCACAATAACAAGCGCAGCTTACGACACTTCATAGTTCCTACTGGCGGTGCGAATGCAACCAGGAAAACAGCCCTAGGGGAATTCAAAAGCTTCAAAAAGCTTGTAAAGAGATCATAAAACTAATCAATATGAATTGATGAATATCAATATGAATTTTCTAAAGAAACTTGATTGCTTTATATGATGAACAGATTTAATTTAGGTTTTTATTCACACATAAACGGAGGCTCAACCAAACCTGAATGACACGCGAGAACAAACCTCTCGCGGAAGCTCAAACATACTGCATAACACAGGATAATGAACCTCATTGGTTCTTGCTGAAGCTCAAACATGCTGCGTAATGCACAAGAATGAACCTAATTGGTTCTCACATGTCAAGAAATCATGTTTGAGCATCTGTTTACCACAACTGATGTGTGAGTTGATGAATATTTATTTGTGAATAAAAGCCTAAATTAAATCTGTTCATCATATAAAGCGATCATTCCTCTTCACCATTAGTTCACCATTTTCTTGCAATAACTTGCTGTAGCCCAAATGTTAGAAATCTAGAAAGAATAGATGGACAGGAAACATGTATGTATTTTAGTCTGACCGCCAAAGAAGCGGTAAACTTCCTCAGACAGCTCACTGAAAAGGCATGTTAACATTGCTCTTGATTTGCTTTGTTAAAGCTGCGAGTGTTTAATAGTGTTTAACATTGTTCGCAATCCAGCTCTCCCTCCTAAACACACTGCTCAAACATTACACTCTCCAGACCGGGTGAGGATGTTTGAGAGGAAGGTGTGTGCCATATGTCCTGTGCTAAGATTTACCAACCCATCAAATCCAGAGTCAGCTGTTGTCTTTCTCATCCAATGTCAGTCTGGTACTTATTTAACATGCCGATTCAGACAAACGACCGCAGAACAAAGGCCTCGTGTCTTGCGGGGCATCCGGGCTCAAAGAGGTCTGGATAAATTTGCTTGGACTCCATCGACGGCGCACTGTGTAACGTATGACCTCATTGTGCTGTAACGCGGATCTTTGTGCTGGGCTTTATAGTAGTAAGCCATTAAAAATAATAGTGTGAGTCACTCACAACCCTGAAGGCTTTCCCAGATTTTTGTCATCCTTGTCAGCTTGAGGATGAAGCAGACAGTTTTAACTCAGTAGCGCATTACGCTATAAGACATTTCATGACAATTGCTTCAAGATTACCATTATTCAAGCAATATTTTTTTGCTTTTTTGTTTGTCTATTTATTAGTCACACAGTAAGAAAAGTGGGGGAAACTGGTTTGCAGAATGTTGCGAGCTGGATTCAAACCTGTGGCACCCACACAAGCTTTTTTTCCTTCCCCAGAAGAGTCAAAACAATCCCATTGACCAGTGGTTCTCAAATTTGTAGAACACAATATTCGAAGCTTCCCCTTCATATATGCCAAAATATTTCTGCTGCAATTAAAAAAATATATTTTTTTAACTTCATATACTGAATTAATTCATGTGGTTAATTTAATATATTAAATAAATGAGCCGTGATTAATTTTTTTGTACTGTTATGTACTGTATTTCAGAACAGTAGTTATTGTGGGAAATTTAAAAAGAGATGTGATTTCACTTTACATCTTCATTTTATGTATTCTTTTTTTATCATTTTAATTTAATTAGAGTTGGATATTTTTTAATTTAATAATAATTAGTTCATTCATTTATTTAAATTCTTTACAATTATCCAGATGCCCCCTAGTGTGCCCCGGCCCCTGGTTGAGAACCGCTGCCATAGAATTGCATTGAAGGAGGGACTATATCTTGGGTTCTGTATATCATGAAGACATTGCAGCGTGCTTAAAAGGATAGTTCACCCAAAAATGAAAATTATCTCATAATTTACTCACCCTTAAGCCATCCTAGGTGTACAGTCAAACCAAAATTAATTCAGACACCTTGAACATTTCATTTATTAATACAGTTTATTCACTATACTTTAAAAAAAAATGGTAATACAATTGAGTTAAACTGTGTCAGAAAAAAATTATCTTAATTATGTCAGATAACACTTAAGCAAAACATGGTCAGGTCAAAGTGTCTGAATAATTTTTGCTTCCAAATTTTTATAAATTTTACTGATAGTCCACTGTATGAAGTATATTTGGGTATAATATGTCACAGTTTACTTTATTTTGCTATCCTCACTTACATAAATGAACTATAGTGTCCTGCACCCACTAGTAAAAATATATCAAAAAATATAAAAAATGTCTGAATAATTTTTGGTTTGACTGTATATGACTTTCTTCTTTCAGCCAAACACAATCAGAGTTATATTAAAAGATATCCTGGCTCTTTCAAGATTTATAAGATTAATCCAATCTTCAACCAGATGTAACTGGAATAAATATTTGAATGTTCCAGTCCAATCTGACTTCTGACCTGTAATGCTGCCTGAATCATAAATGCACTGTTCATTTGTTGGCCAGAGGAAAACTGGCCTCCCGACCGAGCCTGGGTTCTTCCAAGGTTTTTTTCCCCCTCCATTCTGTCATAAAAGCACATCTATCCATCGTAAAATTAATCCATACATCTCCAGAGGGTCCTGAAGCAAAGCGATGCAATTTGTAAGAAAAATATCCATATTTATGACTTTATAAACTATAATAACTGGTTTCCGGTAACAATCGTACGTGAGTCTAGTTCTGGCGGAAGAGTGACCTCTGACCCAACGCATGATGTGTTGACAAACACGGAAGCGCAGAGGATAGAGCAAAACAAAACACGGGTCATGAATTAGAAGTCTGAAACAAGATTTTTTTTTAAGAGAAATGTTGGAGGACCTTGAGTTTGTTGTCCAGCCCTATTTGTTTGAACCACGAGTGGCGTCTACTTTCACCTAAGCTTACGCTACTCCTACATCCTGCGTCATACGCCGGAACTCGACTCTCTCGTGAACGAGTGGATGGCCATTACTGGAAGCTAGTGATTACAGTTTATAAAGTTATTACTATGGATATTTTTCTTTTAAAAACTCATCACTTCACTTCAGAAGGACTTTATTAACCCACTGGAGCTGTATGGATTACTTTTATGATGGATGGATGTGCTTTTTTGGGCTTTTAAAAAATGGCACCATTGACTCCTATTAAAAAGCTTGGAAGAGCCAGGATATTTTTTAATATAACTGTGTGTTTGGCTGAAAAAGAAAGTCATATACATCTAGAATGGCTTAAGGGTGAGTCAATTATGGGATAATTTTCATTTTTGGGTAAACTATCCCTTTAAACCACCCAGAACAGCTTAAAAATGTCGATACAAGCAAGTAGTTTGATTTGAAAAGTTATTCCTAGTTATGTTTTGCACTGTGAGCCTTATATTGTCTGCACTTCATAAACAGCACCTGTTGCTCATCATTTGGCAGTCTTGTCATCTTCCTGACCCTCTATTCCCCGCTCTTTAAAACTCATTCCTCATTCAAAACCACAAGGATCTGTATCCGTTACTCATCATTCCTTCATTTGGCCCATCATTCTCTCTGATTCACTCATTCTCCTGCCCGCAGGTGCCAGACCATGATGTCACATGTTGGGTGTTCCCATAAATCAGCATGTCATGCCTTTGTTCATTCCTCACCTCCTCTGGATCTCTTGCTGCTGTCTATGTGTGTGAGCCGAGCACATTGGTGCCATATGTAGCTGAAAACATCTGAACGTTCCTCAGTCTCTGCACGCACTTTTCCTGCTTTTCAGGAATCCAGCCACTGCTGGCTAATGGAAAGACTTAGTGTCATCATAATTTATTTCTCATGTATCCACACACATACACGCTCTGATTTACACATGGTGAGTCTGTTTTTGAGATTTGGGGATGTAAACACGGCAGCGTTTCAGGCTCTCAGTGTGTCATCCACTGGAGGGAAACAGTAAAGCTCTAGAGATGATATGGTTTTCTTACGTTCTCGCTTCGTAAATGTCATGGGGGTGGGAGGGTCCTCATTTTCTGTGTTTACTACAGGTCGCCCAGCATAAAGCCTGCATGTGGTGTAGCACAGTAGCTGGAAAGGTGGGGAGTGTACAGTGGGATATATATATATATATATATATATATATATATATATATATATATATATATATATATATATATATATATATATATATATATATATATATATATATATATATACTCTAAAAAATGCTGGGTTAAAAACAACCCAAGTTGGGTTGAAAATGGACAAACCCAGCAGTTGGGTTGTTTTAACCCAGCGGTAGGGTTAAATGTTTGCCCAACCTGCTGGGTAGTTTTATTTAACTCAACAATTGTTTAAAAATTACTGTATTGCTTAATTAAAATGAACCCAAAGTATGTTGGAAATAAACATTTATTAATGTTCAATGAATAATTATTAAACAATAAACATTTATTAAATTGCTTATTAATAAATGTATATTAATAAACTATTAAACTATTAAATTTATATTAATAAAATATTAAAGCTTATTAATAAACATTCACCTTTTGTCTATTATTGTTGCCTCTAATTGCATCTGGTTTTTAATTTCCCAACTATTTTGGGTTCATTTTAAGCTAGCCATATAGCAATTTTTAAACAATAGTTGGTTTAAATAAAACTACCCAGCAGGTTGGGCAAACATTTAACCCAACCACTGGGTTAAAACAACCCAATTGCTGGGTTTGTCCATTTTCAACCCAACTTGGGTTGTTTTTAACCCAGCATTTTTTAGAGTGTATATACACTACCGTTCAAAATGTTTTTGAAAGAAGTCTCTTTTGCTTACCAAACTGTTTTATATATATATATATATATATATATATATATATATATATATATATATATATATATATATATATATATATATATATATATATATATATATGTTTTTTTTTTATATATTTTATATATATATAAAATATATTATATATATATATATAAATTATTTATATTAATTAAAAATGGATTTTGAATTTGAAAGTTTAATTAATTTCATAATTTCTTAGTATACTTTTTTGCAGTTTTTCCCCTTTATTTATTTATTTATTTATTTATTTATTTATTTATTTATTTATTTATTTATTGAAACCCTGAACATTTATTTCCAGGTTTAATTGAAATATTCAATTCCAGATGTTAAAGTCTCTTTTGAACCTTGCTGTTTGTACTTTGCACTGTCCCTTGATAGACTCGAATCATCATGAATTGAGGCCATTGAGCAAAACCTTGACTCTGCAATCTTGACACAAAGACTATTCTCTCCAGACATATGTGCGTGTGTATGTAACTGGAAGTCCTCATGTACATCTGACAGCTTAACTTGCATTGCTGTCCAGTCTGCTTTACCTTTAGTAACACTTCGTGTTGCCCGTCAGGATGCACTGGACTCTTTCACCACGTGAATTGCTGTGGCCCCGGGGCAGCCATTTTGTGGGACTCTTGTGGCACTGTGGAGGGGCTCCGGGAGCATTTTCATGTCAATGGCAGGCTATAAAACAGTCTGGGGGGTCCGTCGGTGCTCCTGACATCTCACTACTCGCAAGCTGTGGAATCACTTAATCCGGCTGGAGTTGCCATGGGATTTTTTTTTTTTTTTTAATTTTTGGATTTTATAGAGATACTACATCATTTCTTCTCTTTCATATCACTTGACTTGTCTTTCACTTGTTATTCCAATTTTGGGGGTCATTATAGTTCTCTTGAACTATACAGTGCCTCGAAGAGACCAATTAGGTTGGGAGTGAGACAGGAAAATGAAAGACTCCATGGGACGTAAAGGCAAGCTATATAGTCTAATTATAAAACATCTGAGGAAACAAGGGTAGCAGGGTGCCTTACAGTGTTTTTGTCAGAGCTGTTATGTATTTACTTTGTTTCGCCATCAAGCATGTTCCATGTTTCCCCTGCGTGTTATTCTGGAGCAAGCCGCAGCCTCCTTCCGCACATTTACTGTCATTATTTTTTATTTGCACTCCAAGATGCCAGTCTTCACTGCTCTCCCTTTCTCTGACACTTTTTTTTATATATATATATATATCTCACTCTTTCAGACATCCCAGAATGCTCATCAAGACTGGCCTTCTAGATGCCCACCTGTACTGCCTGAAGAGATCTGTGGTTGATTTCTTAGTACACAACAAGTAAGTTAGCATTTCCCAATAAAAGAAGAGTTTCACAGCTTTTTCGGTCAATTTTTGCCAGCTGCGTTTTGTGCCAAATAATTCACACGCACTTTTATGATGATAAAACAGAAGATGTTCTGAGTGGTGCAGTGAAGCAAAAGGAATGATATCAAAATTGTTAATTTTTCAATTTAACTTTTCACTCAAATGATAGTTTAATTTGACTAATTACGTATTAAATCAGAAGTGTGCAAAAACTGACCAGTTTTTCCCCTGAAAGCTGTTTGACAATGTGCCACCTGAAAGCACAATATTTGTCTGCACATCCTGTAAATTTGAATCTGACACATTAGCATCTATTGAATCTAGTTTTACCATCTGACAAACTGATGTCAGGATGGACAGAGGACATTGCATTTGAATGAAATGCAAAGAAAAATTTTGAAGGTGTGCATGTTCTTGGTGTAGTAAATAAATAAATATATGTATATTTAATATGCATTTTTTATATTTATTTTCTTCACTATAATTAATATCACTTTAATTTGAATTCGCTTTACTATAAAAGCCTAAACTGAAAAACAAAAATTGCTCCTTGCACTTCATTGCAAGCATATTTTCAGCACCACTTTCACATAACCAGTTTTCTCTTCATCTAGTCGTTCCGCTGTGTCTCTAATCCTGGAGTGTCCCTGTGTCCTCTACAGTCCACCCCTCCGTTGCTCCCTCAGCTCTCCATTCATCCTCTCCAATAGCCCTCCGTTCGCCTGCCCCTCCAGTCCCCTTTGTGCTCCTGTAACTGACATTGTGAGGCCGGGGAGCCCGCTGTAAAGTGGTGCCGTGCATGGCCTCTCTTAGGTCCTCTCCCTCTCACAGACTTCAGAAAAGCGTGAGGCTTCTCTCCGCTTTGACATTTTAATTCGCTCTCCCCCTGATATAAATATCATTTCATCTAATCTGCCCCCCCAGCCCTCCTCCTCTCCCCACTTTCCCTCATCAAAGTAGTTTGACTTTTTTTTTATGCTGCCTTTTCTCTCTCTCGTTCACATTCTCTCCCCCCCATCCCTCCCTCCCTCCGTCTCGCTCTCTCTCTGTCGCCCTTGAGCCTGCAGTGCCATGGAGTACTAAAGGAGAAAATGGACATAGTAACTGTTGTTTCTCTCTCTGCATTCAGATGGAAATTCTAATCTTGCCTAAAAGAAAATAAAGAGAGGGAGAGAGAGACTGGTTTAAGGAGGTGGTGGAGATTTTGAATTGCTCCTCAAGCACACATGATTTTTTTCAAACCATGATTCAACTCTATACCTTCAGGCGACCATAAATTCAATTGTTCGTTAAAATAATAATATTCCTCTGTGAATGCTGTTTAATGTTGGATTTAAGTACTGTTGATCACATTCATATAGTACATTTATTAATAATTAAAATAATTTTCTTAATTTTTTTTAAATAATTAATTTATGAAATTAATTTTATTTTGTAATATCTACTCAGTGCTTTACTCTTCTGCCACAATAATGTCTTTAAATTAGTTAAATGATTAATCAAATTGTTTGAATAATTGCATATGAGTCTTTTTTTTTTTTTTTGTCCAAAGGCCTTAATAATAATAAAAACAAAGATATGACATCCAAAGAATGTAAGGTAGTACATCTAGATCTCTTTTATCAAATCCAAAAGGTTTTAATCATATTTTACTATATATAAAGGTATTTTAAAGATTTTGAAGTGTCAAAAGGTCATTCGGTTTAACCGTCTAAAGGCCAATACAGCCATTTCATTAGTGATTAAAATATCTTAAAATGTAATAAATGTATATATTTTTTATTCTGGCATGATTTTATAACATCATATATCAACATAGTGCAAATATGGTATTAAAATTATGTGTAGAAGTCGGTGCTTTATGATAAAGAATGTCCGGGAAAATGAATTTTATTGATGTAATTTGGAGTAACCAATATAAAGGGACCATTTTGGATCAAGTCATGCGGTCAGTATCATGTGACAGGATGTGACATCATTCAGACACCTGCAAAGGATCACGTTTTCACTTGCTTATACTTAAACATCAGGTCATTCGCCACAACCGCTATAAAACATGGAAAATGTTGTAATATTTTATAAACTTGTACTAAATATAAAATGTTTGATTGTCCTTTTGCTAGCTAGCAAGATATCAACCTGTTAACATTTTTTGAAAATATCGTCATTCAGTATAACAAAAAATGTCATTCGGTAAAATCAAAATTTTGGTTAAACCGAATGATTTTTTTCTGGTGACAAATTTTGTCCATCTTGTAAAAAATGACAAAAGCAGCGTTAATTGATTATAAAATCCCCACAATCTCATTGTTAACACTTGATAAAACTTCAAAATTAATTATATCTCCATTGTTTGTTTGTTTTACACTTTTAAAAACCTTATTCGTCAGTGACCCAGATACATGATCAGCATTTACTGAGAAAATGTAAAAAAAAAAAAATACAATCACATTTTAAATCTCAAAAAAATGTTCTTTTCATATGCTTTTATTTACAGGTCTGTCACTTCAATCAGAGGAGAATTAGTGCCGTATTTGGTGCGTAAGCAGTTCTCAAAGTCTTTAAACTGTCAAAATGCCACAGAGGATTCAGAGAAGAATCAAAAACAACATGATGCTCACAACAATTTGGGTAAGCTTCCTCTTGTAATGACTCGCATTTGCAATTCACATTTGTCATCCTTTTTAAGAGAGTTTTAAGTGTACATAATAAAAGATGACCTTTCTCAAACTCATACATGTCTTCACAGAACTCCTCAGCACCAGTAAAGACGACGCGCTGCTCCAACTTGCCCGGGATAGGTCGTGTTGGAACGATCATCGTGGAGACATGAGCGAGGCCTACCACGGCGGAAAGCTACGCTGCTATGTTCACATCATGGAGGAGGGCATGTGTTACCGTGTGAACACGCTCGCGGCTTACATAGAGGCCAATCGTGTGGTGAGAACAAGCCGAAAGAACGGTTTTAATAAATAAGATTATCTGTCCAAGGTTAAAACAGTTGTTTGAGACACTGGTGGAGCTGTAATGGCTGCATTGAATTGTGGGATGGTTTCAATTTTCCCTTAGGTTCCAAAGCTGTTTGAGGACCCTCCAATCCATCCGACTGCTGTGGTCACGGATCGCTCTTTGGTGAGTCCCATAGGCACGTCACTATGGTGGATGTACAGTATGATTAAATTAGGGCTGTCACCAATGATTATTTTGGTAATGGAGTAACTGGTCGATTTTTTTTTTGACGATTAATCGAGTATTTGGATATTTTTGTGGTAATAAAAAAAGCCTTTAAAATGACTTAAAATACATATATAAGTACAATGAGGCAATAATATTTGGTATAAATAAAGTATCAAATGCAATTAATCATATGGTTTTATAGAACAACAACTTTCCAGCAAATCAAATGTTTAAGATTGGCCAAATGACATTTAATTTACTTAATCTTTAATGTTTGGTCACTTCTTATGATAGAAATGCTACAGCCACTGTACTTTTTTGAACAAGAATATGTGGACATCAAATCATGCAAACTCAGAGCGAGGATTTAAACTTTTATTTTGAAATCGCGATGAACAACCGTTTGCATATTTAGAAACATATTGACGTATTCTCCTGTGTTGGCGTAGATTTATAAATGATTTACAATACAAATCTGATGAAATGGCACACATTGTGTTTCCAGATGAACGTTATAAGCAACCCAAACTCGCAGAATAATAAATATAAAACCCACAGGGCATATATTTATTTAACTAAATCACAGCCTTTGTGAATTCACAATAACACTATGCTATAGTATAATTTTGAAATGGTTTTAATACATTGTGCAGCCTTTGAAAAAGGTCTAATAAAATAATTCATGGATTCTCGTCCGTGGAATGTGCCACTTCCAGTATTTTGCCGGTTATTCGACACGCAATCAAGGTTTTTTTTTTTTTTTTTTGAGGATTTAAATTAAATCGAGGACTTGTGACAGCCCTATTAAAAATGCATATTTCATATTATACCTCGTAAAAAATTAGCAAAGAGCATGTTCTGCTATTGGAATAGAGTGCAACAGTGCCTGCTCCCTTTTTCAGCAGTGCTGGTTCCAAAAGTATTTTTTTCCATACATTTCTCCGATAGGGATTTTTAAAAAGTCTTCATTTAAAGAGTTATAAGCCATGAACCAAGCCAATCAGCTATGAGGTGAATTGCAACACTACAAACTTGGATTGTAAGCAAAAAATAATTTGAAAATCGGACAAAAAGAGAAAGGTACAAGACTGCGTACTTAACAGCTTTAGTGAGGGAAAGAACTACAATCCCATGAAGCATTGCGAACAGCATAATCGAATTAAAAATTATGGAGAAATATAAAACTACTCATTTACAAATATATATACATATAAAACAATATATATTTTAAGTTTATCGCAAAATATGCTTATAAAAGATCATCTCGATTTAAGTCATGCGGAGTGGGCGGAGCTAAAAGGTCTTTTTTTTTGTGCGTTTTTTTTTTTTTTTTTTTCGATTCTGATTGGTGGAATTTTTTTGTACAGCATCATGGGTAATGCAGTTTTTCACCAGGAATTCCACTGTTAAACACATTATTTTAAAAATAAGCTGAAATAATGCAGGCTGACACTTTCAGCAGAAGCAAATACCATGGAATAACCATGGTCTATCTTTAAAGGTTTGTAAGTTATCATTCAAAATCAGTTTTGTTTTGTTTTGTTTTTTTACTTCCTGAACCAGGCTGTTGCACTCATACATTACTCCTAAAATAAAGTATTGCTATCTCTTTTATTAGGTTGGAAGTGACAGCATTATTGGGCCACATTGTCAGATATTAGACAAGACCTCAATCAAGCGTTCAAATATTGGCACATCAACCACGATCAAGGAGAAGGTGAAGATTATCAACTCCATCATCATGAACGGAGTCACTATTGAAGAAGGGTAAGTGATTCTGACTGTTTATGAGAAAATGATGCAGAAATGGCCTCTTTATGGGTAATTTATTTTGTAAATCAAACCCAGACAGGATGTTTAACACAAGTAATGTCGTTTGCTTTCTTTAAATGGTGAAATTTAATAATATTTGAAAACATACTAATAAACAGCAGTATTTAACTAAATAAATTAGGGAAAAAAGCTAAATTATGTAGCTGCAATAATAATGTCGTCGAATGCATTGCAGAGACTTCTGGAAACATTTTTCGAATGAAGAATCAATGAATTTTTAATCATTTTATTAACCAGTTCTGTTAAAAATTTGGTCATGGGATAGAAATGGATAGAAAAGTCAGAGAAATTAATCAAATCTGATAAAAAGTCATGGAAATGTACATGTTGAATATAATACATTCTCAGATCTAAAATAATTTTTCAGCAATAAATTGCTTTGTGAATGCAGTTTCCATAATCCTTATCCAGTAATCACAACTGACTATAAATTAATATGGAAATATGAACTTGATATGAATTACATTAATGAATCAGACTTCAGATAAGGTGTATTTGCGAGATTGGTTTATCGATTTTAAATTTAGATTAAGTAAAACGTATACTGCCGTTCAAAAGTTTGGGGTTGGTAAGATTTTTGTCTCCTTGTACTCCATTACTCTAGTCTGTTGTGCCACATGATCTTTTAAAAATCTTTCTAAAGCCTCATTTCCACTGAAATTACCTGGAACAATTTGTCCCAGGAACTTTTTCCCCCCAGACCTGTTGCTGTCTGTGTTACCATCATGGTCTAAAGTACTGTGAAGATTAGTCCGTTGACGTAGGACTGTGCACGACTTTCCAGTTCCCACTGGATTTCGTTCTTTGCCTATAAGCTTAATAAAGCCTGAACCTCGTTGTCGGCCCATCTCCCTTATTTTTTAAACTCGAATAGTAAGCAACTCTTACTGCACGCACCGCAACAGACTTTTAAAAATGGTGGTTAAAATAAAATGCCGAGTGGAGTGAACCAATCAAAATGCTGCGTGAACTCAACCAATCAGCATGTTCAGCGCCCAAGTCCCAAAAAGTTCCTGAACTTTGAAAAAGTACTACCTCGTGAGCAGGGACTTTCTGAGGGGAAATTTTACCTGAAACTTTATTTAGACCCTGGTTCCTGCAATTGAAACACACCAAGTACCACCTCGAAGTCCCAAGTTCCTGCGGTGGAAACAGGTTTAATATGCTGATTGGTGCTCCAGAAACATTTTGAAAGTGATTCTTGTAGCAATATTTGATGAATAGAACAGCATTTAATTGAGATAGAACTTGGTGAATAAAAAAAATAAAAAAAGGCTGACCCCGAACATTTGAAGAGTAGTGTACATAATGCACAGAGCTTTGCAATTTCATGCACCCCTGTGTTGTATTGTACCATCCACAGTCTAAGGATGACAGACAGATAGGCTGCCTCCAGCGTATTTAGTGGTCTGGATCAGATGTTCAGCATGTAGAAACAAAAGATCAGATTTTGTCTGTTAGGTTAAAAGTGGGCTTGACGTAGACATAATGCGCAGAGAGTCTGACCTGCTTCTGCCTGCGGGTGGTGTTGGGGTGGATGCTGCTGCTTTTTGTTGCGTTGAGAAAAAGCAGAAACTTGCGTTGTCAGACCCCTAAAGGTGTTCGCTGACCCTGAACAGCCCCCCGGTACAACAAATTAACAGAAAAGTGATGAATGTAGATGTAATGATTCCCAAAGAAACAAGTGTTACATTCGCGAAGTAAAAGAAGCCTCAGCAAACATTCACATCTCGCTAAACTCGGCCGACTCTTGTTCAAGAGTTTTACTCGCATGCTTCTTTTCTGAGATCATAGACTTGTGAATGAACAATGGATTTTTTTTTTTTGCATTCAAAACAATTTAGATTTAAGCTGATTTGGGATAATGGGGTTCCCGCTTGCCATTGAACGCAGACTGTCCCAAATCAGGACCCTGTTAGGTAGAGACAGGAGGAGCTTTGGTTTAAACCAGTTTTTTCCCTTCAAAAAAAAAAAAAAAACGAGCTAGGAGCCAATGTGGCGGCCCTCATGTACGAATTAGCCTGTGCATGAAGAGTGGAGTGAAAGAATATAGAGGAAGGAAAGAAAGGAACAGCAACTCTTTCAAAACATAAAGTAAGAAGGGATTAGGAAATCCCTGGCATTTAAAAGCGCCACTTGCATTTTTCGGCCCTTTGTTTGCATGTAGGAGTGGTTGTTTACAAAGCTCGGGAGGTCGGGGTTGATTTGGAGGGGGGGGTCCTGATGGTGGCTTGTGGGGGTGGAGGGGGGGTCACAGCAAGGAGGAGCATAGTGTCAGTAATTAGTGGTATTTCAGAAACGACATCTTTGGTGGTCTCTCTGTTCAAAACTCCAATCCTTGTAATCTCCCATCTACCCCCTCTGTCTCACCCGCTCCCTCTCTTTCTTCAAACCTCGCTCGCTCTCGCTCTTGTACACACCCGTGCACCTGAATAGAGCGCCCTGTGTAGCTGCCAATAGAAACCTGCCTCCGTCAGCTAAACACGGCCGCACTGTCCGACGCTCCTTGATCTGGAAAACGGGACGTGCTGTCCGCTGTCCCTGTTCCGTGAGGGAAAAATCTTGGAGTATGTTTAGTAAAAAGTTGCGGTTGTAAATTTTGCATCGTTTTATGGTTGGGGGAGAGTGTGAAATGGCACTTCCTGTAGGTCCTGTGACATTCGGACACTAAACCGCAGAAAGCAGCACTAAAACGCTTTTGTACGTCAGACGACGATGTTGTTTTTAATATATATGCTAATGCCACCTAAAGAAAAATAAACTAAGCCTGGTGAAAACATTGAGGTATCAGGTTTCAGATTGGCGTGGCGGTGATGGGGACGTAATTGGGTCGGGTGAGGAAAGGACAAGACCCTCAGCTGTGCAATTAGCAAAAAGACATGAAAGCTGAACACTCGTGGTAAATATGCTTCACCGCAAGAGAGTGCAGAAAAAGTTAAGAGTTGGCCCAGGCAAACCAAGTAAACATAAAACTGTGCAAATAAAGTTTTATGGTGCCAAAGCGATCCCAGGAAAATATTATTCTTTGTTTGGTGTAAACAGACAGCAGCACAGGGATGTGTGTGTGCGTGTGTGTTCGTGTGTGCGTGCGTGCGTGTTTTTGTGACATGTCAGGACACAAATTTGTATAATGACATGGGTAATGCATAGGTATTACAAGGAGAGGGTGACTTGTGAGGACATTACCCCATGTCCCCATTTTTCAAAAGGCTTATAAATCATACGGAATGAGTTTTTGTGAGAAAGTAAAAATGTGCAGAGTTTCCTGTGATGGGTAGCTTTAGGTGTAGGGGGATAGAATATACAGTCTGTACAGTATAAAAACCATTACACCTATGGAATGTCCCCACAATTCACAAAAACAAACCTGTGTGTGTGTGTGCATCCAAGTACACTCAGTTCAAAGCCTAGCTCCCAAGCACTTCGCTGTCTACAACTCATATACACAAATATCAGCCCTTCATTATGCTCAAAGATTCCAGATGTAAACATTTATTTTTTTTAAAGAAGCCATGTTACATATAAGTACTGTCAGTGGATCTTTACTAATGCACTTCCTGTATGTATTCCTGTTTTATGTAGAAAGGTATTTACTGCTTGATATCTAGTGTAAGGAATGGGGAAGTTTACACAAGATGTGTTCTTTAGTTTAAAAAATGCTAGATGGAGTGCAGTGCAATAGAGTTGAAGAGATCTTGATCCCCTTTTAAAATTTTGACATATATGTGCATAGACCAGCAGTTAAATTCATCAAAATCAAATTTGACTTTCTAAACGAATGTTCCTTGTCTTATTGTGAATGATTCATTGGTCTGAGTTATTCCAAAGAAATCATTGTAATATTTAATCAAAATGTAATGGCTTGCTCTTCCTCTCAGACAACTTTCATTTTACGCAAATAGCTATATGGTCATTGTTTTAGCAAACTCGCATTCGGTCTGGCTCCATTCTGGTATGTAGTGTCCACATTTCACCCTTCATGCATGACTTCTTGTTGAATATTCTGAATTATGGAATTAAAATGGGTTATTAACAGTGAACTGGAATGCGTGAAGTCAAACTGTGTGAATAGCCCCATAAGAATGGTTTGTTTAGGACTGGTGGTAAGGCGATATGGGCTTTGAAATATCCAGTCAATGTCTGAATGGAAAAATATAGCCAAAGTTAAATGGTCATTTATTTAACACAATATGTATTCAGAATTCACTTAAAAATATTTGAAAATTTGAAGAAAAAAAACACTTTTGTTAACTGGCTAACACCGTTTCTACACCAGACACAAGCGGCGTGACGCAACGCGTCAAAAGACAATATAACCCATTATAATCATTGATATTGTCTACAGTGGATGTGGCGCGAAGCAACACGGATTCCCGGATTCCCCATTCTATTTCTGATGTAGTCCAAGTGCTTTCAACGTTCGTTTGTCGCGTTCAGTGTTAGACAGCTTTTAGCTGTTGCGGCACGGCGCGATGCGACATGACAATGGTCACGTCTGGTATAGACACGGTGTAAGTAGAAGTGGTTATCAACCAATATGACAGTATATATAATATATACAATATATACAACCAATATCTCAAAATGTAGTTTGGACATTTTAGATGGATGGATGGATAGAATTTTCTTCAATTGTAGTCTTTTAAAAAGGCATCTGAAATAATAAACTAGGTGCAATGTAGTGTTGTCAGGAAATATCGATTTTTTTTTTTCAATACATATCTATACTGAATATCTGAAACACTCATTTTCCACAGAATAGATATGATACCAGAATAGATACTCTCTCTCATCTCTCCGACAGCGCGTTGACACACAAACCCACCTCCCCTCACTCATTCGTTTCATTTGCTCCAGATGGATATTTTTGGTGTTACAGCGCTTGATTTCGGAGTGGGATTGTGTGTATTGAGCATAATTTTACTCATTCCTGCAGATTTTGTGCTCACACCCAAAGTGCACACACATAAATCAGCCTCTCAGTACTAAATTGAGTTATTTTTCACTGCTTAATGTGCATAAACAGAAAAATATACACAAAATAATGTCAAAATGTCAGTCTTGGCAAGTATTCATGTAAAGACAGTCATGTTTTAAGTGAAGGTAAACAGTTGAGAAAGAAAACTAATGTGTAACAGTATAATGGACGTGTGCGTCAGGTCTTAAAGTGACAGCAGCCTAATATACCTGCTGCATAATATTACTATATGGCACTTTTTCCCCATTGTATCGATGGCAAAATTGTGGCCAGTGAATGAAAATATATCATGTGAAGGATCATGACTGAAGACTGGAGTAATGATGCTGAAAATTCAACTTTGACATTACAGGAATAAATCATATATTAAAATAAAAAAAAAGTTTTTTTTAATTCGTAGTAATATTTCACAATATTATTATTTTTTTCTGTATTTTTGACCAAACAAATTTGTTGTATGGTCATTGAAATGACACTCATCCCACTCTGTTCTCTTCCCCCAGGTGTAACATTCAAGGTAGCGTGATCTGCAACAACGCGGTGATTGGACGCGGAGCCGACATCAAGTACTGTCTCGTGGGCAGCGGCCAGCGCATGGAGCCAGAGGGTGAGAACTCCGCGGTCTGGCGCTCTGCGCGTTACACTACACGCACAAAAACACACACTCTAAACTTCTGTAGTTCCGCTGTGTTCGTATTAAATCCAGCCTTTTGTGTTTGTGTTTATGTGTGCACTCTCACGCCCATGTCTGCCTTTTCGTTTGTGTGATCTTGTGTGTGTATATGCGTTTTAATCTGTTTTAATAGCGTATTAAAACCTAAGCTTGTGTGTACAATTGAGCTTTATTTTTTAATATGCTTAATCCTCGCAGTCTTAGATCACTGCGAGGTTTGTGTGCGTCTGTTTGTGTGTGTGTGTGTGTGGCTTCAGGCTCTTGTATTCCGGGTGGTCCGCGCCTGGTCTCTAACCTCTCCATCAATGACAGTGCCTTAAGGCGGCCCTAAGATGTCCAGAGGCTGCACAGTCTAATTGACTGAACAACAGGGTGTTGCTGCCTCGACTGACCCCCTCTAACGCCCCCCTGAAACATTTCTACATCTCCATCCCCCACCCCTCCATCATCACTCTTGAGCTGGACTCGATTAGTTGGCCATAACCTCTAAAAATGCTTAGGCTTATTGAAGTGCTCCCAGAAATCCCAAATTACAAGCTAGACCCCCTGTACTTCCCCCGACACACACCCGCCCTCAGGCTTCAGTGCTTTAAGCGCAGCGAGAAACCACAATTCAAAGTTATCCCAGAGCAGAGGTTAATGTAACCTATTATTTAAAAAACATTTCTTATAATAACTGCAATAAATTCCCTCCAGTAGCTGAGGTTGACACTGGCTCCTTTGTACACACGTTAAGTCAAAAAAAGAAATTAAGTTCATTAAAGAGTCGCTGCTTGTTTTTGATGTGTCTACTCTTTTGAAATAAAAAGGCTGATTTTCCTTTGAGGTTGAGCTAGAAAATTGAAAGATTCTCTGTGATGGTTATAGAGTAGAGATTAAATGTTATGGCAGATTAAAATTTGTGCAGCTATTCGAGGGTAATGTTTAAAATTTGGAAGCAAAATTGATATTGGAGACTTTATGTATACTATGATTGTCTATGAGATATTTTTAAGAATGCATGATTTATTAGTTACTGTATCGACAATATCAGTCTGACCAATATTGGAAGGAGACATATATAATAATAGTTTAAACTGTGTGCTTTTTTTCTATTATGGGTTACAAAAGTGCTGCAAGGTTGAATCTTATGAAAACTTTAAAGAAATGTCTGTCATATGTCACCCTAAAATCAAGAAAAATTATATATTACATTAGAAAAATAATATTTTTAGTACCATTCATGGGGGGGGAAATAATGTAAAAAATATTTCATTTTAAATTATTACATTGTTAATGTGACAGCTTTTATATTTTTATATATATATATATATATATATATATATATATATAATATTATTTATTTCCCCATTGTCTATATATATATATATATATATATATATAAATTCATTTATTTATTTACTCATTTTGGTATTTCATACATATTTACATTTACAAAAGTCAGCATGTTTTTTGAGTCTCATATGCTCACCAAGGCTGTATTTATTTGATCAAAAATACAGTAAAAGCAGTGAAATATTATTACAAATTAATTTAAACATTTAATTCTTGTTGTTTAATATTTTTCTGGAAACTAACAGCATTTATTTAAAAAAAGAAATTAGTATTATATATATATATATACACACACACATATATATATATATATATATATATATATATATATATATATATATATACACACATATATATATATATATATGTATATATGTATATGTATGTGTGTATATATATATATATATATCAGTATATTCACCAGTTTTCCGTCTACTCTGTACAGTTTATTTTAATGTCTGATTATACTTATACTAGTTATCCAGATTATACAATTCTAGATTAAGAGCTTTTGAATAAACTTGTATTACAAACAAATCAGTGTAGATTTATCAATCAAAAGTATTGTCAGTATTGTTAGCATAAAAATTGTCTGGATCAGCCATAATCAGTTCATACAAAGAATTGTATTGACTCGTAGTTTATATGTTCTCCCCACACTGGACTCTTTTTAAACAGCTGCTGAGTGATTAGACGACTCTTAGTAGACTTTATAGCTGTTCCACTATGGTGGTCTAATACAGTCAACTTCACACACTCTCTTTCTTTCTCTTCCGTCTCAGTGTCTTTCTCTCATTCACTCTCACTCTTTCTGTTCCCGCGCCTGTTTACCACTACTGGCTGTTCGCGTGTGTTAGCCACAAAGGAGTGATAGACATCTCATAAACTCTAGCCGAACACTCTCTCTATAAGGTCCTGTGTTCCCAGCATCCTTGTCCTTAGGGGATTGAGCGTGTTGGGTTATGGTTGCTAAAAGCGTCACAGGTCCTGGAGACGGGCTTGTACATCCAAGACCACCCGGCCTGCCGCTCGGCACAGTGTTCTAAGGTGCGATAGATTTGCAGGTGCTACAGAGGCTGATGACATGTACCTTTCCTCAGACTGTTTAGACTCCCTTGTTCCAACCTTCTCTCTTTGTGTTCGTCCCTCTCGCTCTCTCTCTGGCATAGCACACTCTATTTGTCTTTCCCCAAACTCAAACACAAAAACAGTCTTTTGTGCAGATTCCTTCACACTAAAATATATCTTTATATGGATCATTAATCTTGCTCTCTAACGTTTAGTTTGGAATAGCCACGTTAGGCAAGAGGATATCATCCTTCCTAAGCGAGTGTGTATAAGCCTGACACATTTGTAAACTGTTTGCTTGTCAGTATGTGATGGAATGGCCCACAAAGGTAAACTCCAGATACAATTTTTTTTTTTTAAGCTTAAACTTGTTTTCCTATCATTTGATTCATTGAAATGGTCATATCAATACCATACTGAAGCAACTTGTGTGAATTAAGCCAGAGTTTTGAATCTTAACAGAACACACAGCTCATCTCCTTTGAGGCACGGCAGACGCCTGACAACTCTTGTTCTCTCCCCTCACAGCTGAAAGAACCAATGAGGTCATCGTTGGATCAGACCAACTCATGGAGATCTAGAACCCCGGTGGAGATGGATCACAGGCACCGAAGACGCCCAGATCAACCTGCTTCCATGTGCATAACCCCTGCACAGGATCCATTTTTTATATGTCCAAATAAAAATGGATTTATTTATCTCAAGATTTCTGTTTTTGTTTTTTCTCATCAGTTTGGAATGTGCAGTCGCGAGTAAAGTACCATTGAAATTTTACCACTTAAAAAGTGTTGAAATAAAAATGTTTCAATCAATTTAATGTGTTTTTTTTAATAATAATAGTTATTATTATTATTAGTATTAGTATAATTTTTCTTCTTCTTATTATTATTATTAAAATGCAATGATCAATAATAATAATATTAATAATAATAATAAAAATAGGGTTATTCATATGTTATTAATTTTTTATTAATGTTAATTATTTTTAATTTAGTACTGTTGATGTTATTAGTGCTAATGTTAATAATAATGATTACACTTTTTAACTTAAATTCATATTATTAAAATAATTTATCAAATATTTTTGAAAGTGATTATAAAATAAACTGGCATAATAAGGATTTTCCTTCATTTTAAATCATTTGACAGCTCTGAAAAATATATTGTAAATAATAATATGTATTTCTGTGTTCTTTGATTTAACTTATTGTGTGTGTGTGTGTGTGTGTGTGTGTGTATATATATATATATATATATATATATATATATATATATATATATATATATATATATATATATATATATATATATATATATATATATATTAGGGCTGTCAATAGATTTTTTTTTTTTTTTTTTTTTCACTTATCATGAAATTAAGCATACACCATTTATCTTGTTTAACATGTCCATTTTGCCATCATTGCCTATATCCAGAAAGTAAACCATCAGATTGAAGTATGATTCTCACAAAACTGTATTTTTCAGCTTTTTTCAAGGTAAATTTAGATGTCTTTCCAAAATAGGACATCAAATAACCAAGAGATATTTTTTCATATAATTCATACATTTATGTACACCAAAGCACCCATAAAAAAAAAAACGTTTCAGAATTCACAGTGTATGGTATGTGCAACAGCAAAGAGCTTGTTTACATTTTAGACAAGTCAAGTTGCGATACTGAACAGGACCACATGGAGATGCCAAAAAAACCCTAAACCAACCGCCTTGACCTGCATATACTAAAGCACACAGCAACATACACAGGACAAATCCAAACATTATCCTGAATGTGTGTGAAAACAACGTGAATGTACTGAAATGTGTCTGTGCATAAAGACAATGTGCGATCAGTGCGTCAAGAGCGCTCATACATTATTTGTTTGCACATCATTATAAAGGACTCACGCGTGCTTCTGTACGTCACATCCTCATCCATCAAAACTTCATAGCGAGACGCTGGTTTGCTTTATCCAGCCGAGAAACATAGTTTTCATATCATCTGGCCATACAGCGGTGGGATGTTTCGACGTTCCGTTCAGACAGGAACAGCTCGAGGCGGGAGGGCTCGCGCTCTTCAGAAACAATGACAGAATATGACAGAGAGTTCGTGTTTTAAAGCGAAACAGACACAGGAATGAATAATTCTCTCTGCCATCTCTGATATAATCAGCATGGACTTTAAGATCATCTAACTGCGTGACGTAAATTACGTTATGACGCAATTTCACATGCTTCCGTATTATTTTAACGCGTTAAGGATTTTAAATTAATCACATGCGTTGACACGTTGACAGCTATATATATATATATATATGTGTGTGTGTGTGTGTGTGTGTGTGTGTATATATATATATATATATATATATATATATATATATATATATATATATATATATATATATATAATGTGTGTATATATATAGTTAGTAATGTAATTTATTACATTATACATTTTATTGGCCCAAATAATCCACTTTTAGATTACTTTTGACCTAACTTGTTTATAACATTGATTTTAATAGTATAATCTTGTAACATAAAAAGAAAAATTATTAAATTAAATTTTTAATCAACAAAATGAAGTGTATTAAATATTACATTACATCAGAGTTTTTTTATAACTAGGTTTTGGAAAGGAACTGCAAGGGGTTCATAAATTTATTAATCATAAATTAATTTTATTATTTGTTTTTATAATTTTCTATGTGATTATAGTTGCCTAAGTAGTAACCAGTCTGTGTATGCAAATTGCACAAAAATTAAAATGAATCGAACATTTAAAAGATCAAAAAGAATAAGGGAGAATCAACAAATTCTGAATAATTTGTAATTACCATTGTAATTACTAATAAATTACCATTTTGTGAATATCAAGTAATCATGTAATCAATAAGTAACTGAATGAGTATTTTAAAATGTAATATATTGTAATTATAAGTATTTATTTTTTGGAATCTAGATTACATATAATCAGTTACTACTGCACTGTATATATATATATATATATATATATATATATATATATATATCAAAGAATCATCTGATGATGGTATTGCGTCACGGATTCATAATGTAAGTGTAAATGCTTATAAAGTGTTATATATATATCGAAAGTGAGCTCATAAAATGGTTTTGGTTGCAGGTGTTGATCTTGGTGGGTGTCTGTGTAGTTTGCCATTCGGTTGTGGTTGTTTGTCCAGTGGATATCCCATCACCCATCTGCGTGACCACCGTGACTGGGACTGCATGCTCTGGTGCTGAAAGGAACAGATAACCACAATGGGGATAAGTTTATTTGTACACAAAAAGACTGAAAGAAATGGACCACCCAGTCAGACAGCGACTACTAACAGTCTCTTTTACTCTCCAATACTTGCAGGCTTTCACGAAATACCTAAAAGGAACACTTCCTAAAGATTTTCCTCTTTGCTGTCAACGATTTATAGCATTCCAGCACTTGTGCATCTCTTAAATTACAGGTCCTCAGTTCCCTGGTGACGATGGATTCAGAGCCTGAGGAAGAAGCTCTGACTCTCTGTGATTTATAACTATTCCAACTTATTGTTTTTAGGGCCAATCTGAGTCATTTAGTGTCACCGGTGGAATGATTGCATGTTCAATGTCTTCAAGCGCAAGCTTTGTTTTGGGGCGTGTAGAAATATTTCACAGTGACATCTCTCTCATGTTTCCCTGTCTTTAAATCCATAAAATAATATGTGCATTTATGAGATTGTCACTGTTCCATTCGTCCTCCCTTTTCTCTTCATTATGATTCAAGACTTTTGGCAGATTAAGCTTTTTGGGATCCGCAGTAGTGTTGCGTTTTTTTTCTCCCAAGCGGCTTAATAATATATATTTTTTTAATAATAACAACACATTTTTCCCTGGAGACACATAATGTTTATAAGATTGTTTGGCGCTATGATGAATTGCACACGTTAAGTAGAAATGAAACGATTAAAATCCCCAAATGCCCCAGGTCCTCTCTGAATTCTTGTCGTCTACTAATTCGAAACATGTGTCCTCCATTTTGTCAGTGTGATAACTAATCAGATGTCGTGCCCTTTGCCCCCGCTCGCCGCAGTGTCCGCACTCGGACCACCAGACCTGGCTCAGGAGATGTGGCAGCAGTTGTTTTTCAAAGGTTTGTATATTTAGACAAAGCCTCCCAGAGCTGGAGTCCCCATGGCTGTGTTGGTTTGGAGCTCTGCGGAGCTGTGTTCAGTGTCATTCCCCACCCTTTGGGCCAAATGTGACAGATGCTTGTGTTTTCCTGGGCCTGGGATCAGATGTCAACTGACAGATCATATATCAGGCCCACCTCGCTGTCTCTGTGTAGCTTCCAGCCCGGTTTTCTAGGCCTGTTCGGAAGCGAGATGAGGCTCGAGATGTGCCAAACTAAGTCAAACACGCCTTGATGATTAAACAGGTAGTCTATATGTATGCATACACACACTACCAGGGCTTTTTTTTGTAAAGAAATCAATACTTTTATTCAGCAAAGATGCATGCAAATATACAGTTCTTTATAATGTTCTATTTCAATATTGAAAATCATCATATTAGAATGACTTCTGAAGGATCATGTGACACTGAAGATTGAAGATTGGCTGCTCACAGATCAAAGGAATAAATTACATTTTGAAATGAATTAAACTAAAAAATAGTTATCTAAACTGTAATATTTCACTAAACAAACTTACTGACCCCAAAATTTTGAACGGTACTGTTTATATTGTAGATCCCTTACAAACGTGATGACACATCTGAAATATCTCTGTGTGTACATATTTCAGATGTATCACGTTTTCTAATTGCTTTCTTACATTTAAAAATATTCAATTTAAATGGATAGTTCACCTAAAAATTATCCCATGATTTACTCACCCTCAAGCCATTCTAGGTATATATACTTCAGACAAACACAATCGGAGATATATTTACAAATATCTTCCAAGCTTTCCCAGACAGCAACAGAGTGTGGGCCAGATCTGGGGCGACACTATGTTGCTGTCACGGGTTATAATGGCAGTGAATGGGGTTTTTGAAGCCATAAAAGTGCATCCATCCATCGTAAAAGTAATCCACACGGCTTCCGGCGGGTTAATAAAGGCCTTCTGAAGCGAATCGATTGGTTTTTGTATAAAAAAGTAATAAATAATATATTTAAAACCTTATTAACTATAATAACTAGCTTCTAGCAGACGGCCGTACGCATCGGTTTGCGGCGTTAGAGTGACCTCTGACATGATGCAATGACGAACACGGAAGCGCAGAGGATAGAGCCAAACAAAACAATGGTCATGAATTAGAAGTCTAAAACGAGAAATTTTAAAGAGAAGGTTTTCGATATAAGAGAAGAGGAGCTTGAGTTTGTTGCCCAGCCCTATTTGTTTAAACCGCAAGAGGCATCTATGCTTACAATACTCCTACATCCTCTGTCAAACATCTCGTCAGGGGTTACTCTTGTGGTGCAAGTCGACTTGCGGAGTATGCGTACGGTCGTCTGCCAGAAGCTAGCTTCTAGCAGACGGCCGTATGCACCGGTTTGCGGCAGAAGAGTGACCTCTGACATGACGCAATGACGAACACTGAAGCGCAGAGGATAGAGCCAAACAAAACAATGGTCATGAATTAGAAGTCTAAAACAAGAATTGAGTATAGAACGAGTAGATAGACAAGTATTTCAGATTATATATTTTTATATAATCTGAAATAGTGTCCAAAGTTGCCCTGACACACCAAACCGACGCTCGACACCCGACGGCCAAGTAGCACATCCGTTCTGCGCCTGCACAAGAAGAAATGCCTTTCCGTACCAGCAGGTGGCAGTAGCTGAACAGCCAATCAGAATGATCAAATGGCCCGACTGACCAACGAGCTCCGACGCCGATTCAACATGTCAAATTGGCCCAAAAAAAGCAGACGAGGACCAAATTCAGCCAACGGTGCGGAACACTCTGAGAAAACTTAGTTGGCCGACCGTCGGCTTGGTGTGTTCCGGGCTTTACAAAAACGCATGGCTTCGCTTCAGAAGGACTTTATTAACTCCCTGGAGCCACGTGGAGTACTTTTACGATGGTTGGATGCACTTTTTTCTGGCTTCAAAATCTCGCCCCGCCCTGGATAGCTTGTGGATGAGTAAATCATGGGGTAATTTTCATTTTTGGGTGAACTATCCCTTTAAATTGACTACACTTTATTTGAATTGCTTCTTTGAAATGCTTTTTTGTCATTATGAAAAATTTTACCACTGAGAGTATTTGTCACTATAGCAATGCCAAAAAATAAAAGAGTAAATTTAAATGTTATCATGGAAGTTTCTGTTTGAGTAGTTTAGATGCAAGCTGCATTGTAAATGGAGACACAGGCCTGTGAATAAATGGGTGCGAGTGGTATTACAGTAAGTGCTGTAAGGCACTTGTGAGTTGTCATAAATCATAGAAACTCGGATATAATACGCAATTTGTTACATCCAGCAGTCTTCAAGAAGTATTGTGTAGCTGGTCTCCTCATCCCACGAGAGCCAGTGACCTGATTGACCAAATGACAGGCACAGTTGATGCCTTTGCTCTGAGGGACTGTATGAATATATGTGTGTGTGTGTGTGTGTGTGTGTGTTTGGGGGTAGGCGGTGTGTATAGTCGGTGGGGAGGGGTGGAGAGATGCTAGGCTGAAGGCTTGAGCACGGTGGAGGGTGGTGAGAAGCTCGCTGGCCACCCAAGTGGCAGAAAACCTGCATGTTTTCTGCTGACCCCTACACATTAACAGAACACTTCCTCAATTTGTCTTCTGTGTTCTTGAGGCACAAACGAAATTTCCTCTCTTTTTCGCCGCCTTTTAAGACGCCGCATCCCCCACAAGCCTCCTGCAAACCCTCACGCCCACCTTCAGTGCACACACACTTAACAATTAGTACTTTCTTACTGCTGAACAAAGACAGTATGGAAGCTGTGTGGCCTGTAAAGGCCAATAACCTCTATGACATGCGAGGGACTGCGCGCTCTTTGAAATGAACATACTGGCTGCTTTACAACGCTCCCCAGGACGCTCGCTAAATAACGTCGGAGCTTGTTTATCTCGCATGATGTTTCACCCCTGTGACTGGTGGCTCTGTTCCTCCTGTAAGAAAGCCACAGACTAATCAAAACACTTTTCAGACTCTCTTATAAGCAAGATGAGTTGTGATGATCCAAAATGGTTTAAGCATTGTGCTTGTTGAATCAAATTTGGAGCAATGATATCAGAGAGCAGATTTCTGTGTCATGCACCTGTACCCAAATGTTTGGGATGGATGTGCAGAATTTCTGCAATTTCATCACTGAATTGAGTATGTTTGGAGTTTTAATTATATCGAATACATGCACGCACTCCAACGGGGATTAAATAAGTAGAGAGAGATCAGTAAAAAAACAAAGGGGTCTGATTTCATCTTGCCACCTGCTAGTTTTGTCCCAACAATACCCCTGTTAAAGGGCCACAAACAAAGACGGCTGAAAAAGTTTTTTAAGCGAGCCATTCATTACGATGACAAAGGGCAAAGAAATACATTATCATAATTAATCTTATCTGTGGCTGTGGGTGGCGGGTCTTTTCCTTTTGAGACTGACGGACCCTTACAATGCCAACATGTACACATCAGTGTGTCACAAAGCACTTTGGGGGCTAAGAATATTTTAAGCTTTGTAAACATTCGCCAAACAAGTCCTGAATGTTAGCTGGAGGCTAGTGTCTCCCCATGCCTTTATCCACATCAAAACAGTCAGCCACTGCCAATTTGAATACAAATTTTGACTTCCTTTCTTAAGGATATTTCCAGACCACAATGGCACAGGTTTCTAGTATCTGTAGTTGTGAGGGAAAATTCCACATTGCTGATTTCATGTGAATGGCTGTGCCAGAGACATTTTTGTCAAATATTAATATTAATGCTTAAACATATATATCATATTAATTTTTTTTTTTTTTTTTTTTTTTGGGGGGGGGGGGGTAATTCATTTTCTAAATTAGTCAAGTTCCTGGTTTTGAAATATGATAATTGTCACTTATAAAACATGTATTTTTTTCCTATTAGATTAATGGCTTGGCAATATTGTAGTACAACTGTCATGTGTGCATGTGTATACAGGGCCTAAAATTAACACTCGCCAAGCGCCAAATGCAAGTAAAAATCGACATTGGCGAGTGAATGAAATGGTGTCAGTCGCCAGTTGGTCAGTCACAATTTTTGAATTCAAACAACGCAATGTTGTGACAACATGAACCTGAACTACGCTCTGTACAATTGATGGGTCAGTAGTTCATCCTCATGAAAGTTTCAGCCTTTCCAATGTAAATACTCAAGCGCTGGAACATGCAAAAGGGAATGTTACTCATGCGCTATGTGGGAAGTTTAACATCCGAAGCGCCTAAAAGCCACGTTTCTCAGTCAGTTAGACAACACACGAAGATGAGCTCTATTTCATGCCTTCCTGTGCTTCAGTGGACAAATTCACTCAAAATTATGTAAAAAAAAAACCTGCATGTCTCGGCGAGACATAGTCATAGTCGGTTATGTCTTAAGTGAACGCAAACACAAACCGCATGATCCATGTGTGCATTCGGTCTTAAAGTGACAGCATCCTAATAATCCTGCTACTGACTGCGTTTTTAATGTTACAATTTTTGTGTCATAACTGCCTGTTTTTGTGTCATGGCTGGTAAAAAATATTTTTGGCTGGTAAATTTTCTTAAAGGTCCCGTTTTTCGTGGTTTTTTGAAGCTTTGATTGTGTTTATAGTGTGCAATATAACATGTGTTCATGTTTCGCGTGTAAAAAAAAACAGTATTTTTCACATAATTTACTTATCTGTATACCGCTGTTTCCACTGTCATAAAAACGGGCTGATGACTTCCTTGTTCTATGAAGTCCCTCCTTCAGAAATACGTAACGAGTTCTGATTGTGCCAGCGGTTCCTGTGTTGTGATTGGACAGCAGTTTAGCGCATCTTGCCCGGAAAGGTCACGCCTCTTACCATAACGTGGAGATGCACGCGCTCAGTGTTATTGTAAACATGTCTTTAATTTTACCCTATCAATTTGAGCCGGAATCAGACCCGGTGATTGGACTGCGGGATGAAA
This sequence comes from Megalobrama amblycephala, assembly GCF_018812025.1. Classification (NCBI taxonomy): domain Eukaryota; kingdom Metazoa; phylum Chordata; class Actinopteri; order Cypriniformes; family Xenocyprididae; genus Megalobrama; species Megalobrama amblycephala. Next base: position 37,336,792 of record NC_063060.1, on the reverse strand, counting down.
ATAACAGCGTTTCGACGACATGGCGACAAACACACTCTACAAACGCAACTCTTGTGTATTCCTGTGGGCGGAGGTTAGTCAAAAAACTGTTTTAGTGATGTCATTAAAGAAGGAAGTAGAGGGATGTAGTCCAAATTTTACAGATTTTATTTATACTCTAACAACAACATTACACACTAACTAAAGTTTGAAACATGGGATCACGAAGAACGGGACCTTTAAGTCACCAGCCATTGGCAGGTGTGGCAAAAAAACAGGCCCTGTGTGTGTGTGTGTGTGTGTGGGTGTGTGTGTGTGTAAATATATATATATATACACACACACACACACACACACACATATACATATATCACTAATCACTCGCTCATGCTCACAGGCGTCAACTACCCTTAGAACCTACTTGTCTGTTAGTTTCAAAGCAATTCGTTCACGGTGCCGATGCCTTCGGAAGATAAATAAATTCAGCCCTGAAGCTTTTGGGGAAAATAAACACGTCTTCGCCTGCGGAGCCTCTCAGCTGTCGTTTGATAGCCGTGCTTCGTTCTTCTGGAGCTTACCTTTACACAGGCAGGGACGGGCTGTGGCCGTTTATGTTTAGGGGCTGTGTGATGGCAGATTTCTGGACAGCGCATGGTCATCTCCCCAGTTTATTTATCCAAGGCCTCTAGACCTCGGCCCGGACCTCCCTCAGTTTGTTAGGCTTAAAGGGGCCCCCTACCGCATGGAGCAATTCCTCAGATTCCACATTAGCTCCCATTCCCAGCTGCCCTTACCCTCATCAAATTAAACAATTTCGAGAAATGCGCTCAGTGTTGCCATAGTATACATGCATGCGTGCCCTTATGTCAAATAGATCTTTATACTAAAAAAACGAAAATCTGTTTGAAGTAATATCTTGACTACAGCAGTATTAAAGTAGCCTAAATAATCATGTAATGACAGGTGGAACAGATTGTGCATATGGTGATTATAGTTTGCACAAAAGCAAGGGCCCTTGAACTCTGTACAACTTCTTATCAACCTCTGTATAACACATTTAAATTCTCTGTGTATGTACATGCTGAGTTTGCATATAATTTGTCTTTAATGAACTTTTTCTTGCTGATAGAAATGAATAGGATTACTGTGGTTGCTTTAAGTTAAGTTCGCCAAATCTGTGCGTTGCTGTACAACTGAATTAATTGAATGCTTTAAATGAATGAATGATCTATTTATAATTAGACCAATCATCACAAACGATCTTGATAAGTTTATCACTAGGAGTAGCCTTGGAATTGACTTGACCCTGCCATTATGCAATATCTAAAAACCATTATCCTAAACCTTAGGTCATGTACTAATGGTAGATATTTGAAAGAAGTTGCCCTAAATATAGTCAAAGTGGTCACAATGTGCATTGTTTGTTGTTGAGCAGAAATTGCGACAAATTAAATGTTAAGTTAAACAGAGCCAAGTCCTGAGTGCATCATATAGAAGACAAGGAAAATGTGCATTTTGACACTGATTGCTTTGTATAGATAAATACATTCACAGAGCCTTTTTTTTTTTTTTTTTTGTTCATCAAAATCACAGAATCAGTGCATTGTTCATCTTTATGATGGTATATTTATTGTTGTATTTTATTTGATTATAAATAACACTATTTTATTAACTTGTTTATATTATTTTCTTGCTTTTTGAAAGCATAAATGAGGCCAGAGCAGATTAATTTGTAAAGTCTCCCTCTGCATCCGACTGTCAGCATAAAAGAAATGTGTGGCTGTAGTATCAATAGATGGCCTGTGTGATAGCGTGTTAAAATACGAGCTGAGGCTATTGGGAATGTGCAGAGCGGAGCAGCAGTGCAGTGAAAGAGCTCCTCTAGCACTTCCCCCTCCCGGCGCTGATGTGAGGGGCTGCCTGCCTGGGTGGTCTCCCTCTCTCTCCACTTTGGTGAGCTGTTGCTTAGCAGCTAATAATAGGAGATGTTTGCAAAGTAATTTGCCTCTTCCTCGGCCAATGAGAACCAGAGCACTTTTCCATCAAACCACCCTTTTCAGGGTTTGCAAAGGGGCTACCTCTCCAAATGTTACTGCAACAGGATCAGAGGTAGACTGGCGGAATCCGCTCGCGACTTTCTTGTGCTTTAAAACGAGTTACGCGCTATAGCTGGACGAATGAAGACCGAAGGATCTATACGGATTCGCGCACATAATGTTGGGATGGAGTTGGAAGACTTTGGCTCAAGGAAAGACTAGAGAATATTTCTTAAAGTTGTACCCGGTGGATGCGCGTGTCGCGAATCTTGGATTATTACTATTATCGCCTCTGCCTAACGCAGCGCGTTTGCCTTTAACTTTCTTCAGCGCTTCTTCTGCCTCCCGTTTGGACTATGGCCTCGGATCCCAGAGACCCGGGACCGGCCGGTGGTGTTTTTGGAGATTTACCCCCAAGTTACACACGCTCTCCGCCGCCTGTGAACTCAGATCTCCTCCGAAGACCCAGTTACTGCCACGCCGCTTTTGCGTTAAAACAGATTTCTAAGGTGACAAACGCTTTCCCGGTGGAATATAGACACACAAATACACCACGGTGTTGTTGTTCTTCGTGTCCGTGATAACATTTTCGCATTTCAGGGAGCCAGGGAACTGTTAATGACTTTCTTTAGCGTTGTTTTGGAAGTGTCTTTTTCAAGCTAGTGAGAAGGAAATGATTAACAGGCAACATTTACACCTCAGAACCTAGTTTGGTGGAAAGTGTTTTTGAGGGAGAGTAAACGACGCTAAATATGAAAGTGTGAATGTGGACAGCGACTTCTATGAATGAGAGCCTAGTCTCCATTCATTTAGCTCTTCTATCCCCGCGTTTTTAGTCGTTTTCACGTTTAACTCGTCTCTAATGCTGCCTCAGTGTTCAGTCCGGTTGGTCTAGATACAATATAGCGTGTTTGTTTGACAATGCGCGCGTCCTGCTGAGGAATTCACTGATTAAGTTTGATCTGACAAAGCATCAGTGAAGCGCATGAACGCTTGGCTATGTGTCAAAACTTCCATGAGTGAAACCAAAACATGTCCAGTTATACTGCAGGCAGGACTGCCAGTTACAGGACACTTGTGAGGTTGTTGCAAAGCCTGGATTCACGCTTTTTAAACGCAATATTAAATGTTTGACTATTTAATAGCCTGCAAGAAAATGCTTACTTGCTTTGTTATAACAGATGAACCAAGTATTTTGAAGCAGTTATGCTTTATAGAAACGCATGTTTGACAGCTTTAAGTTGAGGTTATATGATCCAGCATTCTACCTTTTAAGAAGCTTTAATATGTTATATGATATATTGTTAAATATTATAAAGTTAGCCATCTTTCTTAGCAAAAAGATGAGCACTGAATCCAGACCAGATGAGAAACCTCAGGCCTTGGAGAAAGTTCTTTAATACATTAAGCAACTTTTTAGAAGTTTTTAATTTAATTGTGACAGATAAAATTGACAGAAATTACTGCAACAAGTTAGAAACAGATATATAACAAAAACAGTTTTACAGGCCAGTGAAGTTCTCCAACTCATGGCAGTTGCCATGTTATATAGTAGCACATGAAATTGGTGAGATTTTAGTGTTTACTACAGGTTAGGGTGGATTAATGAGAAAACAGTTCTGATATTGTCACACTGGTATTCAAACTGAATTTGGTAACACTTTATTTTGCAGTGTCATTGTTACAAATATTACATGTAGTTACTAGCAGTAAATTATGCACAGTTACATGCAACTAACCCTAAACCAAACCAAACCCTAATAGTAAGTACATGAAGTTACTTAATATTCCTCAGTACTTAAATGTATAATTACACTGTAAATAAAGTGTAACCCTGAATTTTAACATATTGTTTTTTTATTTGAGTTTTTGTAGTCAAACATCTTTTACATTCTCTACTTGACAACAAATAGAGCGTCTCATTTAGAAATGTCTTTAAAAAAAAAAAACCAATGTAACCTCTCTTCTAAATATTGATTTGTGTGTTGTCAGGACGGTTCACTATCCTAGCAGGGCACCGTGTGTTACAACTGATCTAAAATAGCATCACTGTACATGTGAATAAGTGTTCCTCTCTTGTGTCTCAGGGGAAAGCTGTGGGACAGAAAGCACCACTGTGGATTCGGGCGAGGTTCCAGGCTTTTCTCTTTTCTCTGGGCTGTCACATCCAGCGACACTGTGGAAAAGTCCTTTTCATTGGACTGCTTGTGTTCGGAGCCCTGTCTGTTGGTTTGCGGGTCGCTGCCATTGAAACGGACATTGAGAAACTATGGGTGGAAGGTGAGTCCATGCTTTCATGTTTCGCTGTGTGGGTGGGTTTTTGGGGCTGATCGGTGTGGTGATCTCCTGGAACAAGTTATTTGTGAGCTGTATGCTTGTGACTTCGCATAGGGTCTGAACAGACACCGTTTTAAATAGTCCTTAAATTTTGATCTCTCTCCCAAACAATTTGACTGTCTTTGCTTAGCTTAACTAAGCTTAACTGATTGAAAATGTGATTGTGGTGCAGTTGTCAGGCGATATCGACACAGACCTTGTGTGGGCTTCTGATATGAAGTCTTGGGATCTTTGAGCGGACATAGACCGTGGCCTCTGGAATTCCATATCTCCTGTCACGCACACGTAGCATTCTTTTTCCTAGTGCATGCAAGCCTTCTCTTGTTCTCTCCCCATCAGGCTATATTGTTTGCGGTGGGTGCTGCGCTTGATGTTTTGCTTTTTCTCCCCTTTCCCGTTTGACGTCCTTTCCGTGCACCTCACTTATCTGTGCATTTTCAGGCAGCTTTATTTGGTTTTCACACTGCCAAATTCCTTCTAAGCCCCCTAGGCTTTCGCCACACTGCTGATCCCCTGCACAGATGGGCTGTGTGTGAATCGTTAGCCATCTTTGAGGTGCTGACCCTCCCCCTCACGCTCGCTGTGTGGTCCTTCACTATTCTTGGATTCCATTCAACAATAAAGGCACCCCCCTTTACCAAAAAAAAAAAAAAGTGAATACAGCTGAAGTTTACCCACCTGTTTCACACTCGCACACACAACATGCACACGCTCATGCACACGCACAAGGGAAGTCGTTATTTTGTACTTTTACTTGAAAATAAAACATAAGCATTGGTTTGCTTATATAAAAAATGGTGGGACGTTTAATATATATAACGATATATGCTTTTTTATTTTTTACAACATCATAGTCAAAAAAATATGGCTTTCAGCAAGTCAGAAGGCAAACAAGTTTATAATCACTTTTGAAATATGCAGAACTGTAAATGCCTTGATATATGAACTAATGCTCTCTGGTGGGAACATTAGATGGAGTTTAAAGCAGAGGGAGTTGTCAGATGTTGGCAGTGAAATTTGTGTTTTAATGTAAAGCAGGCATAAAGCATGGGGCTCCTGGAGTGAAACGCCAAAGTGCTGAAAAGGAACGCTGTGCCTTTAAGAGGCAGTGCCTGTGTTTCTAAAGTTTCTGCCTGTGTTGTTTCCCCCAATAGCCCATTGACAAAGCTGCTCTGGGCTGAATGGGGAGTAAGTGGTATGGTAACAAGGAGAGGTTAGTTCTCACACACAGGCACACACATTCACTTCTGCACACATCCACATAAAAAGTCACAGGGACAAACAAAAGAGTTTTATAATAGGTCTTGTGATTGGGAATTGAATTTAAAAGGGTCTCTGGTGCTGTTAGCGATTGCTAAATAGTTGCATATATCAAGAGGGTGACTTTCCAAGCCAAAACATTTTATCTCAAAATGAATTTGGCAAAGGCATTGCTCCATTTCAAAGATTTGAAAGGATAGATCAGTTACATTTTAAATGTTGCAACCTTTTTGTCACAAAAATTCAAATCTTTTGTGTGTGTGTGAGAGCTATAAGGAATAGTAAAGCAGATCTCACACTTGCCCAGCTGTGCATTTTGGAGCATATGCCTCCTCATTACTTACCCCTGAGGCGGTGACTGTCCCTCTTTCACCTCTGCTCTAGCCCCCACCCAAATGACAGACAGGCCACCAAGTGTCCATGTCCTCAGGGACCACCCGGACCACCCGTAATTGCTTCCGCCTTCCATTAAATGATGTGCAAAAAGCAGCAACCTTGTGTTTAGATGTCTTAAATGTAGTAATCAGGTTTAGACATCCTGTTAAGACTACTGTTTTGTCCATAAAAAAACTTTTTTTTTTTAAAGTATGAGCGATTTGAAGAAGTCAGAATGTTGAGATATTTATCCAACCTAAAATATATCAGGCTGTTAATAAATTTTTGTATGGTTTATTAAGATTATTATCTCTATGTGTGACCAAGTTATGGCATTCTAAACCAAGAATGATGATTTGTTGTTTTAGTATAGTTGAAGTCTTAAAGGAGATGAGAGAATTCTGTCATCATTTCCCTTTGTGTTGTTCCAAATCTATGACTTTGTTTCTTCAATATTTTGAAGAATGTTCTGTTGTTTTTTGTAGATTCAATGAAAGACAGTTGAGACGTTCTTCAGAATATCTTATTTTGTGTTCCAGTTAACAATGCAAGTCATAAAGTCATTTTTGGTTGAGTTTTCCCTTTAAATCATTGGTTGATTCTTGGGAAAGTGTGATTTCGTTTGCTGTGTGAGGCGGGAGAAAGAGGTGATAAAATGAAATGTAGGGTGACGGTTTGGGGGCTGGTGAGAGAAGAAACATTCTACAATCTACACCCTTAAATTACTCTGGATTTCATGTTTGCTTCTTATGTGGAGTGTCGGATTGCAGAGGGGAATTTGTTTGGAGAATAAGAGAGGGGGAGAAAAGATTGAGAAAGTTGTGTTTTCAAAGGAGCTCTAGTTATTTCATCTGGTTTCTGACACCAAACCGAGAAGTACTACATCTTGTTTTAATTGTGTGGATTTTAATATTTGATAGAGTAAAAGGATGAGGAAAGCTTTGTTAGTGACAAGTTGCCCATCGGTGTGGGGCGAAAAAAGCAGACTTTGATATGTGATTATATGCTTGAGTAATGCTGGCCTCCCAAAAGGATTGTTGGCATTTAACGGTCATTGCAAAAATGTGTGTCGGGCTAAACAAACGGCAAACTTTTTCAAACAGACGGACATGTTTATGTACTCATACACAGTCGTAACTTAATTTTTCTCATCCGTTTTGACACGATTTCGGTGTGCCTGACAGACGTGTACACATAGACAAGCTGTACAAACATTACTCGAATGTGTGCAGGGATATCTGGGTAGCAGGCCCGCTTGAGTTTTATGAAGCCACCAGGCATCAGAAGAGAGGAATAAAGAACATATACACATTGCATGAATGACCTTGTCCACATGCATGTAGACGGATGGAACCAGCACAAGCCCAGGATTTACGCAGACACATGTGGACCGTTCAGTGTTAAGAGCAGTTATCTAAACAAAGAAGAAATGCGAGGTAAATGCAATAATTCATTAGAAAATACACAGTCTTCCAGTCCTGGTGCTGGATTCAAGAGAAAGAAAGCTCTATGAAGCATTATTGGAGGTGAATGGCAAGCCACAGTACCCCAGCTACATAAATAAACTCTAACCGCTGAGACTTAGACCTCACCAGTAGAAAGTACAAACAAGGCCAGAGTCAACCTGGGTCAGTTGAAAATGTTTACTTCAGCCCCCCCGTTTCCACCCCCACCCCACACAGGCTAGCCTTCCAGCCCCCATTACTCAAGAACAGCCATAAGAACTGAATGCATCCCTTCTCAGAGTTTAGCAACTTTCTACCCCAAATCAGAGCGTTGCCAGTTAAGGCTTCACTCACTCTGCCAGGGTTTTTTATTCTCTCAACCCAATCAGTTCGTTTGGCATTTCACTTGTTTTTTAACCACCGCAGTTCCAGAGGTTCCAGAGGATGTCAGTGCAGCTAAAGAACACATTTCATATCTAGGGTAGAGAGGCAAATCGAGGTCTCTCTCCATGGCAGAAGTTCTAGGGTACACCTTTCTGTTTATATTCTTCAGCTAATGTTACTAGAACAACACCAGCCGAGGCAGGAGGGGGTCCAGACCCCCAAGAAGCTGCCCCTCTAGCTGCCTGATTCAGACAGTATTTCTTACATTCAGTCCAATGAGGATCATTCTCTTTGATCCATGCTAAAAAAAAGAAAAAAGAAACTGGTCACTTTTTGGGAAAGAAGTCTCCTTTTTGTCCTCCTCAACACTTTGTCCTTTTGGTTAGGGTAAAAAAAAACATTTTCTTGGTACGTGGTGGAAAAGAAATGGTTTCTAGGCTCAATAAATTCATTTCCAGTTTGAATGAAACCAGCAACGTGGAAAAATTTTGCCTTTCACCATGGGATGAATGTATGTTTCAACCACACATTAAGCTGCATTAGCAGCCAGTGGAGTGCCTAATGTGGGTATTTTTCACAGCAGCCAACACTAGGGCTGATTAGCATAATTAGTACAGGGAAGGCTATACATATGGAAATGGCCAGGACCTAAATGCCAGAACCGGTGGAAATTTATGTCAGTGCTGACAGAAGTATCAGGTCTGAATAGGTGCTAGCTCAAGCATAGTTTTAGCCATCTTGATTTGTTTTTAATATTTTTACCTGCCATCTGGAGAGTTACAGTGCATTATGTGTGTTTCGTTTTATCCTCAAGGCCAAAAGTTATGCCAGAGAGATGCACAAGAGGACATGCATGTGTGCTTATGAATTTCACACACATAGATAAGCTATGAAGCCAGCTCTTCCTCCCTCTCTTTTGCATTGTTTTATCTGCTGGGAAAAAAAACAAGGTCCAGCTGCTTTTGTAGTGAGTTTCTCTCTTAATTTTTTTTTTCTGTTTGTTGGGAAACAACTGAATGTGACTGAAAATTAGGTTGACAAAGACCTGCATTGAGTCTCTTGGTGGTCTTGAGTAAGCACTCATAGAGGCAGAGGTGGACCAGTCTCCATCTGCCACTGTATTCGGGCGAAATGGGGTGGTTCTCTCAGTCATGGTCAAGCCATTGAGACTCCTTGTGATTAAGAGTTGCAGTGAAGCTGAAATGTTTAAAAAGATTTGCACTTGAGCCAAATCTATCCTTCTTGTCTATATAATGTGTCTGGAAAGAAGAGGAAGAAAAAATCAAACAAAGGGCTTGGAATGGACATTATGGGGGCTTGACAGGACCAAGGCGAAAGAGCTGGACCGGCTTGTTTTGTTCTTGGTGGTTTCATATACTAATGTGTGTGGGAGAAAAGGGGAAAACAGAAAGAGAGAATGAATTTGTGTATGGGAGAGTGTGTGCGTGGGCACGCACTGGCACCCGACTGTGTATCTGTGCTCTTGGGTTTACTTGGGTGGTGAAAACAGGTAAAAATGTCTCTTTCAGCAGTCTTCCTTGTGGGACTTCCTCCAGAACAGCATGAGTCCTTTCAGAAGCCTCTTAATCCCTCTAATCTGGCCCACAACACTTTGAAGGTGGCCTGTCCTAATGGAGAAAGCAGTGGGTTTCAAACCTTGCTGCCTATTGCTACTGCGCCATATTCAAATGCTCAAATCGTAGACAGTAAAGGCATATTTTTGCATAATCTTTAAATTAAGTTAATTTTAACATGATCTTTGTTTTTTATGTTTTAATAAGCGATTTTTGTTCTTCACCTTTCTCAGTCAAACCACATTTTCTTGCATCAGTATGTTAACCGTAACTTTATTTTAGGTCAATGTTAGCAAGCAGTTGTGGGTGATATGTTGCAGAGCACTGGATAGGCCGAGCCAGGGTGGACATGAGTGAGATTGGAGCTGACAGGGTCCACTGGCAGGGTGACACCGGGGAGCAAGGGGCTTCTTCTCCATAGTTAATTACATGTCACTTTCCATACTGCCCACTGGGAGGGAACCCCCTCACACCAGCTCATTTTGCTGGTTCGCTCCTGGGTGGGACCTTGAGACAAGCTTGCTGAAGCTTGCCACCATTGTGTCCCAGGCAGACTGTAGATTAGCTTCAGCTTTTACCATTTTATGTGCTAGAGAGTATTTACAGGATCCGCTGCATAACTATCTAATCTGTGAGACATTGGTTTCCTTTCCGGCTATGTTGGGGAACATTGGTCAGACCCTCCTCATAGATAATTGGCCTGTGATGGTGATGTCACCCCCAAGGCTGTGAAAAATGAAAGTAACAAAGGAAGGAGGGGCTCTGCTTGGGAGACAGTAAGCTCTCTATGGGAGTATTGCTGATCGATATCACACAACACCTTTATGCTGCCCTCACTTTGGCGTCTATTGACTTTTTTTTTTCCGATTTACATAAAAGCTTTCATAACCATGGACCCCTGTTCCAGTCCCAGCAACTCAAAGCAAAGATTAATACTTTAAAATCCCTCTAGGCGTCTGTGTTTGACAGTTCTAGCTGTTCAAATCTTAAATGTACATCCCAGATCACTCTTGTGCATCACAGTTCTTTTTCCACTCTCCTGCGGCGTGTTTCTGGCTGTGAAAGTATTTGCATGCCTGTCTCTTTAAGTGTACAGCAGCAGTGAGCCGAGAGAACAGAGCAAAGCTCCCATCTGGAGGGTGGCTGAGTGGAGCGGTGACTGAGCGGCGGGGCCCACTCGGGCCTCTAGCTGGGTGGTCCAGATGGGAGGAACCAGACACAAATAGCTATAATTTACTTCAGGAGCCCCTGTAATTACAGGCCCAAGGATTGGAGCTCAATTCCTGCAGATGCCTGAATGCATTAAATATGAACATGCTGTCCGTATATCGACACAAATGTGTGTTTGCGTTTGCAAATGGACACGGCCTTCAGATTTAGGCCGCCACATTTTTTGAAGTAATGTGTTTATGTAACCTGCAAGTCAGATAGCTGCATGAATGGAACCAGGAGGTTGAATGTTTGCATGCTTAAAGTTGTAAGCTTCAGGGCAAATCACATGGAATTTATATTTGTGGTGCAATTCTTTGTTTCTGTTCAATTCTAAGCCACTTACAAAGCTGCGGGCTACCCTGACAACAACAGTACCACTCTCTCTGTCTCTCTCTCTTTCCATTTTCTTCTGTTTCTCTATGTCTCTTTCTCTTCCACTCCATCTCTCAATTAACCGAGGCAGGCAGCGAGATGTGCCGGGGAGAAAAAGTGGCTTGGTGGGCTCAGCCAGGCACTGCAGGCTTGTCATCATGTATTGGGAAGCGGAGGGGCAGACGGGCAGGCTCTGATCTGGGCCGGTGCGTTTCATGTGTATTTGGCATGGCCACAGATACCCCGCGTCCTCTTTTTACCACTGCCTCCGTTAATTAGGAGGCTGGACTCTGGAGTCTCCTCTGCACTCTTTGATGCTTTTCATTCCGACTAAACATACCACACAAACAGCATTTCTGCCTGTACTCTTCTGCCTTGCTCCCTCTTTCCATTTACTGCTCACATCTTGGATCCAGGCATTGTGACCTGTAGATCAAGAAAGACCTAAAATCTTGACAGACCTTCCTATCAGGAACCACAGTCCGTCCTAAGCAGTGTAGAGTCAGCCATTAGTTAAACCAGTTGTGGCAAGATTAGCCTGCGAAAGAGGTTCTGTCATTTTTTAGACAACCACATTGGAGAATTTATGAGGGGTTTTGTGCAAAAGCTGGTTTGTTAGCCTTGTGTGAAATTGTGGCCATGTCTTAAGGAGTACTTTCACTCTTTAGTGTGCTAGAGACCCACATCTGTTTTCTGGGGTTAGTTGGAGAGTACACAGGGGAATGAGAACTGTAGCGTGTTTAATTTCAGTTTAATTTGGGTTTAATTATGACATTAACCTCTCACTGAGGATCATGGTTGTTTCTTTGTTGAAACAATTGTTGTAGTGTGATCATTAACATAGAACTATATTGTTCCTCTGGCTTGTTTTTATCCCTACAGTCAAAAAGAATAAAAACATCATGACTGCAAAGGTGTCTCCTTTCTGAATGTTTGAAAATAACAAACCATGTTGTCTCTCTGTTACAGCTGGCAGTCGAGTGAGTAAGGAGCTACGCTACACAAAAGAGAAGCAGGGAGAGGAGTCAGTATTCACCTCACAGATGCTCATACAGACACCCAAACAGGAAGGAACTAATATTCTTACCCAGGAGGCTTTGCTGCTCCACCTGGAGGCTGCTTTGTCAGCCAGCAAAGTTCAAGTGTCCCTTTATGGAAAGTGAGTACAACCCCCAGAAGGATTACAGGGAATTGCAAACACTTACAAACATGAGGGCCAATCTTTTAATATGCGGTTGTATGATTTCTTCCCACAGATCTTGGGATCTTAATAAAATTTGCTTCAAATCTGGAGTCCCAATTATTGAAAATGTCATGATTGAGAGGGTGAGCATGTTTTTGTTATGTGTTATTTGACTTTCTCCGTAATCATTGTATTTCTTTTTTGCTTAGTGCTTCAGACAGCTATTATAGTGCTTATTTAAATTAACTTGATATTTTTTCTGTGCCATGAAATCTGCCTTACCAAAGATTATATGCTATTTTTCCCAGATGATTGACAAGCTTTTCCCCTGTATGATCGTGACTCCTTTGGACTGCTTTTGGGAAGGATCCAAGTTGCAGGGAGGCTCTGCCTACTTACCGTAAGCATTCTGCTTATTCTTAATTAATATATAATGACTCTAATTAAGTCATGTATAGCTTAACTAGACTATTATTAATATATCTAAGCTCAAGAGATCAGAACCATGGAACAAGGGACTGTGCCTGAACTGTAGTTCTGAAACATTTGTGGCCCCCCCTTTGCCAATATAACACATGCTCCGATAACAATTGGGCTTTACCTTCAACCAAAACGGCGCTGGGTGTGACAAACTCTAACATCAAGCCCCTAGCAAAAGCTCTATTTAGTCTGTTGATAAGCTGAAGCCTGGTTCCGTCGTCACTGGGGCTTGAGTTGTCATCAGTGTGGTGAGGGGGCTTTACAGGACAATCTCTGATCCTGCACCCCTGTCCCACCACCCATTCCCCCCAGCCTGAAGAAGCCCTTATGGAAAGGGGAGAGAGAGGGAGGGAGGGAGATGACTGCTACTGGGTGGGTAGGAGGGAAGGGTGGGGGGGCAGGGGAGCTTTTGGGTCAGACAATGGTAAGCATTCTTTCAGTTTACGAGTGAGTGTCCATCAGTGAGGGGGCCCTGGAGGGGGCCCGGCTTTGTCAGCACTGGGTAACACTGTGCATTCTCATGGTAATCGCCCAGGCTTGGAGCTGTAAGTTGTCCAACAAATAAAATGGGCATTATTCAAGTCGTGGGCCCTAAGAGAAAAAGAGGGAGGAAAAAGTGGGAGAAATTAACTGTGGATGTTGGACATTGTAGTTTACACTTCCACCCAAAACATCTCTTTAATATTTTGTTAAAAGAAAACCAATAATTGTATTCCATTACATGCTGGACCAAAAAAAAGAAAAGAAAAGAAGTTTCAATTGGCTGAGACTGATTCTGTCAGTTTACATTGACTTTTTTCCCTTATTCGTCAGCCTAAGTTCACTAATACCCGGATTTTCAGAGAAGGATGAGTGGCCTTTAAAAATATTATTTATTGTCTTCATTTCTCTATTTGGCCATGTATGAAGAGGGCTTGAGTTAGCCACTGAGGCTAATGTCCTCTCAGGCTTCCGCTTCAGTTCAGCTGTTTTTTTTTTCTAAAGGGAAAAGAGCGAGAGAGAGAGAGAGAGAGAGAGAGAGAGAGAGAGAGAGAGAGAGAGAGAGATCGAGAGAGAAAGGGAGGGAGAGAGTGAGTGAGGGAGAAAAAAACTTGAGGGAACAAAGAGCAGCAATCTATGGAAAAACAAAAGGGCCCAGGCCGGTTCACTCAAGCAAAAAATAGGAGATAAAGGAGACTCTCTTTGCAAGCAGGAGCAAAGGCGCTTGGTATGTGGGAATGGGAGAGGACCAGCTTTATTTGAAGCTGCTCTTCATGAGTTATTAGAGTGAGATTGGGCCTGGAGTTAGGACACTATTCACTTTTATTCTTCTTTACCCACAAATTCTCATCACAGTGAAAGGCCCCTCTCTCACTCAGTGGGTATCACTCTGGGTTCTGACTGAGGCATTTTTTTAGCCACATAGGTGTTGACTGAGAGGGTTGTTTCTTTTTCTTGTGATGTATAATAGATTAAGGCCTTGATAATGCAATATTGTTAAAATTTGCAATCTTCTGGTTATTAGTGTTTCCCAGAACCAACCTCCCAAATTAGAATGTCCAACTGTAACTTTACTACACCTAGAAAATTAGTCCTTGGCACATCAATAGACAACAGTCCACTCTCTCAATACCCACCGACTGAGAGAAGATAGATTAAAACCTGCAGACTGAGGGGTTGAGAACACTGAGCTCAAAGCAGCATTCAAGACAGTCGGCACAGCCCTTCCCAGCATTCTCACTGCCCGCCTTCATCCTTATCAAGATGTTTTAGAGGCAGAGGTAATCGTTATGACTCGATGCACAAAGTTAAGAGACAGCAGCCTGTAGACCGCCGGCACATTATGCCCCTCCGTGTAACAGGATAATAAACGCTACTTTATGCTGCATCTGTAGTCCACCACCACCAGGGAGGGACTGGTGCCAGCAGGCTCGGAGAAGCAGCAGCAGGGAAGGGGAAAGGGGTTTGCTTGGAAAAAGCATGCTATCTTTTGAAAAAGTTGTAGTATTGATTTAGTCTGCTTACTTAATTAAAATGTGTCTCAATTTTGTTGTCGATTGTTGTAGGGGCATGCCTGACATTCAGTGGATGAATCTGGACCCCCTCAAGCTAATGGAAGAGTTGAGCCAGTTTACATCTTTAGAGGGCTTTCGAGAGATGCTGGATAAGGCTCAGGTTGGCCATGCCTATATGAACCGCCCATGCTTGGATCCCAACGACACAGACTGCCCTTACAGTGCCCCTAATAAGGACCCATGGCAGGTGGGCACAGCGTTGTAATGCAAATGACAATGTCTTATTAATATGAGTCTGTAGATTTTAAATGTGCGGTCTGTTTTATTTAGGTTCCCGACATTGCTGCTGAACTTCAGGGCGGTTGCCATGGTTTCTCCAAGAAGTTCATGCACTGGCAGGAGGAGTTGATCCTGGGTGAAAGAGTAAAGGACTCCCAGAATGCCTTGCAGAGGTGAGAAAGGGGGAAAGAAAGAAGGAGAGGCATGAGGAGGGGGTATGTGGGTGGGCCTCTCTTAGGAGGCCCTGACAAGAGAGAAAGTGAGAAAGAAAATCAGAAAGAGACAGAGGTGGAGAGAGAGGGAGGAATCGTTCTGACTCCTAATAACCTCACACATCCAAGGAATTCCTTACATGAAGAGGGATCAGTTTCCACCTCTGACCCCAGTATAGGAAAGACCAATTAAACATGATGGACAGCCACATAACCTATGGACAGATCTGAAATGCAGAGCGGAGGAAAATGAAAACACACCGAACAGAAAAAAATAGCATATGATACAAAGTAAACAAACTGCGGGTAAACTAAAAGCAAAAGCAAATGTATTTGACACCTGTAATTTAATCTCAAATGTGTATGTGTATTTTCAATGCAGAGTTTAATCTGCAATAAATGAAAGTCTCCGCAGAGAGCGGTACATTGGCCTTCTGCCCAGCATTTGAGCATTGTTCTAATCTCAGTGGAAGTGTTAGAGTGATTTACAGCAGCCCGAGAGGGACCACACGCATCATTCCAGCCTTTATTATAACGTGTCTGCCTATTAACACTCACCTTGCTACACAATGGTATTTGCACATGCATATTTGTACATTCCGATCTCACTCAGACCTCTGTATTTCCCCTTACAGTGCGGAGGCTCTTCAAACCATGTTCCTCCTCATGAGTCCTAAACAGCTCTATGAGCACTTTAAAGACGACTATGAGATCCATGACATCAACTGGAATGAGGACAAAGCCACTGCCATCTTGGAGTCTTGGCAGAGGAAGTTTGTTGAGGTAATTTCCTGTTTCATAACACACCCAAATGGTCACTTTGTGAGGTCTAAATGGTCAGTGACCACGAAGGGATCCCGGCTAAGGTGGAAAGGTAAAAAGAGTGTAGGAGGTCACAACTGGTGCAAGAGGGTTGTTTTCTTTAGACCAGAGGATGGCAATGTCTGCCTGAATTCCATCAATCCTCAGCTGCCTAGTAAACGGAGTCTTCCTAGGAGGCCACTGACAAACTCTCAGTTATAGGAACAAGCTGTTTTTGTGATAACTGACACCCAGCATGCTGACTGAAAGAGAGAGAATATTAGAGAGAGAAGAGCCTTCAATAATGTCTACTGCCTCAGAAAGAGAGCAAGAGAAAGGGAAGCGAAGTCAGGGGAGGTTGGGGGGATAGGGCACTGTAAAAACAAAGTGCAGGGGTATTCCTTTCCCCTTAAGTTTGTCGGCCATTCATGGTGCTGATGGAGTAGCCTGAGAGACCATGTGATCTCATCTGATCCATCTGACCTCTGCCCTCTGGCATCTGTGCTCATTATTTCTTGCTTGTCAAGCTTCATAGGGTCTCGTGCTATCTTGTTTGTGTGTTATTAGGATAAAATAAGAAGTGGATGAGGGTACAGCCCACATCCTAATGTTTGTGTGGCTTGTCGGGAAAAAGTCATTTGTTCTGTAAGATTTGTTCTGTGTTCCGCAATGAGTGCACAAGTTCATTCAAAACACAATGTTAGGTTAAGCAACTTTGCTCATGCTGAAATTTATTAAATCGCAGTCAGTCACAAGAGGTATCTTTGATTTGACACATACATATGCTGTTTCCAATACAAATACTGAAAATCATGTTGTTACATTCTCTGGATTGATGTTTAAAATTGTGATTTTGTTTCTAGGTTGTCCATGGGAGCATTCCTCAGAACTCTTCCTCCAATGTTTACGCCTTCTCTACCACCACTCTTAATGACATCATGAAGTCTTTCTCTGACGTCAGCGTAATCAGGGTGGCAGGTGGTTATCTGCTCATGGTAAGACATCCATTACTGTGGAAACTCTAGTTAAGGCTAATGGAAATGTGACGAGTGTGTCTCCATATGTGTGGAGCTATTCCCTTACATGTGTCTCTCTATGCACAGCTGGCATACGCATGCGTGACCATGCTCCGCTGGGACTGTGCTAAGTCTCAGGGTGCTGTAGGGCTGGCAGGAGTGCTGCTAGTCGCTCTATCTGTTGCTGCAGGACTTGGACTGTGCTCACTGTTGGGGCTGTCCTTCAATGCCGCCACCACACAGGTAAATACACACCTAAACGTCTTAAATTCACACTCACCCTCAGGGCTTGGCTGTAATTTAGAGCTCTGTGTTCCTCCACAGGTGCTGCCATTCTTGGCCCTGGGCATTGGAGTTGATGACATGTTCTTGCTGGCTCATTCCTTCACTGAGACCAGATCCAACATCCCATTCAAGGCATGTATATCATGAACACACTGGATGGATCATGGCTTCTAGGGGATGAAAGTGTTGCCTAGACTTTCTGTCGTTGTTGAAAATCACAGCTCTTTTTTTTTTTGCCATTTCTCTCCATAGGAGCGGACAGGTGACTGCCTGAGAAGAACTGGCACCAGTGTGGCTCTCACCTCCATCAATAACATGCTTGCTTTCTTCATGGCTGCCCTAGTGCCTATTCCTGCTCTCCGTGCCTTCTCACTTCAGGTACGAGTGTGTATTTTGTGTGTGCGTTCATGTCATAAACCATTGCGCCCTGTGATGCCCATTCGTAAAGACTGGCAGCAGTGGTTACCATCTGAAAAGGGCAGTGAAACGTGGCTTTAATAAATGAGCAGTCAAAGTTAATTCAAAGTGAGGATGGCCTTTGTTCTCTTTCTCACATTCTTTGTCTCTATTTTATGGTCAAACCCCTTCATCCAACTAATGTCATAGCCTGTTTTTCAGATTGGGAGGGGATACAGATAGAGAGAGGGGTAATGAGATGAGTGAATATATCAGTATATCACCCAGCCATCAGACTGTGCTTCTCTGATCTCCCCAGGCTAACCCTGGGTGGTCTGTGCTGTAATGATACGGAATGTAATGTCTGTCTAAGGTTGGCGGAGTTGGGGGGTTGGTTCTGCTCAGACTCGCTGTGACCTTGGGAGTCCCCTTTCCTTGGATTGTTGACTATTTGTGGAGTGATGGGGGAGGGGGTTGCTGGTTGATTTAGGGTGCATATTTTACTTTCTGGGATTCAATCCGAGGCACTAAAACAGCGAGGGATCCTGAATGCAGAGTTTTTTCTCAAGTTCAGACAGCAGCTGTGGAGTCGGGTGGCAGAGTAGAACTCATGAACGAAAAGACTTGGCCTCTATCCTAAAGTCTCTCTTTCTCTCTCACTCTTTATTTCAGGCAGCTATTGTGGTGGTCTTTAACTTTGCCATGGTTCTGCTGATCTTCCCTGCCATTCTGAGCTTGGACCTGCAGAGGCGGGAAGACAAAAGACTGGACATCCTGTGCTGTTTCTACAGGTAACTAATATGCACTGTCCTCTTACTTAATCTCAGATTATTTTATTATGCCAAAGCCTGTGGTACTCAAGATGTTTATTGATGTTTCTTTCTCCAGTCCCTGTTCCTCTCGGGTGATTCAGATCCAGCCTCAGGAGTTCTCTGACGCTAATGACAATCACCAGCATGCTCCGGCCACCCCGACCTACACTGGCTCCACTATAACCACCAGCACCCACATCACCACCACTGTGCAGGCCTTCACCCAGTGTGATGCAGCTGGTCAACATATTGTCACCATACTGCCACCCACCTCCCAGATCTCCACCAGTCCTCCATCCATGGTCCTATCCACACCCACTCCCACCGCTGACCCTTATGGCTCCCAGCTGTTCACCACGTCCAGCTCCACCCGAGACCTTCTAGCTCAGGTGGAGGAGCCCAAAGAGG
Source organism: Megalobrama amblycephala (assembly GCF_018812025.1). Lineage (NCBI taxonomy): Eukaryota > Metazoa > Chordata > Actinopteri > Cypriniformes > Xenocyprididae > Megalobrama > Megalobrama amblycephala. Next base: position 37,317,952 of record NC_063060.1, on the reverse strand, counting down.
GACGAGAGTGTGTGCCTCTTCCCTTCTTTCGCTGGAATCTGTCAAACTTTGCACGGGAAAAGTATGCCCCTCTGTTGCTGAAGCCCGAAACTAAGACTGTAGTGGTCGTTGTTTTCGTGGCTCTTCTGAGCCTCAGCCTCTATGGTACCACAATGGTTCATGATGGACTTTACTTGACTGATATTGTCCCCAGGGACACAAAGGAGTATGACTTCATCACTGCCCAGTTTAAATACTTCTCCTTCTATAACATGTACCTGGTTACCATGGATGGCTTCGACTATGCCCGTTCTCAAAGACAGCTTCTACAACTTCACAATGCTTTCAACTCTGTAAAATATGTAGTTAAAGACAGCAATCACAGACTCCCCAGAATGTGGCTGCACTACTTCCAGGATTGGCTCAAGGGTAAGCCTTCATTTCACAATGAATTATTTTTCATTAGTGGTGTTTGCTGAGGCTACTGGTTGACTACTATGACTGTTTATCAAAATGCTCAACCCTATACCCTAAAGTATTTTAGTTCATAACTTGTCATGCACTTTTGTTTTAGTCATAGATTAGGATATATCAGAATCTACAAAATATTAGTAAATAAATTTGCATAGCTATGGTGAAAGATGCCACATAAAGTAGCATTTTTAGTTTTGTTCATTCATTGTGTGCGAAATGCTCTTATCTCTGAAGGTGAGAGAAAGAGTTCAGTGAAAGTTCATTTCTGTCATCTGCTTTTGTGTTCCTCCAACCTGGGCATAGAGAGGATTATGGGAGGGTCAGGGGTTATCTCAGACTGTTTGTGACCCCTCTGCTCACATTAGTTTGTATTGAGAGCTTAACAGTGAGTGAGGTGAATCCACAATAGTTAAAACCCAACGAATTGAAAAGAAGCTATTTATTTTGAAAGGCTGTGGAAACTGGAGTTAGTTGAAAGACTCTCTATTTCTCTCCATTGCTATTTCCTTTTCTTGTGAGGAGATCTCTGTAATTACAGAATGGTTGTGGAAACTGTTTTTCAGCTGTTGCCAGACTTTGTAATTTGGAGAGCACGAAAGGCTTTCTCTGGTTAGTTTATTCAGCCCACACACATTTATTCAGCACCAGGCAGAAAGATTGAGAACCCAGCAAGGGGAGGGGGGCTTTTGGTTTATACGCCTGTTTGTGTGTGTGGATTGGCATTAAATCTGACCCAAGTTTTTTACCCCATATCTAAGGGAGGAGTGATTTTAACAATCTTCTGCTATAGCTTACTGAGTTGTGAATATAAAAGTAGGAAGGTTTGAACGTCTTTCTCACAGTTGGTATATTTGTTCATTATCCATGTAGGTCTTCAGGCTACATTTGATGCTGATTGGGAAGCTGGCAGGATCACCTCTGACAGCTATCGCAATGGCACAGAAGATGGAGCACTGGCCTACAAGCTTCTTATACAAACTGGCTCTAAGAAAGACCCTTTCAACTACAGCCAGGTGTGTGGTCTACTATTGGTGCATTCAGTTTAAAAACTGCTTCAAAACTTTGCAGTCTATCCCAAAACTTACATTTTCACATTTCATTTCTTTTAAAGCTTACATCCCGTCGCCTAGTGGATGAGGATGGTCTCATTCCACCAGAGGTTTTTTACATCTACCTGACAGTATGGGTCAGTAATGATCCACTGGGCTATGCTGCCTCCCAAGCCAACTTTTACCCCCATCCTCGGGAGTGGATCCATGATAAGTACGACACCACTGGGGAGAACCTTCGCAGTAAGTAAACCCAGACAATGACATTAGACAGGTGGTCATATTTATGACCACCTTTAAAAGTCATATTTATGGATATATGTTTTAGAAGTAGCATGTGTTTGTGTCTAAGAGCATTACCTCTCTTCTCTTTCAGTCCCTGCGGCAGAGCCTCTAGAATTTGCTCAGTTTCCTTTCTACCTAAATGGCCTCAGACAAGCCTCAGACTTCATTGAAGCCATTGAGAGTGTGCGCACAATCTGCGAGGAGTTCATGCGGCAGGGAATCCAGAACTATCCCAACGGCTACCCCTTTTTATTTTGGGAACAGTACATTGGTCTGCGCCACTGGTTCTTGCTGTCTATCAGCGTAGTGCTTGCCTGCACCTTCCTGGTGTGCGCCATCCTTCTGCTCAACCCCTGGACCGCAGGCGTCATTGTAAGTTTGCCTTCCTCTCACCCTAATCCATTTCTAACTCCCTTCTTTTCTAGCCTTTTCTTCTATTCTCTTATTTCTCTGGCTCCCCCTGATCCCCTCAACACAGCTCAATAACTTTGCCACCAGGGCAGTTTTCTGGGGAGGGTCTTGGCGGGTTGTCTAGAGGGTGCTGCTTGCATAAACACATATATAAACACACAGTCACACACATACGTACTCTCCCCCTCGTCTCTTTTGTCATTCAAATGGGTGCAGCAAGACTTTCTAAAGAAGAAATGCACAGCTCTCCTGAAGGCTTTTACCTCCGACTGCCTTTGTCCAGAAATTTGGGGACAGGACGGATCTGCCCAGTCACGACCTTGGCCTGCTAAACCCATCCATCAGGGACTGGATGTAGTGGGGGTAGTGGGTGGGTGGGTTAGTTTAGGGGCTAGGAGGTGTTTCACACAGACTGGTGAGGACCTCAGATCAACATGAAGCAGCAAGAAAACTATAAGTAGCCATTGGCCTTGGTTGACATGTATTTCTGGTTTAGCTGTAATATGTCAAACTCATTTGAGTGTAAATGCCTATGGTATTTAGTTAAATTATAATGCAAGTTCTTTAGTGCACTTTTTAAACTCAAAATCGACTCTGTCGTCTTTAGTTTCACAGCCTATATGGAGCCACAGTAAAATGCATTTTACCATCTCCAATTTAAGCATGACCAAATTGGGACCCCTGCCAACATCAAAGGTTTTCAGGGCAAAGACTAAGTGCCCTATTTATTATATAAAAACAGTTTCTCGTGAGTAGGAAATCACTAAGGACTCTTATGCTCTTTTATCATATAGTGTCACTCAGATAACATGGGGAGTGGCCAGGACATGGCCATTAGGTAATCTGATACTTGGGGCAGATGACAGTGAAATGTAGAGTATATTGGCCCAGTGAGGCCCATTTCTGCATTGTGATTAATGTAGAGCTATTTCCATGCACAAAGTTCCTAGTGGTGTAGCTGCTAACATTCTAGTCTTTTCTTCTATTCCTCAGGTTTTTATTTTGGCCATGATGACAGTGGAACTTTTTGGTATCATGGGCCTAATTGGTATCAAGCTGAGTGCCATTCCTGTGGTCATCCTTATAGCCTCTGTTGGTATTGGAGTGGAGTTTACTGTGCACATTGCACTGGTAAGACCATCTTTCATAGTAATTCATCAGTATTTATATTTCTGCTAGTGAAATCAAATAGAGCATTTTCATTCTCTCTATTTTCTGTTGCAGGGTTTTCTGACTGCCATTGGGGACAGGAACACTCGTTCAGCCGTGGCTATGGAGCATATGTTCGCTCCTGTGATTGACGGCGCCATATCCACTCTGCTGGGAGTGCTCATGCTTGCTGGCTCAGAGTTTGACTTCATCATGAGGTGAGTGATTGACACTTCTCCAGACAGGTCTCTGAGGTCAGCCCATATGCTGCCTTTAAAAATGGTGGCAGGCCTTAGGTAGGGAGACAGTTGTCCATGTGGCTCTAGGGTACAGGTGGTAACGTTTGGCTCCCCATCACCTGGTGTTGTCAGTCTCTAACTCCCCTTAGACCACCACAGCACTCTTACAAACATTTTTGAGCTGCTTGAATGCACAACAAATGGAGGAAACATCAAGGGAGTGCAGCAGCTGCTTGTAAACATGTAAATATACAACCCACTGTGCGGTGACTCAACATGCACACACTTGCACCCTGATTGTGGGGAGGAGGTCAACTGCCCAATCATTTGGTTGTGAACTCCCTCTAGCATTTGGGCAGTTTTTCCGCCTGGTTTAATGCCTGCTTCACAGGAAGAAAAAAGTCAAATGGTATTTTTTTTCAACTGAATTTGGGCTCTGCTGAAAGCTAACCACAACCTTGAGAGCCGCCTAAAACAGACCCATGACATAAAAATTACTTAGTTAGAGGATCCAGCACAACATAGCTGCATGTTGAAAATAAAAATTGTCTCTTGATCATTTGTTTTCAAGCACCAAAGAGTAACTTGGATATGAGGAAGAGGTTTGGGTATCCAGGTAACTGCAGAGGGGTGTTAGAGCAGATTGCTTTAAGAAAGTGGTAAAACTGGAAAAAAAGATTGGGGGTTGGGGATTGGAGCAAGCCATTTGGTGCAAGCAGTGTGCCAGTGCTAGGGCATTCACAGTGGGAGGTCCTGTTTAGATGTAGAGAGAAAGAGAGAGAGAGCTCTGGCCCTCTAGCTGGGGAGTAGCATAAATACATTGCTGTAAACATCTCCTGGCTATGGGACACTGAATAAACAGGAGAACAAGCTCAGCGGCCCCTCTTAGAACGAGCCACCCTTTCCAACCCCTGACTTGGAATGGAAAAGATTACAGTTTATATAAACAACAGAATTCCTAACACTAGGTCTACTCTGGAGGTCTAACCCAGGCGGGGCCCATGGATGGTTTAGTCTTTTTTCCCCTTTTTTTCTTGGTCTTTTTTTTTTACTCCTTAAATAAATCATGCTCCACTTTCGGAATGTTGACTTATTAAAATAAACATGCACCCCTTTTCCAATCTTTCCATGTATACAGGGCTGTCAGACAGAATGAGCGCTTTTAACTAACAAAAGGTGGACATAAGTGCAGCCAGAGATGGTTGGCTGCTTTGTCTGATCTTTTCCATTCTTAAACAGCATTCATGTTTTCACTGAACATTACAAACTGTGTTGAAAGGATGATTGTGCCTTTCTCAAACTCCTATCAGTGTCACTCAAACTATGTGATTCTTCTAACTGCATTCAGCCATCACCGTAGAGAGAGATGACTGAAAAAGAAAATGGTTCACACTCAAGCTGTCTGATTCATCTATCATGTTAATGACACAGACATGAGAGAATTGGGAGGAAGGAGTGGAGGGAATGAAAGCAGTCTTGCTTGTCTCCGTCTGTGAAACCCATAGCATAGCTCAATCTCTGGTCTAAATGTGGCATATAATTCTGACCAGAGTCTCCGTTAGTTCTGTGTTTTATGCACAGACCCCGACAGGCCACCTTGGAAATTTGGGTTTTAGAGGTCAATTTAAATATTACCTCTCCCTGACTGTGCATAATGACTGAAAATAGGTAATTATAGTCTTTTAAAACTAGAGGTTCTGTGATACAGTATAGGTCTCAGTTCCTTAGGGAGCCACGATAGAGACAAAACCAAAATAGATCCAAAATGGAGGTTCAGTGGTGCGATGACCGTCAGACCTGTAATCTTTTTAACAGGGTTTTTTGATTCATTTGTTTGACGGTTCTCAGACAGCCAAAGTAAACACATGGCCTCATTGGAGGAGACGGGTCAGTGGACAGCAGTTTCCACTGTACGTCTGGAATGCTCCAAGCAGATATGCCAAAGATGAACTTTTCCCCCTCTGCCTTTCTTTCTTAAACCCAAGGTTCTTGTAGATGCGACAGAAGCAAAAATGGTCAGAGGGTGGGAGGTTAAAAGAACATTCCAGACTTTTTTCCAGATTCTGTTCCTCTTTTTCTTACCTCCAGAAGTCTGAACCACAGCTAAAACAGCTGAATTGTCTCTTTTTAGTGTAACCATTTAACTGAAGTGCTCTCTAATTTTCTCATGCACTGTCTTTCTTGTGGTGAATCAGAGCCCTCCCTCAATGCTCTGAGCTGAAGCACAGAGGAGCAGACACCCTCACAGCCCTGCAGTTTATTAGTGAGCCCTACATGTTAACACGCAAGCCAGTATACAGAGCAACACTACCAGTGCTCTTCTTAGCCTTATATCTTTAGCCTCTACTGCTAACATCTAACACTCACTCAGGAGCTAAAGACTGGGAAACCTCATTCACCACCCTCTCCCTAGGCCCCTTCGTTCAAACATACGTTTTCAGCCTTAAGCAACTCCACCACTTCACACTGCTCCAACAGACCCGCTAGCGCCTGTGCCAACCAGACCTCCATGTTCTTGGCTTTGGAGGTGAAGGGTGGTGTTTCCTGCTTGTCTTCAGCACTGGATTAAGGTTCCTGCATTAGTCACCTCCACTGAGAAAATAACTAGTCTTAGTATTAGTGTTACTCAGAACGGTTTGGACTAATAAGAGAAATGTTTGTCAGAACACAGAATACTTGTTGACTGCGGGAACTGTTGTTGATGGACTCTAGGGTCAGTTTTACAGGATTTGCACAGTACGGTTTATTGCACACGTGAAATAAATACTTTTTAGCAGATCTCCATGCTAGTGTTGCATGATCATCTCTTTAACCAACATGGCTGTTGAGGGCCAGGAGGAGGGAGAGAGCAACAGGAAGAAAAAGTTAGAAAGCAAAGGTCTGGCCTGGCCTTCCCAGTGTAAACACAAAGGTGGCGTGCCCTGGCCAGGGTGAAATAGGATCTTAATAAGAGAGGGTATTAAGTTGCTGAGGAGAAAATTACATTAACAGCAGTGGCAGCTTTTAGGCCAGAGGGAGGGAAGCAGAGGGGGAAAAGCAATGGAGAGGGGTGAGTGTTTCTGACACGTAGAATCTGCTCACTAATGTAAACACATCTCCTCAGGAAGTGGCAGGGCAGTGGTGATAGATGAGGGCTCCCAGAGGGAGAAAGAGCGAGCACTAACTACAAAGATGGAACCCAGGAATTTCTATCCAGCTTTGTCAGGTCGCCAGGACAGAGGAAGCAGGGAGAGGAAATGTAGGGGGGGGGGGGGGGAACGATGGATAAGAAGGGAAGCAGCATCCTACAAGAACTCTTGGATACAACCTTCCTCTCCTGGATGATGACCACATTGTCTCATATCTTGTTTGAACATGCTGTGGATGTTTGGTGGCTGCTTTAGCTTTAATATTCTCTTCATTTGTGTTCTCTTTTGCAGATACTTCTTCGCAGTGTTGGCCATACTGACATTGTTGGGGATCCTGAACGGTTTGGTGCTACTTCCGGTATTGCTTTCGCTCATGGGCCCCCCAGCTGAGGTCATACCCGCTAACAATGGTAATCATTTGCAAAGTCCCTCTCCTGAGCCCATGCCTCCTCCTATGAACCATCATGGGTACTACGCTGGGCACATCCCCAAGGGACCCCGTCAGGCATTCTCTGAGACCTCTGACTCAGAATACTATTCTGAAACTACGACAACCTCTGGCATCTGCGAGGAGGAGTACAAGTACTGTGACAGGAGCACATACATCACACCACCAGCTCAACCTCCAACCTCTCATATTCTGCTAGAAGCCAGCAAGAACCCCAGCTTCCCTAAGCTCACAGTAAGTCGACCTGACAGAAAACATTAGGAACCAAACTGCTTACGATGTAGCTGCCATTGAACACTTTTGTAATGTGCTTGTGCTTGTTCTTGTCTCCAAGGTGGTGAAACCTTTTAATGAAAGCAGCTCTAAAGGACAGAACAGTGAGTCTAAGCAGAATGCTGTCAACTCGGTCAGTTCACAGATCACACGGTGGGACAACAAACATGAGTACCAAGGGCAGAGGAGACAACATTTACCTAGCGACAGGACCCACTGTCCTCGTAGGACTACTCAGTGTGGCCCAGGGCCACAACCAGGGAGAGGGCAGCATCAAAACAGGACTACAGCCCCAGCCCACAGCCCTGGGGCATTGCAGCGCCCTAACAATGCCATTACCATGGTTACAGCAACAGCCTCTGTGACAGTGGCAGTGCACCCCAGTTTGCCGGGGTCGTACCAGGGTTACATGCACGAGGGTTTTGAGAATAACGAGTCAGACTCTTTAGACGACTCTAAGAGGACTTCTCAAACATATGGGAAAGCTACACATTATAAGAGGGACTCTTTGGAACTTCAAGATCTGGAATCCACAGAAAAAAGCCAGCATCAAGCTAACCAGACACTAGGTAAAGGCTTTAACCTTCTTATAGCCTAACATTGCAATTGATTTGTGTATTTTTGATGTGATATTATGAAAAAGCAGACAGCTGTCTGTACTGATCGTAACCATGTTCTATCTTTTGCATGTGTTACAGGTGGTGCATGGATTCAAGCAGCCAAAGATTGCTAGACTGCTCCCAGCCCCCACATCCCTTTGTCTGGAATCTCTGGCTGTTTTGGGAAGTTCCCAACCCCAGCCCAGTGTCTTTTATCTCTTTGAACTGTACATAGACCTCACACAGACAAGAGGATTTATTTTAAAATTATTAAAAAGGTCTTCTTAGACATTTATAAATATATATATATTTTAATACTAAAAAGAGGGAAACTATTTTAAAATGTGCTGTATAACTTGTGTATTCTCTTGTGTAAATGTCAGATGTATAGATTATAAAATGTGCTATATGTAAAAATAAGTGAAATGATATTGGTTATTGAAATGCAAGGTCAGTGTTCCTTTTTTTTTTTTTTTTTTTGCTGCTACTCTTCAAATTTAATATGACGTGTCTTGAAAATATGCAGTACCCCTTTCCCCAACATAAGCCAAGATTTAACTTTATATTAACATGTTCTTAAACTGCAGCCAATAGGAAGCTTATCTGTTTTGTTCAAAGATGTTGACTTATATTTGATTGCACTGTACAAAATCAAAACCTATATAGATAACAGTTTTTCTCAGTTGAAATTTCCAGGTTTTTTCCTTTATTTATTTTACTGCCAGCAACCATTGTGCCTTCTTAACTTTTAACCTTACAAAAAAATAATTTGTCAAACTGTTGCATCACTATACTGTTGTCATTGATATGGACTGTTAGCTTAATGTTATCATCTGTTTTATGACTTCTCATGGTTTTACACATCCTTGTTAGCATGAAATGCTCTGTCTAGTACAGTGTGCAGAAACAGCAGAACTATGGGTCTAATGTTTCCTGTTACATTATTCCGTTATATACTCATTTGCAGGCTACATTTTTATACTTGAAGGGGTGGTTAAATTACTTTTGTTTGTGCTTTTCCTCTATGGTTATTTTAGCCATACATGAGTAAGCTTCAGTTTGTCACTATATATGCCCCAGCAAAAGTTTGGGAGATATCAGGCAAACGTGTAGTTTACCCAAATATCATTCAGAAAGGGAATTTTGTGCGAGTGCAAAATGAGATTTTTGTTTGCTTGTTTTTGTCATCTTGTTGGCTGCTTTGTACATAGCAAAAGCCCTGCGCAATCGTTTACCTGGTAGTTGCCCTCTGGGCTTCTCCCATAAGGCCAGTGTAGGGATAGATAAATAGCTATGGTGCTAGTCTTCCTAGTGTTTTGTCTGCAATGCAATTCTTTCTTAGGTCCAATATTCAGCCAAAAGCTCACTCATTCAGTATTGGTCAAGTCACTGCCAGAATAAATGCAGGGAAAAGTGTTAATGTAAGTGGCAGCTTCTCTCACTCTCTATCTCTTTATTTAACAAAATATGTTTTAACAGAAACAAACCAAGTAGCTACTGTATCTGGAAGACAACGCAAAATAAGCAATCTAAAGCACATGTACAGCTTAAGGACAGGAGTGGCTTGGGCAGACAGGAGACAAGGGTAGGGGATGGGGGTCCTGCATAGGGGTTTTGTTTCAAATGTATGTCATGCCATATAAATTATTTATATTAAATTTTTATTTTTGTAGTTTGTACAGATGTTAGTCACTAGACTGAAGTTATATTTTTAAAGAGTAAATATATTATAAATATAAATATATAATTATATCTATTTGTTTCTGAGATTTTGTTTTTTTGTGGGAGGAGTATGGGTGGAGCAGGCTTTGAAATGTTCATATTGCTGTTGGAAATAATGAAGGAAAGGTGTGGCTACGGTTGTCCACCTTGTTTAGACTCATTGCCTTTCCTTCTTTATGTAAAGATTTGAAGAGTTTCTGGTTTTGTTGTTGACTAAAACACTGTGACTTCAGAAAACTTTGTGGAAAAAAAGAAAAGAAAAACCTTTTGTGACCATCATTTCCTTCACCCTTTATAGGAACTCAACTAACAAAATAAATGGGGGAAAAAAAAACACTGACTCTTATCGTTTTTTTTTTCTTCTTCCTCTCTGCTTTTATGAAACATTATCATATTTTTATGTTGTTTGTATCTACGAACAAATTGTGTCACTTAAAAAAACACTATTTTGGGTGACTAAATACTGTTAAGATGTGAGAGGTGATTAGGTGAGGGGAGGGAAGGCAGTTTAGATGTATCAGCTCCACACTTCCTGTTTTATTGTTGTGACTCCCCAGGCTAGTGTCCTCAGTACAATAAGCCCACCAATGGAGATGAAAGGCGTGTGCTGTAAATTCCTCTGCTTCCCACAACACGGGCTCATCTGTCAGCTTCCTCGGGCCTGTCTGAATCTGATACACCTCTGGCTTTTGAAGTTACTGTCGAGGCCCCTTAGTATCGGGACAGACAGAGAGCGGGTCAAGGGTTTTGCCTCGTGGAGTCACAGAGCAACAACTGAGGCCGTGGGGCATGATCTCGTTCTACATGTTAGAGTTTCAGTTTATCAAAAGGAACATGTTGAAAGCTTCTGCTTTGTCAAAATCGCTGATGTAAAACTAGAATACCTTGCTATGCATTTACAAAAGATACATTTACATGCACCCAAATAATCCGTTAATAATGGCTTTGAAAGCCTTTATGTAAACACCTCAATCGATCCGACTGAAGTTGATCTGAATTAAATTTTGATCGTATTAAAAGGGGTGGTGCAAACCTGAAATAATCTGATCAATTTACTCCGACTATCTTCTCAGATACAAAAATACCTTGTGCATACTATTAATTCATATAAACATAGGTTTCAGAATCTGAAATCAGATTGGATTCATTCACATTGACGCAAATTAGTGTATGTAAACGTATTGAGAAATGCATATAAAATGGGAAGTTTATGGGCCTATAAGCACTATCAATTATCATTCAAATGCCCATTCTAAAGTCAATTATGTTTTCCTTCATCATGCATGAAAAGTTTATGCAACCCCTACTTTAAAGTATATGATGGGAATTTATTCAGTGTAAAGATTTAATGTGACTTTAAACTGTATACTCCAGCACTTAACTACGGAAGCTTGTTTCTGCCACTGAATAAAATTTTTAAAAAGTAATTGTGACTTCTCACAATTCTGACTTTTTTCTCAGAATAGTGTGATATAAACACAACTGCGAGATATAAAGTCAGAACCGCGAGTTATGAAGTCAGAATTGTGAGATATAAACTCGCAATTCTGACTTTTATTCTCAGAATTGAGTTTATATCTTGCAATTCTGACTTTGTTCCCCTCACAATTCTGACTTTATAACTCGCAATTACAAGTTTAAGTATTGCAATTCTGAGAAAAAGTCAGAATTGCACTGTTGGCCATTTTTTCAACATGACAATGAGGATATGCATTCTCCCAAGGTGAAAAACCTTCTGTGGACATGTATTGCACTCAGTCTTAACACTCTTGAGCGTCTGTGGGGGATTCTGTAGAGATGAGTTGAGCAACACTCCCCATTAAAGATCAGGGCATTTAAGGAGCTCATCCTCCTTGAGTTAAACAGGACAGATGTGACAATTTGTCATGAACCTGTGCCAAGAAGGCTTTAAGCAGTGTATTCAAAATTATGGAGGGCATACTAAGTACTAGAATATTATACATTTGTTGAATTAAATCTAGGGTGCACTCATTTCATCCTTAATTTAAACAAAATTGGCTAATTCTCATAAAGAAAATACATCTTTTGTATTTGTTCAGAGGGGGTTTACTCATTTATGTTGTGCACAGAATGTGCCAAGATGCAGAGAGCTTGCATGAAAAATGCAAAAAAAAAAAAAAACTTTTAAAACAAGCAGTATCTTGATAAACAGCCAAAGATGCTCCAAATATCTTCACTGGAGGTCCAGAGTTATCAACAGCTTCCGCTGGGAAGCACTGAGATTAGGAGAGCTGACGTAGTTTAACTACATTTTCCTGAGAAGCTCTGTGACGTACCGAACTTGCTCCGAGTGAAGAAACTAGAGAGAGAGAGAGAGAGAGAGAGAGAGAGAGAGAGCTGATCGCAGGAGCGATAGGGCTGTCTCTCATTCATGTCTGGCTTTAGCAGCGTATCGTGAGCTGCGGGAGCCAAACGACACTGGCACTGTGCAAAACAAAATGGGGGGTCTGACTCTCTCCCTCCCATTCAGTTCTATAAACTTTATCAGAGCAGATTGAGAATGAGATTTAAAGAGAAAGACAGAGCTCTGTGTGTGTTTTAACTGTTAGAGCAGTTTAGAGAGAGCTGCGCCGCAGAAATAGAGGGCAGCAGTTGGCACAAACTGAAAGAATCTTTTAAATAGTCTGTAATATACGGGTGAGATAACAGCTGACACCTTTAACAACAGATTGCTGCGTCTGGATGGCAACAATCGGAGCAAAGCAGTGTCTATATGGGGTAGGCAAACAGGAGGAGGGAAAAAATTGGGTGAGAACAAAAGAAGGAACACATGATCTGCTGTGCTGCTTGGGTGGCCAGAGGATGAGCGCTCATTGTTGCTTGAATTCAATAGGGCTGATTAGTTAAAAGTGTGTGTGTGTGTGTGCGTGCTTTACATTTATGGTGACTGGCACGGGTCTCTCCCTCTCAGCATGACTGAAAATGGGTAAAAAGATTACATTTCTATTCACTGTTTATCTCTTTTAGCCAGTATTATAGTTTTTGGAGGGTTGATGTGGCTGGAAAGGGGTGGTAGTGATGAAAATATCATAACATAGCTGGCCTGTAACATAGTAGATGCCACTTTTTCTTTAGAAATGGGGCCAAAACAACTCCCACAAGTTTACCTCTACATTGAAATTAATAAGAGATTAATAAGAGATTAACGTTTGGCTTTAACTGCAGCCTTGGTAAGCGCTTCTTTCAAAAACATTAAAAATCTTACTTGGGGTCACCAAGATTTTAAATGTATAGTGTATATATGTGTGTATTATGTTTTAAATAAATAAAATATTTAACATGTTCACTGTGATAATCTTAATCATCCTAATCATAATTTTAACATTTTACATAATTTTTTATTAATATTTTGAAATGGAGTTTGAAACTCAATGTATGTCTTTTCCATGTACTGAACTCTTGTTATTCAACTATGCCGATGTAAATTCAATTTTTGATTCTAGGGCACCTTTAAGATCAGCCGAGAAGCCATATTAAGGAATTAGTAAGGATAGTAAGGAATTAGTCTGTGTCCATCTATAGGTCTTGTTTTTCCATCGAACTATCCTCATTAGTTCACTGACCTGATTATACAGAGCACAGATCAATATTTACAGAAATCGCTTCAAACTAACAAATGTGTTTGCAATTTCTAGGTCGTATTCCAGCGCAGAAACAATATGAATTTTCAGGCCGGCCCCTGCAGTGTAAACATGTTTTAAATAAACAGGAACTAACGTAATGCTCTTTTAATTGATTCATTCTGCCCAGCGATGTTTAGAGAAGGGCCTAAATACGAACTTATAATGCAAACCCAGTGTTTAGAAGTGGTTTGTTTGGTTAAAACAAAAACAGTTTGAATGCCAGCCATGTTAGAGTTGCATTGTGTGCTTCAAGGGCTTTATTTGGGGGATGTAAATCTTTCTAGACTGCTCTCTACAAATTGTACTGCAAATTCGCAGGGCAGAGCTGTCTACGTTCGAAATAGGAGAGGGAATAATCATAAAGCAGTTGTGCGCAGTATGGCACTCTGGGTAAAACACCATCAGATTATAATTAAACACATGTGAGAGGTAATAAAACGTAATGAACGTAGTGAGGAGACAGGCAAAGCCATTTTATGTGGCCAGCACAACATGTTGTGTAGTGCTGAAAGCCGCGCCATATGTGTCCTCGGGTGCTCTGGGTTTAAATGTCTGTCCATATATGGTATCCGTAGCACTTTTTTGAAACACATTCATAGTACTGACATGGAAGTGGCCTTGTGGGTAGTGAAGACAATCCAATGATTTTTTTCCTGAGCAAGTTAGAAGTTGATGTTCAGATTTTTTTTATTAAAATTGAGGTTACGTGTCATGTTTGCAACACTGGTGAAAAAAAAATGTCTCACCCAGTTTAATATGAAAAACATTTACTGTAAACTACAGGTTTGGAGATGTTGCCTGCTAATGCATGATGGACAGTTTTGTTAAAAGAGACTCTTTGTAGGCTGCTTACAGCTTGACACAAAGTTAAGCAATTTTGCGTAATTAAAATAAGCAATTGACTGACTGTTAGTATTAAACCACTTACTGTAATAGCAGTGTAGTTTTGCAGTGCAGTGTAGACGTTTACGCCTCTCTGGTCAGTAAGTGTAATGTTTATGAGGATCTAAAATAGTTCATGTTTTAGTGCAAAAAGTGCAAGAATTTACAAGCCCATGCATTAACTTGCAAGTGGAAATTTCAAATCTGGAGTTATGAAGGTGTTTAATCACTAGGTGGAGCTGTTCAAACTATAATAAAGACTGCAAAATAAAAAAAAACAGCAAGCCACAACAATCAGTTTCAGCTTTCATACAGTTTGAAAAACACTTTGTGTTTTAAGCTTTAATTATAGACATGTTAAACTGGATAAACACACTAAAAAATACTTGTAAATGAAGACACTTTAAATGGTGTTCTCAAGGCTGCAAGGGAGTTCTTGCCCTCATTCAGAGCTATGTATTCAGTCTGGCATGTTCGGCCCAAAGGGACAGGGCCAAGGCACGAGAAGGCCCAATATTCCAAACAAAATGCCTCTCATCGCCTAAATCCATCATTGCAGCGGAGACAGGCAAGTCCCTCTTTCTCTGCATGTTTAAATGAGAGAGTGTAAGCATGTATGTGTTGACTGCTCCTGAACTGGCTGAGTGAAAGTCCAGCAGACCTTTCTGGCCTCTGAGACGATCCACAAGAGAGCCAACTGGTTTATTTAAATCATTAATATTAATTAGGATTAAGTATTCCAGAGAGCCGTGCAATAAAATACATATTTGCCATGAAACTACAAAACTGATCTTTAGTGCAGAAAGACTAAAGCAGATGTCACATACATTGTACTTAACTAGTTAAAGGGTTAGTTCACCCAAAAATTGTTCGTCTTCAGAACACAAATTAAGATATTTTTGATGAAATCCGAGAGGTTTCTGTGAGTTTTGGCCGACGCTGTACACGTGAGCAGCACAACACATGTGTGATGCTGAGGCAGGAGCCGGACAATACTGAATCGCCGTTCTGACGTAGACCCTGGAAGCACTGCACTGTTTACGACGTAAACAGCATAGGAAACTGACACTGAAGAGAAGAAATTGTTGAATAAGGTTGTTATTTTTTTATTTTTTTTTTGCACACAAAAAGTATTTTCGTCGCTTTATAAAATTAAGTTTGAACCACTGCAGTCACGTCGACTGTTTTAACGATGTCTTTAATACCTTTCTGGACCTTGAAAGTGGTAATTAAATTGCTGTCTATGGAGGAGTCAGAGAGTTCTCGGATTTCATCAAAAATATCTTAATTTGTGTTCCGAAGATGAATGAAGGTCTTACGGGTGTGGAACGACATAAGTGGGTGACTAATTAAAGGATTAGTTCACTTTCAAATTAACCCCCATGTCATCCAAGATGTTTATGTCCTTCTTTCTTCAGTCGAAAAGAAATTAAGGTTTTTGATGAAAACATTCCAGGATTTTTCTTCATATAGTAGACTTCAATATCCTCCAAACGGCTGAAGGTCAAAATTACAGTTTCAGTGCAGCTTCAAAGCATTCTACGTGATCCCAGATAAGAAATAAGGGTCTTATCTAGAGAAACCATCACTCATTTTCTAAAAAAATTAAAATTTTATACATTTTAACCATAAATGCTCATCCTGAACTAGCTCTCTTCTTCTTCTTCTCCGGCAGTGTAGACACTGCTAAGTGTATTACTGCCCTCCTCAGGTCAAAGTTTGAACTAAATTGTCATATACAATATGCTAGTGCAAGTATATAACAATTAGTTCAAACTTTGACCTGTGGAGGGCAGTAATACACTTAGCAGTGTCTACACTGCCGGAATTCTAATAGAGAAGAAGACGAAGAGCGCTAGTTCAAGATGAGCATTTATGGTTAAAAAATGTATAAAATTTTTTTTTTTTTTTAGAAAATGAGTGATTGTTTCTCTAGATAAGACCCTCGTTTCTTGTCTGGGATCGTGCAGAACACTTTGAAGCTGCACTAAAACTGTAATTTTGACCTTCAACCGTTTGGGGTTCACTGAAGTCCACTATCTGGAGAAAAATCCTGTAATGTTTTCATCAAAAACCTTAATTTCTTTTCGACTGAAGAAAGAAGGACATGGACATTTTGGATGACATGGAGGTGAGTAAATTATCAGGAAATTTTCATTTGAAAGTGAACTAACTCTTTAACTGTCACACCCATTTTTGAGCACTGAGCAAAGTTCAAAACGATTTTCACAGGATGAATTTTGACCTTTCATACCTACTTTATGATGATTACTAAAATAGGCAATAAAAAGTGCGCACGGTAGCTGGACACTGACAGTTAACATGCTAAAAGATTATTGAAACCCCCCTCAAAATCTAATAACGTTACAATTTCTATTCCTTGCAGAGTGTATTTATATAAAAGCCAAAAGATGAACGTCTGCATGAGTTTTAATAATACACCCTCTTTGTTAGACTCTGTGGTTTGCACACCTGTGTTGACGGGCACGCTGTCCTCTAGACGCCTTGAAATGGAAGCATAAACAGGCATACCCAGCTGGGGAAACCCAGACTCACCACAGCCCTGCAGACAGGCCTGCCGCCAGCGCCTGTATCTTCTCACACAGAACACCACACAGACGTGCGCATTTGATCATTCCACCTGGAAAAGAATGGCAAAAGCATCTCAAAAGACATGGTCGAACATTCTAAATTACCGTTAGGAATATTCAACAATTCCTTGAAAACAGTGTAGCATTCATGAACAAAATCAAATATTAAAACACCTCTGTGAATACATTACATTCAGACGCCCAGTGACGGTGCCAATGAGCATGGCAGGCGATGCCAAACTGCATGCAAAATAAGCAAGCGCCAATGTGGCTGACTCTGAAACTGTTCTGATACATCAGGGACAAATAAGATGCTGGGAATTTCCTGGTGTGTCACATTGATTTTTAAATGAGTAAACATGCTAAAGCAAATAAATAAAAGTGCACATGAATTCCTCAACACTATTACAACAGAAGGAAATTAGATTTCTAACGCAATACATTCACATGTGAGATCAGTTAAAGGTCTGTGTGTATAGTTTGACTGCCCTCTATTGGTAGGAAATTGTCATGTGCAGGACAACAAATTCAGCATAGAAACATGCACCCCTGTGACATCTATAAAAATATCTAAATCTAGAACAGTTAACAGCTAAAGTTATAACGATAAGAATGGCACCATAATATTTGATACACAAGCTGAATAAAGACTCGGTAGGCTATGAAACTACTAGTTAATTTCATTGCATATTGTTCAAAAATAAGGATGTTCAAGGTGAAGAAGACAAAACGTGCGTCAAGTTCATTGAAATGTAATGTAATGCAGATCTTTTCTATAAAAGAAACATGACAAAATACGCGCCACATACTCAAGCCAAGCGATATATTTGTGTGAGGAATTGAAAATTGAGCCATTATATTCACTGTTTTATAAGCTGAAATCGATAACGAATCTTTGTTTTGAACCGTTTCTTTGCAATGAATTAAATGGTTAGTTCAACAAAACATGAAATTTCTGTCATTAAAGGACTAGTTCACTATCAAAGTGGGCTACTCACCCTCATGTCGTTCCAATCTGTGAGTTTCGTCCATTTTCGGAACACAAATTAAAATGTTTTTGATGAAATCCATAGAAAGCAACATAATTACCATCATTCATGGTCCAGAAAAGTAAGACATTGTTAATAGTCAACGTGACTATGGTGGTTCAACATTAATGTAATGAAAATAAAAACAATAATAACGACAATAATGGTATTCAACAAATTCGCTTCTGCATCAGCATCACACGCATGCGTCGTTCTGCTCACGTGAACAGCGTCGGCCAATACTGAGTCGGCGTTCTGACTTGAACTTGGAAGCGCTAAACGTAAACAGTGTATGAGAATGACAGGGGAGATACGAATTTGTCGAATAAAGTCGTTATTTTTATTTAGTTTTTTTGCGCACAAAAAGTATTCTCGTCGCTTCATAACATTAAAGGGTTAGTTCACCCAAAAATGAAAATTCTGTCATTTATTACTCACCCTCATGCCGTTCCACACCCGTAAGACCTTCGTTAATCTTCGGAACACAAATTAAGATATTTTTGTTGAAGTCCGATGGCTCTGTGAGGCCTGCATAGAGAGCAATGACATTTCCTCTCGCAAGATCCATTAATGTACTAAAAACACATTTAAATCAGTTCATGTGAGTACAGTGGTTCAATATTAATATTATAAAGCGACAAGAATATTTTTGGTGCGCCAAAAAAAAACAAAATAACGACTTATATAGTGATGGCCGATTTCAAAACACTGCTTCAGGAAGCTTCAGAGCACAAATGAATCAGTGTGTTGAATCAGCGGTTCGGAGCGTCAAAGTCACGTGATTTCAGCAGTTTGACACGTGATCCGAATCATGATTCGATACGCTGATTCATAACGCAGTGTTTTAAAATCGGCCATCACTAAATAAGTCGTTATTTTGTTTTTTCGGCGCACCAAAAATATTCTCGTTGATTTATAATATTAATATTGACCCACTGTACTCACTTTTTTGGGTGAACTAACCCTAACCACTGTAGTCACATTGACTATTTTAATAATGTCTTCTGGACCATGAATGATGGTAATTACGTTGCTTTCTATGGGGGATAAAAAAAAAATTAATCAAAAATATCGTAATTTGTGTTTTGAAGATGAACGAAGGTCTTACGGGTTTGGAACGACACAAGGGGAGTACTTAATGACAGAAACTTCTTAGTGGTTTTCGATTAACAGCTCTCTGAGGGGAAAGTAAAACATCGTAATACTCAATATTGTTTTTTCACAAATTTATCATATAGGGATTTTGCACCAGAGTCATGGGATACTTTATTTTATTTATTTATTTTTTTAATGTGTCACAACTCTAAAATATCAAACATTTTAAAGGTGAGCAAATCAGATTTTTAATATACATTTTATAGATATTGTGATAAACTTTTTTTTTTTTTTTTTGTAAAATACACAGCCTATATCACATTATAGACTGTGTATGCATGGAAAAAAATTGTGTAATATGTAGCATGTGTTTCTGGAAAGGCTTTTCTCCAAAGACCATAACACATTTAGGCATCCCTGCCACAGGCCTGGCGTTGATGGACACTTTCCCCATCCAGATCCATTCACAGACAATCCAGAGCCACAGAATGACAGAGAAGAAAGAAAGGGGTCAGGAGGAAAAGAAAAACAGAGGTTGTTCTGCATGCTCCTCCGATGGGCTCGCTGGGTGGTTTGTCTGTTTATTTAGTCTGTGAAGGTGATGGGAACTGAGCATCGGCCACTGCCAATTTTCTCCACACTGAGAAAATATTCATGTGGACAGCTGGAATCCAGAGAGCAGAGTCAAACACATTCAGGGCCAACAGATACAAGACTCGGCTCGCATGAAACACATTTCCAAATCGAAAATCCCAGCAAAAGCTCCTTCAGCTTGCCCGTCTTCTTTAAAATGCAAGGTTGGATAACCGAGGAAGAAACCGTGTTTGTAACAAGCCAGTGGTGTATTTTGCTATTCTAAGCATGTTGTTTCAGAAGCGAAGCTGGCTAGTTCGGTCCAAAGAAGATAACAAATTCCCAATGCTACACTGAATAAAAACTATTTCAGTCTGTTAAAACCAGTGAAGGATTCAATTATAATCAAGGTCTTAGTTTTTTTTTTTTTTTCTTGAGGTGAACCTCCAAGCGTCTAATCGTGCAACAGTGTGGGTAATATTAAACCAGACTAAAAAGGTTTGAACAAAAAGATTTATTACATAGAAAATATTCCAATAACATACTAACCAAATCTGTTCACCACATCACTATAGATGACATGTTAATATATACATTCAGATCTACAACATTTTTAATTGTTTCACACATGCACACAACCAAAAAAGCTGGACAACAATTAAACACTGATAATTAGATTTAGAAAATGACAATCGTTTATTAAGCACAAAACACTGAAAGGTCTTGTAAAAGGAGTACAAGAGAACGTGTACATCAAATGTAGTGCTAGAACAAGATACATGTTTAACTTATATTCACCATTTTGGTGCAATATATGCAGCACAGCTATATGCATTTACAGAGTATGGGGTAAATAGTTTGGGAGGGGGTGGGAAATGCCACCCAAAGAGCTCAGAGGAAGCTGTTGAGCTTCTAGGCCTCACACAGAGATGTGGGGCCACCCACTCGCAGGCCGATCTTGTTTATTTTTATCCTTTGAGGTAAACTGTTCAGTGTGAGCTGTTTATTAGGCCTTTGATTTGTCATGTGTCAGCTTGTGCTTGCAGGGCAAGCGTATACACTGTTTGTGGCTTGTATATAGTGGCGGTTTGGAGGTCAAGGCTGGCGGTGGTGGTTGGGGTTGATGGGAAGGGTCTCATTTTGGTGATCAGGAAAAAAAGAGAAAAAAAAAAGAGGAAGTTTCAAGGTGGAGATGTGAAAAGTTAGAATCCAAATGCACGAAAATGAACCAAGCTGATGATTCACGAAGATGGCTTTGAAAAACCAAGACGCGGCATTCAAGATGAGGGAACCTTTATTCAGTATACAAAAAACAAACACTTGATATTTCTAGCAAGATAGCAGATAAGATTATTAAAAGAACATTTACATTGCTTTAGCTTTTCTAAGAGGTTTCTTTGCAGTTGTTCACAGCTCAATCTCATCTTAGATTAGTTTGGTGACATCCTGACCCTCTGTTCTGCTTCAATAGCTGATCTCAAAGCCTGGTAAGACTCTACAACAAGAAGAAAAACAATTTCAATGCTGTAATTATATCCGTTATATATCCTGTGAGCTGGTGCAGAATGCTCTGGTGACCTTCGTAGCAAATTAATTTACCTTAAAGGGTTAGTTCACCCAAAAATGAAAATTATGTCATTAATGACTCACCCTCATGTCATTCCAAACCCGTAAAACTGTGTTCCGAAGATGAACGGAGGTCTAAGATATTTTAGATTTAGTCCGAGAGCTTTCTGTCCCTCCATTGAAAGTGTATGTACGGTAGACTGTCCATGTCCAGAAAGGTAATAAAAACATCATCAAAGTAGTCCATGTGACATCAGTGGGTTAGTTAGAAGTTTTTGAAGCATCTAAAATACATTTTGGTCCAAAAATAAAAAAACTACGACTTTATTCAGCATTGTATTCTCTTCCAGGTCTGTTGTCAATCCGGGTTCACTACTCCGCAGTGACGCTGCTGACGTAAGACGCTGCTGACGTGTTATCCGGTGCGCCCGAGCTTCGTTTACAGTCTGAGGGAGACGCACGCTGTATTCAAGCTATTCTACATTGTTTGTATTTTGGTATTGCTATATTTTTTAAAATGGTGCGTAAGTGTGCATGTCGCGGATGTCCTAATCGCCAAAAACAACGACGTAAAAGTGCATTACCAACGCCGACAGATGAAAGGATTCAATGGAATCAATTCAATGGAAAGGATTCCGGAAGAGAATATAATGCTGAATAAAGTAGTAGTTTTTGTTATTTTTGGACCAAAATGTATTTGATGCTTCAAAAACTTCTAACTAACCCACTGATGTCACATGGACTACTTTGATGATATTTTTATTACCTTTCTGGACATGGACAGTCTACCGTACACACATTTTCAATGGAGGGACAGAAAGCTCTCGGACTAAATCTAAAGTATCTTAAACTGTGTTCTGAAGATGAACGGAGGTCTTACGGGTTTGGAACGACATGAGGGTGAGTCATTAATGACATAATTTTCATTTTTGGGTGAACTAACCCTTTAAATAAATCATTCATGTACACTTGCTTTCAAAATTCTTATATATATATATATATATATATATATATATATATATATATATATATATATATATATATATATATATATATATATATATATATATATATATATATATATATATTTTTTTTTTTTATAAAAGACTTTAATACTTTTATTCAGCGAGGTTGCATTAAATTAATCCATAGTGACAGTAAATACATTTATAATGTTACGAAAGACTTCAATCTCAAAGAAAAATTGTCACAAAAAGATTAAATCAGCACAACTGATGTTTTTAACATGGATAAGAAGGATTTCTTGAGCAGTAAATCAGCACATTAGAATGATTCACTGAAGACTGCAATATGTGGCTTTGCCATCACAAGAATAAATAACATACAAATAGAAAACAGTTATTTTAAATGAACAATGTTACACAACATTTCTGTTTTTACAATTTTTTTAAAAGAATAAATGCAGCTTTGGTCAGAGCAAAAAACATAAAAAAACCTTACTGACGGCAAACTTTTGAATGGTAGTGCATGTCTGAGTTTGGATTAAAATGAAATACCTTGTAGTTTCCTCATGAATGCGTCAATCTCTGGTAAATTTGCTACAATATCAAACGAGGGATATTCCATGGATCTGGCAACCTCATTGCACCCCTGGAAAAGGAATGAAAAACAGAAATGACTCCAAGGTCTCGGAGCAGTAAAAACAACAACTCATGTCTGATTCAAGAAATGCATTCAGGCATAAACAAATAGCAAATGACCGTTTTGTAATCTCATTGCTATGGGGAGTTCTGTAATTTTTTTGAGTGATCGTGAGGTTTAAAACAAAGCCGCCCACTCCGAGCAGGTGCGTTTACACAATAGACATCAGTAAAGCCAGAAAGCAACAAACCTTCAATTCTTCATAAAACCTCTCCTCCATCTCAGACACTTGTGATATAGCCTCAAATGCTGGGACAACAGACTCCTGAAAAAATAAGTATTTTGGGGGTTTGTGCAATTTTGTACCACATTTCTATAAAGAATTCAAATATATGCATGTATATACACATAAATGTCAAGTTGTGACAGCAGTGACATGCTATAGTCAATCTAAAAGGAACATGCATTAGACGAGTCTCAAAAACATTAAAGGTGCCCTCGAATGAAAAATTGAATTTATCTTGGCATAGTTAAATAACAAGAGTTCAGTACATGGAAATGACATACAGTGAGTCTCAAACTCCATTGTTTCCTCCTTCTTATATAAACCTCATTTGTTTAAAAGACCTCCGAAGAACAGGCGAATCTCAACATAACACCGACTGTTACGTAACAGTCGGGGTGTACGCGCCCAATATTTGCATATGCCAGCCCATGTTTCCAACATTATAAAAGGCATTACACAAGGGCAGCCAGTATTAACGTCTGGATGTGCACAACCAAATCATCAGACTAGGTAAGCAAGCAAGAACAATAGCGAAAAATGGCAGATGGAGCAATAATAACTGACATGATCCATGATTACATGATATTTTTAGTGATATTTGTAAACTGTCTTTCTAAATGTTTCATTAGCATGTTGCTAATGTACTGTTAAATGTGGTTAAAGTTACCATCGGTTATTACTGTATTCACGGAGACAAGAGAGCCGTCGCTATTTTCATTTTTAAACACTTGCAGTCTGTATAATTCATAAACACAACTTCATTCTTTATAAATCTCTCCAACAGTGTAGCATTAGCCGTTAGCCACGGAGCACTATCAAACTCATTCAAAATCAGAAGTAAACAATATAACAGTATACAATACTCACATAATCCGACGCATGCATGCCGCATGCATGACGAACACTTTGTAAAGATCCATTTTGAGGGTTATATTAGCTGTGTAAACTTTGTTAAGGCACTGTTTAAGGCAAGCGCGAGCTCTGTGGGCGGAGAGCACGAGATTTAAAGGGGCCGCAGCATAAAATCGGCGCGTTTATAATGATGCCCCAAAATAGGCAGTTAAAAAAAATAAAAAATCTATGGGGTATTTTGAGCTGAAACTTCACAGACACATTCAGGGGACACCTTAGACTTATATTACATCTTTTAAAAACATAATCTAGGGCACCTTTAAACTCGGCATGAAATTCACCTATCTTTGAAATGCATCTTACTGTTCTTATTGTGAGTGATTCAGTCATGCACATAATTCAGTTTTTTGACCTTTTAAATAAAAAACATTTTAAATGATCCAGACATAACTTGATCTTTTCTGATAACTAAAGCCTTCTCCAGTCAATTTGTTTTCTCCGTCACTTTCTTAGAATTGACAGCAAACTCACATTCTGATCTGCCTCCTTCCAATCAAGAACCAACGGATGGAACCAAGCTCTCATCCTACATTTTTTTTCTTTTTCAATAATCCCTTTCATTTAGAAGTACGTCACAATATGGAAGATCAGATCTGTTGTGACTTCCATTTCATCACAACTTTACGACGAGTTATTTCAATTAGTTTGATTTATAAAACACAAAATAAATATTATGTTATAATGACTTGCTGAAATACAATTAACTGGTTCAAAATGATTGGTCAAATTCAGTGACTTGACTTTTGTCTTGACTAAGTGGTTGAATAGAATTGTAGATGAAATTTCAATTTAATATGCACGGCCTGATTCACTCACCTCCTCGGAGGAGGAGTTTCCCTCAGAAAGCTCTAGGTTTGTACCATTCTCCACTGAAGCTCCCTTGGACATGCCGTTCAATTCTTTTACCCTGTCAGAAACACACAAAACTGACTGTAATACCTACATCACACCACCAGAGGGCGTCCTCGGCCAATCAGAAGGAACACAAGTTGAAGATAAAATGAAGATAAAAAAAAAAAAAAAAAAAGCACCTGTTTGCATAACGTAGTGTATTCAGAGTGTATTCACAAGAGCCCATACCGGGTGATATCATTGCAATCTAAAACAGGCAAAATGGAAAAACACAAGGAGATTAATGTTATAATAAATAACAGTATTAAAGGTAAGCTCTAAAAAAAAGGGTTACCCTAACCCACTCTTCTTACCATACAGGTCCTTGAATTTTCTCCAATGAAGGAGTCCCGAAGCACCTGGGTGAGTTTGCTCATCCTGAATGGGATGTGCTCGCTGTTTTGACCCAGAGACCGGATACATTCCTGAGGAGTCAGGTGAGACATGAAAAAGCTATTGCATTATAATTCTGTAACATTTGTGTTTGTAGGAACGGTGAAACAATTTACAAATTAGTTTCTTGCAATATAATTGAGCAGCAAACATAAGCTATAATCAGAGGCCTGTTGCATGAAACCAGTTTCAGTTCCTTCCCAGGTGAGTTTGAAATTAGTTTGAGCAAACTTTTTAGGGCTCAAGAAGGTGGATTGTTTTTTTTTTTGTAAGGTTCATCACCAAGGTAACTTATGTTACATGGCTTACCTGATCTGGAGCAGGTTTTATTGTGGGTTAGAGATCGCACACCAAAACTGGACCAATTAGCTGTGAGCACTGTGACATATCTGATGCAATAAAGCCACTCCCCCTGCATCTCTTGCTCCAATTAAAAGAGTTAGTTCACCCAAAATTGAGATTTCTGTCAGGTACTCGCCCTCGTGTCGTTTCAAACACGTAGGACCTTCATTCATCTTCGGAACACAAATTAAAGGTGCCATCGAACGTTTTTTTTTTTTTTTTTTTTTTTTACAAGTCTAAGGTGTCCCCTGAATGTGTCTGTGAAGTTTCAGCTCAAAATACACCATAGATTTTTTTAATTTAATTTTGGGGCATAATTAGAAATGCGCTGATTCAGGCTGCGGCCCCTTTAATTGCTCGCGCTCTCCGCCCCCTCCCGAGCTCTCGACTCTATCATTGCATAAACAAAGTTCACAAAGCTAATATAACCATCAAAATGGATATTTACAAAGTGTTCGTCATGCATGCTGCATGCATACATCAGATTATGTGAGTATTGTATTTATTTGGATGTTTACATTTGATTTTGAATGAGTTTGATAGTGCTCCGTGGCTAACGGCTAATGCTACACTGTTGGAGAGATTTATAAAGAATGAAGTTGTGTTTATGAATTATACAGACTGCAAGTGTTTAATAATGAAAATAGCGACGGCTCTCGTCTCCATGAATACAGTAATAACCGATGGTAACTTTAACCACATTTAACAGTACATTAACAACATGCTAACGAAACATTTAGAAAGACAATTTACAAATATCACTAAAAATATCATGTTATCATGGATCATGTCAGTTATTATCGCTCCATCTGCCATTTTTCGCTATTGTTCTTGCTTGCTTACCTAGTCTGATGATTCAGCTGTGCACAGATCCAGACATTAATACTGGCTTGTGTAATGCCTTGAACATGAGCTGGCATATGCAAATATTGGGGGCGTACATATTAATGATCCCGACTGTTACGTAACAGTCGGTGTTATGTTGAGATTCACCTGCTCTTCGGAGGTCTTTTAAACAAATGAGATTTATATAAGAACTAGGAATCAATGGTGTTTGAGACTCACTGTATGTCATTTCCATGTACTGAACTCTTGTTATTCAACTATGCCAAGGTAAATTCAATTTTTGATTCTGGGGCACCTTTAAGAAATTTGTGATAATCTGCCAATGGCACATAGGCAGCAATTTCATTGCACCTTTCAAGGCCCAATGATTGGCTGTTCGCTGCACATCACACTTTCAAGTGCACACGCTCTACAGTTCATGACAAACTCCAGATCATCAAACCCCGAGTTGACAAAGAATGTTTGTACTGAATGCTGTGTGCTCGCTGAACCAGACTGAAACCAGTTTGGATTTGTATGGTTGTCAACTCTAAACCTAGAGTTTGTTCAACTAGCTTCATGCAACAGGCCTCAGTTGTATGAACACCACCTTTCAGATGGTTTACATAATTTAAAAGTTTGAAAAATAAAGTAATTTGATAAAGTATTCAATATTTCCAACCTTTCATATTGGCAATAATAGAATAAAAAAAAGAGTGTGTATTAAAACGCATTCACATGACCATCAGTCTGCAGTAGACAAGAAAGCACCTTCAAAGCCAGTAGGCTGCGGTTGATCTCCGCAGTCTCCACTATGGTGTGCCGATCATTACTGCTGACATCAGTCCCACGTTCATTCCCAGCAAGGTCCACCAGAGAGAACTTCCCATAGAGGAAATTCCGCCGCCTTAGGATTACTTGCAAAACTGCATGTGAACGCGACGAGCTGGCATTGGCAAACGTTTGGCCAGACGTTCTGGTACAAAGTGAGAGAGTGCATCCATTATTTCAGTTTCAGCTAATTAGTTCAACAATAACATTGCATAGACGTCACTTTCCCAACAGAACACACCCCCTCAGCTGGACTGAGTAGCAAAACATCCTGCAACATGGTTTAATTGGGGAACTGCAAAAATGGGAGTAAAACAAAATAATTTTCTTAAATTAAATTAAAGGAAGTTGGACTTGACGGTGTTCCTTACAACTTACCAAAAAACTAGTGGTCTTTGGACATTGGCATGTGGCCAGGAATCAAGTTTCCTGACATTTATTGATGCCGGGGAAATACATAAAGCAAAGCCTGTGAACGCTTTATTTGCTAGACAACACTATAAATACAGTATAGGTAGATATAAATCCGGATGATCACTTATACCATTGTTATATATCGTTACATCGGCCAGCCCTAAAACTTGTCAAGCACTAAGGCATTACAGACATAACATTATGACTTTCTGTAAAGCTGCTTGGAAACGATGTGTATTGTGAAGCACTCAAATTTGACTTGATGCTGCTTGGTTGTACTTCAAGATGGGATAAAATGATGAGGACATCAAATGATATTCTGGTTTTTTCAATACATTTTGTAGAAACTTTTAAAGTTATCTGGATAACTGTCTGTCAGCTGTTACCATGCAGAGATTGCAAACAATACAGAATTCCATGCTGTAAGCTGAATCCATTTAAGAACTCTTTTGTGCTCCTATCCATCTAAACTTGCTTTGTAAGGAAAACTGGGTCTGTCAAACATTATCCAAACATTCCCCTTTGTAGAACACAAAACTCATCATAATGGATGTTTTTTTTTGACTACATACATACTAAAATAACACTGGTGAGCTATTAGAATTAAAGGGATAGTTCACCCCAAAATGATAATTCCGTCAATACATTTCTCACCCTCATGGTGTTCCAAACATGTTCATCTTCGGAACACAAATTAAGATATTTTTGATGAAATCTGAGAGATTTCTATCCCTCTATAGACAACTACGTAACTACCACTTTGACGCTTCAAAAAGTTCATAAAGAGATTGGAAAACTAATCCATATGAATTGCGTGATTTAATCAACTTTCTGAAGAGACACGGTCGCTTTATATGATGAACAGATTTAATTTAGGCTTTTATTCACATATTAACTCACATCAGTTGTGGTAAATTGGAGCTCAAACACGTTTGCTTGACGTACGAGAACCAGTGAGGTTCATTCTCGTGTGTTACGCAGCACGTTTGAGCTTCCACAAGAGGTTTGTTCTCGCACATCAAGCCTGTTTGGTTGAATTTCTGTTTATGTTTGAATAAAAGCCTCAATTAAATCTGTTCATCATATAAAGCGATCATGTCTCTTCAGAAAACTTGGACAAAACCACTCAATTCTTATGGATTAGTTTTACGATCTCTTGATGAAAGCATCAAAGTTACAGTTGTGTAGCTGTCTATGGAGGGACAGAAATCTCAGATTTCATCAAAAAGATCTTCATTTGTGTTCCGAAGATGAACGACATGAGGGCGAGTAATGACAGAATTTTCATTTTTGGGTGAACTAACCCTTTTAAGTCAGAGCTACAGCATAAACATGGTAATTTAAGACAAAGCATTAAACTTAAAAAGGTTCTTAAAAGTAATTAGTTAATATTTACCTGCATGCACTTCCCTTCTCAATCATCTTGATGACGTCATCAACAGATAACACGGGCACTTCTTGCAGGCCAACAACATTGACCTGCTGCTTCTCATCCTCCAAAACACGCAACTTTGCTTTCTTATTTAGCAAGTCAAACACCTGCAGCGCACAGAAACATTTCATCATCATGCCTGAACAAGTTTATGCTTGCAACCACAATCAAAAATCAAATCAGCATAAAATCCAATAATAATAATATGACACTTGTTTAATTGAGCATAAAGAGTACATTAATCATTTGGGAATTTGAAGTTTATTTGCACTTAAATGACAGAAGAGAAAACACTCTCAGCCATACGTTTGACAAGACACCACAGAAATGTTTTGGAAACATGTAATACAATATATGCAAACCTTGCCATTGTAGATCTCAAAAAAGGTGACATATGGGCAAAGGTCCATATCAGCATATCGCTTTTGCTTCAGGAGGGTAAATACATCCTGTGCTGTGAAGTAGGCAGACAGATTAATACATGAGTGAATATGGATAAACGTAACAGCCCACTATGTAAAGTACATTAGACAGTTACAATCACCTGCCAGGGCGTAAATCCCTTTGGAGCTGTTTTGGCTCTTTCCAGAAAAGTCTCCACCCATAGTCTGTAAAGAATGCCTAAGATCAACAATATGGAAAGAGTTTTGTATTTTTTATTTTTTTTTGAAAGCACAAACAACAAAACTTACGTGAGTTTTTCCACTGCCTGTTTGGCCATATGCAAAGCATGTCGCCATACCACCTTCGAAAATGGTCTTAACCAGAGGTTTAGCGGTGAACCTAAAAAACCCCAAAACAAAACATTTTAATATTTTGTAGATTATACATTATAAATATTGGCATATTTATGGTAAAATTAAATATTCCATTATTTAGGAACAGTTCATTTAAAAATGTACATTCTTCCATTATTTATGTGGAATGTGAAGTACAATGTTTTAACTGATAATGGCTGCTCTATTCCATGTAAATACAAAGCATGGTTTGTGTTTCTTGGAAGAACAGTCATACAGGTTTGGAATGACATGGATGAGTTAGTGAACTAATTCTTGAACAAACAACGCCTGCTATAGGGCCTTTTGAAATGTTTATTTTTTTTTCCCAAAGTCCGTTTTAATCTTTCAGAATTTCGTTTTTTCTGTTTGGACTCCATTTTAATGGTTAAATTAAATTTTAGTAATCAAAAAGCATGTATAATTAATTGACATCATGAAACTTATATAAAATTTAACAACAATTGATTAAAAGCAAAAACAAAAATTACATTTTTAGGGCCTATGAAATAAGTTGTTTTTTCTTTAATTCTGGTTTTATTTCGACCAAATTCTGTTTTAAGTTTTTTGGATTCCATTTTAATGGTTTAATTAAATTTTATTAATCAAAAAGCATAATTAATTGAATTCATTAAAAAAAAGAAAAAAAGAAAAAGAAAAAAAGTATAAAAAAAATAATATCTATGAAATGTTTTTTTCAGAAATTCTGTATTTTAATTTTTCTGGCAATCAAATGAAGGCATAAAACATTAATTTTATCTTTTAATCATATGAAATTAAACAATCTTTTTGTCAAACAAACTGCTGCACAACAGATTTACTGTTAAAATTAAAACATAGAATATGTGTTTATACCTTAAATATAGTTTATTATTATTATTATTAATTATTATTATTATTATTAGTGTTAGTATTATTATTATTATTACTACATTGAGATGTAGCTAAATTCTACTGTACAACAGTAATATATTTAATCACAATTTCTCTAAGTTAAACCACACTTTATTTTGATGGGTTGCCTTGAAGACCTTTGAGTTTCTGTGTGTTTATGATTTGACAATAGTTTTTCTTAAATGAAATGGTAAAAGACTCTCAAAGCGGCTATGGAGATGAAGTTCATGCATTCATGTCCTCATATAGTGAGGTGCAGAGGATGAAAACACTGTGAGCATCAAGCATGCCTCAGTGTGTGTGTGTGGTAAATGAAACTGTGGGTCTGCGCCATTCATTCATACAGAGACACGTAGAACATACAGGATTCATATTTAAATCTTTTTGTGGTATAATATTCACAGACACTAATCTATATTGCAATTTGATTTTAAGTGTATGGACCTACTTTTTATTTATTCATTAAAACAAATTTGACAAATTCCATGACATTCCGAGTTACAGTAAAGTTGGTTTTTATGACCGGATTCTGCAATTCTGTACGCGTTTTCTGCATCATGGAAATCATAGGGCCCTACTTCTGCCATGTATACACATGGTAATTAACATGATAAATACTATACAAAAACTCAAAATACTCAGCTACCTGTAAACCAAGTCATTAGTGGCATCTTCATCGAACGAGTAATCAAAATGGAAGGTCTGATTCTCCAGGTACTTGGTCAGATCCACTTTCTGCTTGGGCTCGTGCAACAACAGGGCTCCATTACCAGGGATTGTGACGACATCAATCTCTTTCTTTGCCAACTCTGAACACAAATAAATGAGAAATGCATGAAAACTAGCCAAATAAACAATTCAATCCAATCAAGAGTCAATTGGAGAGGTCATATCAGCAACCAACCTTTTTTATTCAGCGGACGTTTGCGAACACAGACACATATTCGGTGAGGTTTGACCTAAAAAAATAAATAAAATAAAAAAATAAAAATATGCACCTTGTGTTAAAATAACATGAATGAATAAATGATGATATTAATATCATGCTCAGTAACTTACAGGATCGGACAAGGACATGGGTACTTTCTCCAGGGTCTCTCTGTATTCTTCAATCATCTGGTAAAACTGCTTATTAGGGCGACTTGCATCTCCAAACTAGAAATAAAAGTGAAAAGTTTTTGCACATTTCATCAGGAAACATCAGAAAAGTAAAAAAAAATAAAATAAAAATATACAGCAAGTTAATTATACAAATAAAAAAATAAAACTACACAATATTTTATATCCAAAAATAAAATAATATTGCATATCCTGAAGTAAATTAGCAAACAAATTCTCAATGCAAGTTGAATGCACAGGAAAAAAAAAAGAAAAGAAAAAAAATCAGAATGGTTCAGAACAATAATAATGACCACGAAATGGGTGAAAAAAATTCATAAAGAGCCTCAAAACTAAAGGTGTAATATCTGGATCAAATACGGTACCTTTCCTCTCTTCGTTGCTTCAGGAACTTTAGCTATCGACAACCGTTTGTTTGCCACCTTGTTCATTTCCGAGACATGAGACATGCGATGGCCTAAACGATTACAATTACAACAATTTAGGTAAGTGTTGTAGATGTTACAAGCCACCATATCCATGATGTCAAAGCATGCATGACCAATTCAAAACAGTACATACTTGGTGGACCCATGGGGGCACATTTGGAAGCCTCACTTTCACATATAGCCTCAACGGTTGGTAGCAGAGGAGAAGCTGGCTTTGAAACAAGTCTCCTCTGGTAGCCTGCCAACCCAAATTGTGAAACAGAAATATACGCAAGATGTTTGGACAAAGATTTGTAGAGTCTGACAGTTGAAAGCTGACAGCACAAGTGAGCAGTCCATTAACCTCACACAGATTACCAATCAATATCAGTTCATGCCAATCCAACACAACACAACCCATTACTTGACTGCATATCTTAATATCATGTTGATGTATGACAGACCTGAAGGTTTAGGGATCGTAGATGAGGGAAGATCCTGAGTGAGAACTTCTTCTGCAGCCGTTGCAGAGACCACAGGTGGAGGGGCAGGCTGTCGGAACAAGCACGTTTGACGTGTGGTCATCCTTCTAGAGGCTGAAAGGGGCAAAAATGTTTCATGAACTCTCTGCAATTCAGTGTGATTTATTATTAATGTTTAGTCTAGAGCTGCCCCCTAACAGTTGACTAATCGTTAGTCGACTAGAAGAAGCTTAGTCGACCAAAAATGTTATTAGTCGGTTAATCACAGAAGAAAACAAAAACTTGAGGCGAAGTCACGCAGTCTGTGAGGGACAGATCGTTAACTGCAGGTCCTTGTGGTAATTACAGTATGTCGGGCAGGAAATCCAAACGTTTGCCCATCATCCATCAAATATGGCTTATCATTTGAAACATGCAAGCTATTTTACATGGCTGCTTGCTCTAACGTTAACCTAGATAAATGTGCACTATTATTAGCAGCATATTCAAGTGTTTGTGCGGAGTATGGAAGCTAAAGTGTTAGCGTGCTTACTGCATGACATGGAGGCGCCGGCGCGATCGCAAGACTTTTTCCCGATAACAGCGAAAACAACTTAAAAATAGGCTACTCTGTAAGATAAGAGTAATACATCAATCGAAACGGTAAGAAAACGTTGTCAAAAACAATATCAAGAAAACGTTGTGCCTTTGTAAAATAAAGAAAACAAACAGGATCCGCATTCTGCCGTCTCGGTCTCTGCGAACTTGAGCGCGTCAAAAAAAGAAACCGAAACTCACTGTATACTTGCCACACAGACATGAGAAATATATCTATAGAAAGCTTGAAATGTCAAGTGATTGTCAATCAATTCAAGTGGAAAACAAATATTCTCCGATTATGTAATCCGTATGAAACGTGCATATAGACGCGTCCACTACTGCGGAGATGAGTCAGCATCGTCAACTTAATCTCTGCAGTCGAAAATATTATCAATTATTAAAACGTTTAGACAGACTACTTGCTGTTTTTTCATGACACATTCATAATCATTACTTTTGCTGGTGCACAAGTGTGCACGAGTGCTGATAAGGCTATGTACTATATATAGGCAATTAAAGGTTCATTATTATGATTTATATGGCTTATTAATATACACGTGTGATTAGTCGACTAATATAAAATATTTAGTCGAGGGCAGCCCTAGTTTAGACACATCAAGTTATAAATAAAGAGATTTCCAAAGGAGAATAAAGAGCTTCACATTGTCAACACTGCCACTAAATCTAAAGGCGATCCTATGGACAATACCAGAATCTCCAAAGGTTTGTCATGATTGCATTTATCAACAATGAAATTGGACAACAGTACCATCTCTTCAACCTCAGTGCCTGAAAATGTGCAGAAAGTACAGAAAGCAACTTCTAAACTGATTAAAAGAAAAATCATGGCCATATGAAACCCAAAAGTGAGAAGCCATTAGCCAGAGTGTTTTGATCGCTCCTAGAACTAAATGACTATCTCTCTGGACTGACAGAGACAGGGATTAATAACCTGTCCTTTTTTGATAAGTAGATAATTTGTAGAAAAGATCATGTGGACAAAAGTGGGAAGAGACACCCTGATTAAGTCTAATGATAAAAGTTCAATTCAGCCATGATTGAGTGTGATTGGAGGGCATGAAGAAAGCATGCACTTCATGCAAACCTGACTCTTCAGATGGACAATCCTGAGAAGCAGCTTCAAATAGGAAACACACCATAAGATTACACTGCTGCAGGTCAGGAGACCAAATATAAATTGGAGTAAACCTACTGGAAACAAACTTACGTTCTGAAGTAGGTATTCTTGATGACCTTGAAGGAAGCTCTGATGCTCTGATGTTCTGAAACATACATAAAGAACTGTGTAAATGGCTAAGCAGTCAATTGTGTATGGAACAACGAGTTATTTCAGACATAGCATGTGCATGAATGTGCGTAAAATACAGAAATGCATATGTTGTCCCATATGCCCGTGCATTCAGCACCACAGTGCGGTTCCTCGCTGGTCTTCCTCTCTTTCCAAACTGACAGCTTCACACAGATGTTGTAGAAGTGTCTAGACTGATAGCATTACTATGGCAACCAACATGCACATAAAATAAAAATAGATCCAATTTAATCCCCAAAGTGGATAGTCAATTCTTGAATCGAATTTGAAAAACAATTGTGAAACCCAAAGACACAGCTGTTTTATACAAGGATCTCAGAATAAAAATACAGAACTCACTTTTGCCGTTCTCGTCACAGGTGCAGCGATAGGGGCCGGGGAGGGCTCTGGTTCCTCTGGATGAGATGGTTGAAGGTGTTGCATGAGGTCAGAATTGAGTTGCTTAAGTTCATCCATGTCAACCTAGTGTGCAATCGATTTATTAGTCTAGTTAGCAAAGACATCCTAGAGCATTGGCTGTACAAGTGCAAATACCAACAACGCCTGAGGTCAACTTAGTAACTGCTCTATACAGTGAAAAAAAAAAAGCATTTGTTTTGACAAACCTCTTTTCCTTTAGTCATGCCCTTCTCAGCCCATTCCACATTCACTGTGGATTTGGTTACATTGACAGTTTTCACAGTGGCACTGTGTATTCTTCCTGCATTGATGGGAAACAGTGCCATAAACAACAACAACAACATTTGAACTTAGATAATTCATGCTGGACTTTCCTCAGTGGTGCAAAAAAAGGAGTTATTCACTTTTATTGCATTTTTTTTTCTCCTTCCAAACAAAACATTTGTTACAGAGGATGT
The DNA here is from genome assembly GCF_018812025.1 of Megalobrama amblycephala. NCBI lineage: Eukaryota > Metazoa > Chordata > Actinopteri > Cypriniformes > Xenocyprididae > Megalobrama > Megalobrama amblycephala. Next base: position 37,282,445 of record NC_063060.1, on the reverse strand, counting down.
CATTTAGCCTAACACCCCCTTTTGTTTCACAAAATAAACTAAATAATATTGGTAAAGGCTTGGAATAACATGAGTTATGACAACAAGAGTAAATTACAGATTTTTCCGGGGTTTTTTTTGGTGAATTATCCCTTTAAAAAAAATAATCCCTGCCAACTAGGATGTGTATGTTTCCTACAGGACAAGTAACATGCAATCCCACAGAACAAGAAATGACACGTTGTTGTTTGCATTATTTACACGTTAGTTGTTAGATTGCTTTAGCTTTTTTTTCTTTTAGCGTTGTTGTTTCTTTCTTTCAAACTTTAGAAATCACCACTAGACGTTGTATTGTTACGCATTATAGTAACTTTAATTTCACTTGGTTTGACATCAACAGATTTGATCATGCAGTTTGTACCTGTAAGAGATTAGCAGCTAGCAAACAAGCATCTTACCATCACTACGACTTATATTGACAGCGAGCCCAATAAGCAGTTTCGACAATGCAGGATCCATCTCAGGATATGTTTTGTTGTTTGCAGTTTTTGTGGACGTCTCTAAATCTCAGAATTGAAATAAGTATTTTTCTGACACTTTGCCCTTACGTATCGTAAACCAACATTAACCGCTCTGCATTCAAAAATCGTCAGCGGAAGTTATTGGATTATTTAAGTAGGTGGTGCTTCATTTGGACCAATCAGAGCACGCAAAAAATGACTGACATTTCAATGCACCAATAAGATCGAAGAGTAGCCTTTGCTCGCACACTCTGGCACCACATGAGAAGCTGCTATATTCAAAAAACGTCAAACGTACATTTATGGGTAAACTCATGGAAATGAGCCTTTAACACAGTGTTTCCCGACCCTGTTCCTGGAGGCACACCAACACTAGACATTTTCCAACTCTTCCTAATCAAACACGCCTGATTCAGCTCATCAGCTCACTAGTAGAGACTCCAAGACCAGAAATATATGGGCCAGATAAGGAAGACATGTTGGTGTTCCTCCAGGAACAGGGTTGGGAAACACTGCTTTAAAAGTCAGTGTCTTTGAGGGAAAATGGTGTCAAGTAAGTAATAAAATACAAACATGTCACTGAGGAAAGTCATAATATAAAAGAACTAATCAATTTCACACAAACATGCTACTGATACAGAGTGTAAACAGTGCAAAACAACCTTTAGATTATCTGAATTATTGTTTTCATTAAGAAACTGTTACTCCAAAAGTTTTAGATGGAGTTTGAAAGGCCACTATATCACTAATACAATAAATTTAATGTAAGTAGGCTACTCCTGACTGGAAAGTGCAAGACTCTGATGTGAATACTAATCTCCACAAGTTAATACATATTTTTAATATCAATGAAATACTACAAGCCTAATTTCCTGTGCTCTCAAGTTTTTATTGTAGTTGGAAAATAAATTAGTTATAGCTTAATTAAAGAAGATAAGTTTTTTTTTTTTCTGTGGAAATTAATTTATTTTGCGAGCTGCTTGAATTCTCATTGAAAAGTTATATAAAGAAATCTATGTGTACAACAATGTAGCCTTTCTACAATGGCTTTGGCAACTTTTGCTTTTTCCTTATCAGGTAGCCTAGTTCAATAAAAAAAATACTGAGCACACCTTTAAAAGCAAGTGAAAAATTTGTTCTTTAAATCACAATTGAGACATTATTTGAATTATTGTAAAATAAATTACATTTTGAGGTTGAAAAACAACACAATGAAAACCTTTTTATTTTTTTTAACTACATGCAGGTGACAGATGGATGGAAAACATATAGTATTGTTTCCTTACATTGAAGTCTTCTTGATGTATTCACTGTTTTGGCTGTTATTCTTGATTTCTTTATATAGTCATTGTTTAACTGTTTAAGACTAACACTAGATTTGTAAATACATTCTTATTGTTGGAGTTCATAAAAGAATCCTTGCCTTACAATGAAGTAGGAAACAAAAGTGCATGAACAAACACAATCTGTACCAGGAAAGGGTTTCATTAATAATATAATATAATATAATATAATATAATATAATATAATATAATATTATTATTTAATTAAAAATACAGTAAAAAACAGTAATATTGTGAAATATTATTACAATTTAAAATAACTGTTTTCTATTTGAATATATTTGACGAAGTAATTTATTCCTGTGATGCAAAGCTGAATTTTCAGCATCATTACTCCAGTCTTCAGTGTCACATGATCCTTCAGAAATCATTCTAATATGCTGATTTGCTGCTCAATAAACATTTATGATTATTTTCAATGTTGAAAACAGTTGTGTACTTTTTTTTTTCAGGATTCCTTGATGAATAGAAAGTTCAAAAGAACAGCATTTATCTGAAATACAAAGCTTCTGTAGCATTATACACTACCGTTCAAAAGTTTGGGGTCAGTAAGAATTTTTATTTTTATTTTTTTGAAAAGAAATGAAAGAAATGAATACTTTTATTCAGCAAGGATGCATTAAATCAATCAAAAGTGGCAGTAAAGACATTTATAATGTTACAAAAGATTAGATTTCAGATAAACACTGTTCTTTTGAACTTTCTATTCATCAAATAATCCTGAAAAAAAATATTGTACACAAATATTTTGTACAATTGTACACATTAAATGTTTCTTGAGCAGCAGATCAGCATATTAGAATGATTTCTGAAGGATCATGTGACACTGAAGACTGGAGTAATGATGCTGAAAATTCAGCTTTGCCATCACAGGAATAAATTACTTTGTGAAATATATTCAAATAGAAAACAGTTATTTTAAATTGTAATAATATTTCACAATATTACTGTTTTTTACTGTATTTTTAATTAAATAAATGTAGCCTTGGTGAGCAGACGAAACTTCTATTAAAAACATTAAAAATCTTAGTGGTTCCAAACTTTTGGACTGTACTGTATATGAAAAGAACATGTCACAAATGATCAAACAAAATTTTATTATGCCACCTAATTTTTTATATGTGGTAGCTCTTTTGAAATCGTGATAGTCTATTAAGCCGTGGCTTATCTTAAAGTGGTAATATTCCTTCAGAAGATGGAGGAAAATAGTTATTGTACTTTTTTCTTCTCTAAATTTTCCATTAACTTTTGATGTACATATAATATTTGAAATGGCTTTACTTTGAAGGTGCCTTTTATTATTTTTCTTAATTTATTATAGGGGGATATTGGTTTAATGTATATTAAAGGTCTTCAGTGTATAATGCGTATTAGAACTACCTCAACATGTTGTATGTTTAGTGTTAGATGTAATAGTTATTTAAATAGCCTATTTTATTACTCATTTAAAGTGTTTAAACACCACACATAGATCACAAACAGTAAAAGCAACTGCAGGTTTGAGAAAACATTTTATTTACAATGTGATATAAATAGAAATAAACATGAATGTTCAGTTATCCACATTTACTTGAAAATTACCACAAGAAAACCTGATAGGACATGTAAGACTTGAAGATTAAAAAATTATGTGTTTCTGCCTTTAACTGTTAAAATAACACTAATTAATACATAGCTACTGAATATTATTCAGATTTAATGAGAATGATGTGCTCTTAAATTAATCAGGTCAATTAATCAATACATCAAGTATATTATGTAAATTTTGCATATATTATAATTATAGAATAAAGAAAAAAAATAAATTGAAAATATGCATTTTTACACAATCGATGCATTTAAAAAGGCATAAAATAAAAGTCTCTCTTTATATTTGTGTATATTTTGATAGATGTTCATACAGATAAATGTATAGATAATTATGTCAGTTCACAGTTATTGCATTTTTTTAAAAATAATACCAGTAAATACCACTAGAGGGACTATTGAGCTAAACAGAAACAAATTTTGCCTGTGAAAGAAAGTGACCTGTAAACCACCTCATGCCATTGTCGTATACCTTTCCTAAAAATTCCCTGACTGGGATGGAAGACGGTGCTCTAACCAAACACAAAAGAATAATTACCTGTACCTCTTGCATATTGTGTAGGTGTATTTACCACCCATCCCTGATGAGATCATTGCAAACACTTAAAGTGATTAATCCTTCCCATATTCTTGTGAGCACAACCTCAAGTCCGCTCGTGTTAAATTTTATGAAGCACGGATAAAAGCCTGGCCGTGCCCTTTCACATTAGCCATGGAGGAAAGCAGGTTGTTCTTTCATAAAGATTTCACATCATTATAAGTGTTTTCATCTAGTGAAATGACTGCACTTGTCCTTGCACACACCCTCTGCTTAGCAGTTCACTTCCATAGTAATTCTGTTCTTTCATGTCAATCAGTATCAGTAATTTCCTTTAAGTAAAATGTGTTCCCACATTATATATATATATATATATATATATATATATATATATATATATATATATATATATATATATATATATATTGTTCCCTTAATTTTCTCTCTTTTTCCATGCAGATCCTGCTACGAGAAGTGAGCCTTTGGGCTCTTCTGTTTTATTCCACATTAATGTCCCGTCTCTGTGTTTGGCTTAACTTTTTAAAGAAAAAGCTATTGTTTTGTGTATGTTTTGGGAAATCACATATTCACATTAGCTTATATCTCAACTAACAAAGTTATATCTCAGAAAAAAGCTGCACCTGCTCAAAACAAGCACTGTACAAAATTGTAGTATTTACGCCCACGCACAAAAGCTGCAAGCATTTTAATCCCTTAGATAATTTGAAGTTGGAGAACATTTCATCCTGCTGTTTGAAATATTACCATGGGGGATCTGTAATTAAAATTCACATTTAATATTTCCAAAAGTACAGCATTGTTAACAACTGAAATAAAAGCAAAATACATGGAGGACTTGGCAGATTTTAACATTTATGAACCGTATAGGCAAAAAGCTTCTGCCATATTAAAATCGCTGAAGTAGAAATCGTGCAGGATTCTGGCCTCCCCCTCCTGTAAGGGATGTGAAAAGCATATTCGCAACACACTGTGATAGTGAAACAGGTATCTATATCATAGAGCATATTTTGCTCTTATAACATCAAGGTTACCGTTTCAAAAGAGAAATTCTCTTTTAAATAGGCTGTTGTCAAGCTACTGAAATCTGTTAGAGGTTTACAATATCATAAGAAAGTTTATTTTACACTGCAGATGCAGTGACCCTCACAACACTGAGTGTGGTTCTTACATCATAGCAGAAGTTTATGACTGATGTTCCTGTATTCTGCTCCATCATGCTTCTACAGAAGGGTGGTTCCCAGCGGCTGGAGCTCACAGCTAATTTTGTAATATGTGCTTCAGACGTGATTTGTTTAGAAGGAATTTCCAGTTCAGCAGCACAGTTTGATTGATATGTGAACAAAATACTTTAAAGTAGGTCAAGAAAGCAAACTAAAAGTTGAATGACTTCTGTTTATTTTTTTTTTATTTTTTTTTATAGACACACTTATGAATGAAATCTCATTACATTTTTGAAACAACTTCTTGTAATGTTATTACTAAAGAAGCTAAAAGGAATAAATGAGCGCTTAAAGGAATATTCCAGCCTAAATACAAGATAACGCACACTTTTTCTTGTTCTTAAAAAAAAAATAGTGTAGCTACAAGTTTAAAAAAAATATGTGTGTTAACATGATTTAAGTTTGGAACAAAATAATTTACTAACCTTTTCTATGTAAAGTTAATTCTAACTTCGTTGCCATGACATTTGAACCCCATAACCAACTGAAAAAATTGATTTAAACCACTTTACAGCTTTTAAGTTTTAAAAGAAAAAAATAATTTAAAAATTAAAGGGGACCTATTATGCCCCTCTCACACGATGTAATATAAGTCTCTGGTGTCCCCAGAATGTGTCTGTGAAGTTTCAGCTCAAAATACGCCACAGATCATATATTATAGCTTGTCAAGTTTGCCCCATTTGGGTGTGAGCAAAAACACTTCGTTTTGTGTGTGTCCCTTTAAATGCAAATGAGCTGCTGCTCCGCCCTCTCCCTGCTGCCAAAAGAGGGCGGAGCTTTAACGGCTCGTGCTTCGGTTGATCCGGGTTGATGAACAACAAAGACGTGCGTGTCACTCGTATTGTTTTGAATGGGAGAAAATGTAACGCGCAATATGGCGGAATAAGTCCCGCCTTCTAAATAAGAGCCAATCGCCGACTGGTAAAGTCATCGCGTCACTTCAGTTGCCGTTAGAATCACCGGTTTCTATAGAAACAGTCAGACGCGCGCCTCCAAAGAGACGTGCATTTAGGTCTGCGCATGCGCATTAGCTTGATCCAGCTTGAAAAATACAGGTTTTTTTGTCATGATTCAAGCGTTTAGAAACTACATTTATGAGCCGGTTGTTGTTAGATTTCATTGGTGATTTCAAATATGAAATTTAATCGTAAGGTTGGCGAACAGTTTTGGAGAATTTGATGTTTCCCCATTCAAAGAGATAGGAGCTGCATGATGCCCAGGATGCCCGAGAGGCGTTTCAAAGATGGCCGCCGAGTGAAATGACTTGTCTTAAAGGGACTTTGTCAACAACAACAAACTTGGCGAATCTCACGCAGTCAAAATGAGGATTGTCAGTAGCGGTGTTCGGAGTCGACACTGATGGAGAGACTCGGGAAGAAGTTACAACTTCTAGAATGTGCCTGGACGTTTCTGAACGGTTAGTGGATAAATTTATGTAACGTAGTTGCTGTGGAGGTGATTCAACTCATCGACTAGCATGTGCCGTCATGTTAATCTTTTGTGCAAATCCAGCGTTGAATTGACCCTCGTTTGTGAAGCAGTGCATCGTAAAATGACGGCATGGCAATAACACTCTACAACAACAACTTTTCATCTTCTCTAAAGCAGCCCAACATGGCCTCACTCCCTTTGTTGTGTGTTCTCTGGGGCGGTGTTTATGTACATTTTGGGGTTTGTGTTGTCACCAACCCGGGAAGAAGCTTGTTGTAGTCCCTACCAGCCGACAGTAAAAGAAAATATCTCCCTTTACTTTGAGTGTTGTGACATTGCAGATGCTTAAAACAGCAACATTACACACTAACTAAAGTTAAAAAAGTGAAATCATAATCAAGGACCCCTTTAATATAAATACAAGCTTCCCACTTTTGCTTTTTAATCCTCCAAAAATTGCCTCACCATAACCTCTTTTTTTCAGGGACAATTCAAAATAATTTTTGGTGGTAATCAACATTATGCTACAAATGCTGTCGATCAAGCTTAGTTTGTATTTAACTACACAATACAATCTACAAAATATCCTCAATATGAAAAAAAACCCCTTTGAATTGCAGTTCCCATTTCATAATTGCTCTACTTATGTGCAATGTCTGTCACTGGAAGCACATTTATGCAAGAAAAAAAACATATACTTTTCAGACATTGCCAGAACATCGTGAAAACTAGCTTACATCCACAGAAGAGCCATTCGCTCACACAGATGAGAAACAGATGATAATTTTTCGACATTTGCAAGTAGAGGCAGTGACTGCAATAAAAATACCAAAGATAGAACAGACATTTGGAGATGTGGGGTGAGGGCATTGCCATAATAACACCAATATAGCATAACTATTGTGGAATCAGTGAATGAGTTAGAAGAGATGTTTTATCGCAGTTGCCGACATAAATCTTGCTTAGAATTTCCATTTGTGGGGTGGGCGGTTACAGGACCATATGCTGCTCATATTACATTGGGACGGTGGCACGGGATAAGGAGTGGTGGGCCCCTGTGGGGATTGCATGTGAACATTGATGAAAAGAGAACATACGCTCATGAAAACTAAATAAACGAATGCATAAATTACTAACACAGACTGATGTATCTCCATAATCAGCAAGGAAAATGCCTTTGAAGTCATTTCAGTGCTTATAGTAGCTATGATAAATAAAAAGTGAAACATTTATGTGCCTTCACTCTTTCCTTCATTAAGAGTTGTCTGGCTCCAAAAAGTCAGTATCAGCGTTGATTCCAGAAGTTGGTTTGGTCTCCATTTGTTTTGATGACTGCAGTACATGAACTGCATTGTGTAAAACTTGATGTTCATGTTTTCCAGCATGATTTGAGAATGATTCAAAGAGCATCTTGTGCATTAATGTTCACATGGTCACCTTCTCCATTTGATTTTTTTTTTAAATTCATTTTGTGTCATAATGTTTTTTGTTTGGACCTCACTGTATATCTGAACTGTTCTTTAAATGTATATCTTCTGCAGTGTTCACAAGATACATTCTGATGATTTATTAATCAGAGGAAAATAACAGGCACACTCTGAGCTTGGAAAAACTTAATCAAGCTCGAAAGAAACGGCATCTTGTTATTTGAGGTTCCACCTCTGCGATTGCCCATCCGTTGCGCTCGCCTATTTTGAGATGACAATGAGGTAACTTAAAACGTAGACATATCGCCTGATTACAAGGCAACATTCGAGACGTCCCACCCTCCTTCACCACAGAATGCGTGCATACAGGATAATTACCCTCCCCTCTCACACACAATATACACTCACACGCTGTGTGCTGATACAAACACACACAGCTTGAGATGTGCATGGTTTTCATTATAGCGTCTATGATTCCTGTTGCCTATTCAGAAGTCTAAATCAGTGTCAAGTATAGGTGCCATCACGATAACTGTTAAAGGGATAGTTCACTCAGAAATGAAAATTTTGTCATTACTTACTCACCTTCAAGTTGTTCCAAACATGTAAGAGTTTCTCTCTTCTGTTGAACACAAAAGAAGATATTTGGTAATCATACAGTTGACGGCACCCAATGACTTCCATAGAAGGGGAAAAAAAAATAATAATGGGTGCAGTCAACTGTCTGGTTACCAACATTTTTTTAAATATCTTCTTTCGTGTTCAACAGAAGAAAGAAACTCATACAGGTTTGGAACAACATGAGGGTGAATAAATGATGACAAAATTTTCATTTTTGGGTGAACTATCCCTCTAATGTTTTCTATTTGATTGTACAGTAATTTATTTGTCAAGCATGAGGTTAATAATGGAACTGGATGGAAGTGGGAGTGAGTCAGCAATTTTTTTTTTATTCTTTATTTAGGAATAGTTCTGCTTAGAGCAGCACAATTCTGGATACATTTTTTGCTTCATACAGAGATCACGATTCTGAACAGGCAACTGAACAAAATAGCATGTAATTTACTAGAGGTTCTGTCAAAATGTTAGCTAATTGCTGCATTCTTTTTAGAATGTTTAATTAATCTGAATGAATTATTAAAAAAAACGTAATGATTCACTCATAAATACTTCACTTGTTTCATTACTGGATGAATCAGTGTTTTTGAACGATACTCTTGAATGAATGATTCAGTGACAACTTGTCACAGTCAATTGATAACGATGTAATCGCATCAAGTTACTTTCAAAAAGTGATTTGCTCTATTTTGATTGCTTCTGTAGACATCAGTGTTTTTAACTGACCTATAACCATTTATCCCAGTGCTTCTATGATAATATGAATACTTGTAACACAGAAATAATGATACTGTGGGGTTAAAAAGACTGTTTGTGAAGCTGTTTCATGACAGCTGCCCTCTCTGGGTCAGTGACAGCAGCAGCACCAACACAGATCTGAATGTTCGCTGTACTTGTCAAAGGTTTAATAGATGTAGCCAAATCGTTGTCATTTAAGAATTAGATTGTGTGGGTGTTTTAATCGAAATCTTTTTTAATGACTAATCGTGCAGCTCTAGTTCTGTTATAATTTACTCACCCTCATGTCATTGTATGATTTTCTTTCACTTTGATTGTATGGAGAAAAAAAAAAGAAGCAGAATGGACATTGATTTTTTTCCATGGGAAAAAGAAAGTCATACAGGGTTGGAATAACATGCGAGTAAAAATCAAAATCTTCGTTTTTGTTTACAGTTACTTTATCCTAATTATATATATATATATATAATATATATTCGTCCTGAACCGTCACGGTACGGACGTCAAGGTTCGGTTCATGCAGTTAGACAACGAATACAGTCAAGTCAAGGCGATCGGCACTACAATCCAGAAGGGGGCGTGCGCGGGGTAATGCTTTTTAACCACTTTAAACCAGCATTAACCACCAATAACCGCAATAAGCTCTGTTTTGTTACTTTCGATAAGAAAAAAAGTGTCATCTTTCAAATTATGTCACTTTTATCATGAAATTCAAACAATAAATTCCGTTTTGATGTGGCGTGACAGATCACTGTATAGGCGCCTTAGTTCAAACGGCAGCGCAGAGCGCGAGTGAACGCGGTCGTCCCTTCTTCTTCACTACTACAGAATGAACATGCATGAACATGAAGGTATGTTGAAAGATACAGTACAACTTACTGAAATGTATCATATCTTGTGTAATTGCGGAAAGATGTCAGTAAAACAGTTTAACAACAATATGCCTATGTCACGTAGTATTTTACATTTAACGTTACCTCAGAAAAGCCATTCAGTGTCAACAGCTTGTTAGTTCACTAGAGAAATGAACTGTTTCGCTAAATATATGCACTGAATTAGCCTATATATTAATTATATTTTACTTAACCTGTTTTGTTAATGTAAGGTCTAAGTCTGAGTCTGTGTTATATATATTTCAACAATGAATTGGAGAAACAGAAGTTAATGCAAAAACTGCCTTACAATACATACATTTTACAATTTACAATACATACATTTTTATTTACTGAAAACTTTTAAAGACAAAGACACAGTTTGTTTTGTAAAACGATGTTTATTAAAAAAGAGAAAAAATTGTAATATAATTTAAAAATATATATAAAAATTGTTTTCTCACCCTGCTGTACTGAACCCGTACCGAACCGTGATTTCAAAATCGTATCATATATATATATATATATATATATATATATATATATATATATATATATATATATAATATATATATATATATATAAAATATATAAAATATATTATAGGCCTAATATATATTCAAACCAAATATTATTCCGACATTTTTGATATTTTTTATATATTTTTACTAGTGGGTGCAGGACACTATAGTTCATTTGTGTAAGTGAGGATAGCAAAATAAAGTAAACTGTGACATATTATACCCAAAACTTCTTCATTACAGTGGACTACTAGTAAAATTGATACAAATTTGGAACCAAAAATTATTCAGACACTTTGACCTGACCATGTTTTGATTAAGTGTTATCTGACATAATTAAGATTAAGATTTTTTTATGACACAGTTTAACTCTGAGATCTTGTCATATTTTAGTGCCGTTTTTTAAACTATAGTGAATAAACTGTATTAATGATACAGTGTGTATATATATATAAAATATATCACCATGTTTATTTAAATTGTAATGTATAGCTCTAATGTGAAGTAATTTGTTTTACAAAATAGTACATTGGTGTAAGCTTAGCGGGAGGCCTGGAGTCTTTTGTGGTGTGTATGGTAGCTATCCATCTGAGTTTTGTCAAATCAAACATTGTTCATGAGATGACATGGCCGTCTCCTCCACCCACTCATCAGTCTGAGTTCAGTGAAAATCACTGGGGCTTGAGCCAGAGCTGTTCATGAAATAGACGTACACAGAGAAGAACTCTCCTTAACTGCTGAACTGAATCGAGTGATGTAATGCATCTTAATCTCGTCTTAGTCCCTTTCTGTAATCATGAAAGGCCACATTTGTTTTCCAATTTTTTTTTTTTTTTTTTTTTTTGAAAAAAAAAAAAAATGGGCACCACACTGACAGATGAAACGGAGGTTTTGTCACAGTGTTGTTTGAAACATTCAAAAGAAACACTCTGTGAAGACGACTGGTGGGTGGCAAAGTGGAATGTTTGCAAAAAAAAAAAAAAGTTCAAGTTAATCATTTCCTTAATGTCACCGAATCATTTTAAATGCCTTCTTTGTACCTGACTAACATAAATGTGTGGCAGTGAGCCATGTGAATTTTTGCATCCATTGTTGGTGATATGATTCACACTTCAGCTTTAGCGCTGATTTTTGTTCCCAGACATTAGAAGGGGGTCTGGTAGAGTGATTTATTTATGAAAAATAAATCAATAAATCATATATATATATATATATGAATATTTTTCATACACGTTTGGATTTATCCTTCTTGGCTTGCACCTCAGACGGAGTGCGTTCGTTTTTTCTTTTATAGAGTGATTTATTTAAGCAGTCCAAATGTCAATGTGTTTGTGCAACAGTGATGACTGAATAAATTTCAGAATCCTTGCATTGTCTTTGAACTCTCTAAAGCATGTGCAGGGATTGTTTCTCCATGCTATTTTAGTGACTGAGATTTAGTGTTTGTTTTAGCCCTCCTTACAGAGCACTCTTTATTGAATTGGAAAAACAAATGAGTCTCGGTATTGTGCATTGATCCAAAAGTTAATTTAATAGCAGTCATAGTTCAGTTAGTTAAGCTCCATATGAAAGTCGTTTTCATAAATACAATCTGCACCATGGCTTCTTGTTCTTCTCTCTGCCTACTTTTAGTGCCGTAAGGAAGTGGAAGACTTAGATGAGTGGGCTGGAGTAGGCCTACTCCAAATATATTACATATACTGTACCACCCACCACCAAAACCACCTGAAGGAAACCCAGCATGAAAACATCGTTTAATGGATTGTTCATAATGACTTACAAAAGATCACAAAAATCTAGACGCTCATAAATTTGTGCGGCAAAGTCTCCTGCAGCAGAATGTTTCAGGCCTGGGTAATATTTGACACAATACTGTCCTTGTTCGTCATTTTTTCCACTCTGATTTGCATAATATTCGGGTAGTCTACATGTCAGTAGCAGTTGAGTGTCATGGGATTTTTTTTTTAATTTCTTAAAAAGCAAACCATCAGCAACCATCTTTTATTAGAGAAATACTTAGAAAATGGAAATTAATTCTTGTTATCTACACAAAAATTGTGGACATAATCTTATTGTCAGTTCCTTAAATTGCATTAGAATCATGCTGATGTTGAATCACGCCCTCATGTCTTGTTCAATTTGGTCTACATTAAATTTTCATTTTCTGTGGAATAAGGATGTTTGTACTGTCTGTGCAGTCTTCTCTGGAAGTGTTTGAGTCACTGGCAAAACTGAGAGAAACGCCATGTGTTTTCATTTTATTTCTTGGTGAAACCTGTAAACTCTAGGTGCTAATCATCATGACCTAAAGGAACAATTCACCCAAAAATGAAAATTGACATTATTTACTCACCCTCATGTTTTTCCAAACCTATTTTCCCCCCTGTGGAACACAAAATCTTTTATTCACATTCATCAGAGCTGTTAGACACTGATAATCATATAGTGAGCTGTTAGAACCGCTGCAAGTTGATCATTGAGTTAGTGAGTTTAACTTATTCTTATGGTTTTCAAACAAATGGATGATCCGATTCCCAAATCTGGCTGTGTTTATAGCTCACTCATTGACCGAGTGATCTGGTCGTAGCAGCCCATAGATTAATAGGGACTTTAAGTAACAGTTGCTGATGGAACGGCAACGTCGACTGGAAGTGAACTGTCAACTGCCGTAGCTAAAGAACGCAAAAATCGCTAAGCAACATCAAAGAGGATGGCTCAACAGATCTTTTAATCATTTGACATAGTAAAAAATAAATCACATTTAAAGAAAAGTAAGAGAATGGTTGCTTTTGACATTAAATGGCATACAGGTACAATCAAAATGCCACATAACCATAAAACATAACATTTACTATTAATCTAATCTGCCATTTATTATCGACTAGGGAAAATTGGCTAATCTCCCATACTAGATGGTTACAGTAGAACGTCAAGAAGTAGCAGTTAATTCGAACATGTGCAACGAAACGCCGTTGTATCAGCAGCTGCTGCTTAAAGTCCCTAATAACTCACTGAAGGGCAAGGTTATCAATAAATAATGATTAAAATGTTGGTCTGTTCTCCACAAATTTTAATTTATGGACGAAATGTTCGCTTAATTTGCTTGACGTTGGTAAATATTTTGGACTAACCCATATATAAGTATTATATAATTTTTTTCTTTGATTCGAAAGTGAAAGTAAAGACTTAAATGTTACAGAAAATTATATTTCAAATAGATACTGTTCTTTTGAACTTTCTATTCAGCAAAAAAAAAATCATGGTTTCCACAAAAATTTAAGCAAAATGATCGTTTTTGAGCACCAAATCATCATATTAGAATGATTTTTAAAAGATAATGTGACACTGAAGACTGAAGTATTACTGTTTTTATTGTATTTTTGATTAAAAAAGAAAGTAGCTTTGGTGAAACTTTTAAACAGTATGTGTGTTGTTCACTGTAAAAAAAAAATTCCCCGCAAAATTAACGGTATTAAAAACGGCAGCTGTGGTTGCCAGAACATTACTGTAAAAAATACGGTAGCAACATTTTAGGTTTTACAGGACAGCACTTAGTTTACTGTCTATTTTACAGTTCAAAACCGTATAATTTAAAGGTATATATTGTAATAAGTATGGTTTATTTTACACACTGTAAAAAAAAAAAAAAAGTTAAATTTATGGTAAAAAAACCATACATCATTCGTGTCAAACATTTCATGAACTGATATAATGTTAATTTACCAACCTATGGAAGTACTAATATCTGTTTTGTACCTTTTGTAATACACTGACAACACCCAAACACAGTGTTGATGAGAGTCACATGATTCAAAGTTCATCTCAAGCAGCTTTTCAAAAGCTGACAAGGACAACACTAATATATAGAAGGTGCACACAGTGTCACAAACACTAAACACCATCATGGTAACATACATGAAATTTTAAAAATGCAATAAACATTAACTTAACATTAGATGTAACATAACCCCAATGTACATAACTGATTAGAAAAAACTAAGAAGAATTAGTTATTTCAACGAAAATACATCAAATGTGAAGTGTCATGCAGGGAATTGTGGGAATTTTGCATTTTTTTTCAGTGTAAATTATACAATTACTTATTTTTCACTTCCAAAAACTGTAAATTTAACGGTATTTTACTGTAAAATTACATTAAATGTACCGTTAGATCTATTACAGTTATTCACCTTATATAGTACGGAAACTTTCTGTAAACCAATTAACTGTTTTTCACCATAGCATTTTTACAATGTTTTACCGTTAAAATCACGATCATTTTTTACAGTGTTGGGTTGTTTGTTAACAGGTCTCAGCTGATGTATATTCACGTTGCTACATTTTATATTACAGAGCTCAGAAACTGTCCAGATTCATTTCTTTGTCTCATTTAGTCTACACCATGTGATTCACAGCATGTCACTGCTATTAAATTATACAGGGCCTCTGGTTTTTGTTTTCTACATTATTGACCAGGACCCTGTTACCAGCCAGATAATCTCATGACTTATAGAACATCAACTGTTTTGATTTCAGTAAAATCAGAAAGCCAAACAGTTTCTGTTTTGGCCTATAGATTTATGACGGAGGTTCACTTTTAAATGTAGCTTGCCTAGAATATTCTGATAATGAAACAAAACCTTTTCAGTTTTATTAATAGCATCCCTGTTTGCTTGATATAGCATAACAAGCACAGCTTTGCAGTGTGAATTCCTACCTTCCCTCAGATCTGGCAATTCTCGGTCCTGCGGTAGATATCTGAATCCAATTTCGTCCGGTAACACAGCGCACAGTCTACCTCAACCCCTCGACAGCCGGTTAATTGACTTCAGGCTGGTGAGATGCTTAGAGCAAGATAAAAGCAACAAATAGATTTACATTTCAGGCTTCAGCTATGGATAGTTTTGACAGCCTTTTAGCTTTTCCTGACAGAAAGTTTTGCTTAAGTTCACAAACCATATATCTCTAACAAAGAGCCATCTGTCGCTGCTCTCTCTCTCTGAGCGTGAGGGGATGAAGAGAAGATGATCTCGTCACACGCAAGCCGCCGAAACGCTTATTATATAACTGTGGAGGGTCCACAGCTGCAATGAATCTGTGTGCTCTGTAAACCTGAATGTCCCTCTTCGTGTCTCATCAGTTGACCTGTTATGAAACTTTGGAAATTGAGCCTTTCTGCAATACCCAGGCTAATTTAGAAAAAGGATGTGATGTTTTTCTTATTTGGCACCTTCTGCATATGTTCATACAAACATCGAAGGAATTTGAATGAAGGAATGAACGACAAAAAAAGAAGCAGCAGCGAATGCCAGTTTAAAATGTTCTTTTATTATTATATATGTGTGTGTGTGTGTATGCAGTATATTATATATATACTCAGTATACTGGATTCTCATTCCCTTGTGGAAATGAAACATAATACTCATCCTTGACTTGAGCTGAGTAAGATTGACATATTAGGAGTCAATTAGCTGAATTATTACATTTCGCCTTTCACAGATGATCCAGTTGGAAATGTATCTGGAAAAACTCTGCTCCTATTATTTGTTTAAACCTCAAATTACAGGAGCAGCCTTCCTCCATGGTCTTTAGATCTTGCCAGATAACGAAAATCATTCTTAGGAGTATGAGCCGTACAGATGACTGCATTTTCTGTAAGCCGCAGAGTCTTTGAAAGCGCTCTTGGTCTTAAGGGGCTTAACTCCGGTTCCTGCTGAACTGAGCCAGTGCTAAATACATCAACTGTTATCAGCTCAGTAGGCACAGGAGGTTGAACCCAGTGCTGTACCTCACAATGGCCTCTGTCAGTTACGAGGCTCTCTACAAGGATCCATATTTTCCTTCTGATTGATCAATCAGAGCTGGATAGGATGGCAGATTTATTAAGGATATAAAGAGTATTGCATCAGAGTATTGCATAAAGAGTATTGCATACAGGGTTCACCCAAAAATGAAAATTCTGTCATTTAATACTCATTAACTATAAGACTTTCGTTCATTTTCGGAACACAAATGAAGATATTTTTGATGAAATCTGAGCGATTTCTTGCCCTTCATAGACAGCTACGTGACTACCACTTTGACGCTTCAAAAAGTTTATAAAGAGATTGTAAAACTAATCAATATGAATTGTTTAGTCCAAGGCTTCTATTCACATAAAAACATTGATCAGCGGATATAAACAAAAGCTCAACAAAACCTGCGTGACGCATGAGAACAGACCTCTTCTGGAAGCTCAAACGTGCCGCGTAACACGAGAATGAACCTTGTTGGTTCTCGCGTGTCAAGCAAACATGCTTGTGCTTCTGTTTACTATAACTGATGTGTGAGTAGATGAATATTTATATGTGAATAAAAGCCTAAATTCAATCTGTTCATCATATAAATTGATCAAGCCTCTTCAGAAAATTTGAACTAAACCGCTCAATTCATATGGATTAGTTTTACGATCTCTTTATGAACTTTTTGAAGCATCAAAATGGTAGTTACGTAGCTGTCAATGGAGGCACAGAAAGCTCTCAGATTTCATTAAAAAGATCTTCATTTGTGTTCCGAAGATGAACGAAAGTCGGATTTGAAACGACATGAGGGTGAGTAAATGATGACAGAATTTTCTTTAACACACCAAATCATTTAAAAAATGTGCCTGGGTATATAAAGCATCAAATAAATATCACATTTTTTACTGTTTGTCCATCTGTCCATCCATCAATCCATCATTTGTTTTAAAGCCCAATAAGAACTAGTGAACAGTGGGGTCCAAAAGTTTTAGAACACTAGTTCGAAAGCTTCTATTTTGGGTTTTTTCCCCATTTTTTTCAAATTCATTGCTACTTATTTTCCATTCATAGTTGAATAATAATTAAAAAAAACGTAAGATTTTTTTGGGAGACTTTTGGAGATTTTGTTTTTTAAATATATTGAACATGGCATTGGATTGATTGACAGATTGACAGAAGTTCAGTACTGTCTCTGCTCTATTCCTTTATGTTGAACAGTGCTCTGGCTTAATGCCAGTTTGACCAGACCACCCTGTCTGACAGGGCGGGACTGTGGATTACACTCTGACTTTTTTTTTCCCTTGGCGGGTCATTTCCCGTAGTTCCCCTGGAACAGGTTTGTGTCCTTTTTCCGGTTTGTTATAGCATGGCCAGCCGTCATGTTTGTCTTCTCACCTCTTGGCTGATATAGAGTGTGGGCCTCAGAGGAGCGGAACTTAGCCACTGTGAACATAGGATATCCGAGATCTGTTCACAGAGTGAGCTAAGTCCTGCACCTCACGAAACTTCATCAGACATAAAAATCCAGATGCTCTCCAGAACATTGCCTAAAATATCATTGAATTCAATAACAAAAGTCATTGTGCATAAACATTATGAAGCAAAATAGTTTGGCACTCAGTAATGTAATAATGTTTTTAAGAGATAAATTACTTACTAATCACTTGTATTTAGCAGAATATCTAAACATAGACAAAGATATATGGGTGTTTCTTCAACTAAAAAACTTTTTTTCTTCTTGTGAAGAGCACATCTTGAAAACTTTTTTTTATCATGCCTTCAACAGTAATTTTTCTGCTTTTAAAATGTTATGTGTATATATATATATAAAGGATATATAAAATATTAGAAGATTACAAAGAAGTCATCCTTTTTTCTAAAAAAATATTTAAAATGTCATTTCTATCACCTTGATTTTCACTAAAGAATACAATTACACACAATATATAGATTGTGATGTGAAAATGACACTTTGCTGGAAAAGTTTTTTGAAAAACAAACAAACAAACAAACAAAAATAACAGCATTCTCCTATGTGGCTTGTGAATACATCTTATAACTTGTTATTTATAGACATTTTAAAAAGTAGTAACAAATTTTTGATAAAGTCATTATTAATGAGATTGTGAGATTGTATTTTAAGAGTTTTTTTGTTAAGTTGTAAATTGTAAATTTTTACTGGCCCCCACCAAAATATATAAATAAAAATATTTGTTGTTGTTGTTGTTGTTTTGACCCATTGTATTCTAATAAATATGAGCCACCAAAATGTTAGATACCAGTGGTCAAATTACACAATTCTTAATTGATTCCAATTTCGATACCACAACAAAAACAACTAGCCTAACTAATTTAACGATATAATTGAGTATTCAGTAATAAAATAAGAACAACTTAATAAATTACAAGAAACAGCTCAAATAAATACAACAGATCAAAGATACAAATGAAATAAACAGTTCTTTAAGTTTTTCAGGTAACTCTAACAGTATTCAGGTACAGAAATTGAATAATCAAATGTAAAATAACAATGTAAAAGTTGTTCATTCAAGTCACTTTCGTGATGACGCAGCACTGGCCCAATTGGGCAACTGACAATACCGTCAACTGCCCCAAGCGACTTTCACGCTGGCCCCAGGCCATCGGGAAGTCCTTGTTGTCGAGCCCTGATGTAGATGAAAGACAGGCAAATCTTTCAGCTCTAAGACTTTAAAAATTCTCATTTGCTTTCTTGAATCTGTTTCTTTTCATTTTAGATAAATGTTCATATATAAACACTATATTATTTACTTAATGAACACATTATCACATTTTTCCTCACACGTCAAGTTACTCAACAAAGCAGTGTGGCGCCATTTTCAGAACCTACCACATTCACTGCCCATTTCAAAGACAGCCTCAGCTGTCAAAGCCACAGCTTTTTATATTAACATTACGTCGGGCCATGTCTGTATGGCACGATATCCCAGTATCATGTTTCTAGTTTCCCAAAACCACAGTCATAAGATGAGAGCCAGTGTTTATGCAATGAACAAAAAAGTGGCGAACAAAACATATGTGGGGCCTACAGATATGAGCTTTCTCTTTCAGCATATTTCAGCCCTAAGTTATGGTTCATTCCGAGGGTAGATTTATTTATTCCTCGGGACATGGCGGGAAAAAAGTTTTGGTCCGTTCTCTTCAATGTGGATTTTGACGGCTTCATCAATCAGGGTGTTAGCAGAGTCGACTCACAGAGACTTTCCTGGAGTAAACAGTTCACAGCTGGTTGGAAATCCCTGGCAATGTGATTTTATGATATAATCCCAAATCACTCTGCCAGGAATCCCTCCAGCCGGCCCATTGATGAGATGACCAGGAGAAAGTGATGAAGAAAACCAGCAGCTAACGCAATAGCCTGCCAGTAAGCGCTGGAGACGCACGCCGTTCCTCACCGCTGTGGTATCGCACATCTCCTGTTTCACACGACGCTTACGGGGATAATTTGCCCAGGCTCACGCATACTCTTGAGAAATCAGGCTTTGAATGAAGCCATAGTGTCTTCTATTTAAATGACCCTCGGTTCTCTCTGTGTATGTGTGTCCACATTGCCATTAGATACTGTTGACAAGATTTGTCCTCTCGCCAGCAGATTGTTACCATCTTTAGCAAAGTATGATCCACACATCAAAGAGTTCCCCCTTTTAAATAGTGGTCATCATGTGGAATGAGTGTATCATATCAACTGACTGACATAATGAGAAACACAGAAAATTGTCAGGGTCGCTGCAGCGACTAAATAATAGTTCATTTTCCGCATGAATCATCAGGGCTGTTGTTTCGTGCGGTGGCTCACGACATGGGGCTATGATTGCGATCGGCCTCTGCTCCTCCTCGCATGTCCGTGGAGATGTTATGATTTTTCATCACTGTGACTAGCCAGAAACGAATTGCATTAGAGGCCACATTAAAAGCTAGAAGCCAGTTGTCTGAACTAAATGCAAATGGATGTTTTTACAAAGAGCTGTTTTCTCTTGTAGTCCTTTGCTGGAGCCTTTATTACTGGGTTATGGGTTTCTATTATGAGGGTGCGTGTCATATTGGCAACTGCGTGTGAAATTCACTGGGTGACCTAAAATGAAAGGACGTGTTGCTCTGTCCTTAGACAATTGCCTTTTGATATCTCTTTAAATGAACATGTCTGTGAATCTATGATTCATAAGCATGACATTTTCTCATGATGGTAAACTCACCCAAGTCTGGCTATTTGAGATTATCTCCAGACAGGCATTATGGAAAGATCTGAAAAAAAAGGAGAGAGACTTTCGTTCATTTTGAATGTCCTTCATTATCTCTGAATGATACATAGATGTGTAAATTAGTCTGTGGAAAAACGTCTCTTGTGCTACGTGCACAGATCCCCTTCCACGTGGTTTGTGATATGCTATCGTGCCGTTCATCAGAATATTAGCTACATTATATTTACTGTTTGAGTTCATTTATATAAAAAGCACATTTTTGATACAACTAGTGCATGCCAACGTGCTCTACAATGGCCAGACATGACAAAAACAAAACAAAACTATAATAAAAATCAGACTGTAGTTGAATATATCATAGTCATTATTACTTAATGGTGTTTCAAGTATCTTATTGAGTGCAGAATAGGACATTTGAAGTACCTTCAGAAGGTACTTTGCCCTTCTTGTCTCCCCTTCTTCATTTCAAAAATAAAAATGTAATAAAAAATAGGAATGCACAATATATCTGTCACAATATCATTCATATGTTCATTTTAAATGTTATCGTTATTGGCCCAAAAATAAAATTTGGCCGACATATTAAAGCTGATAAATAATGGATGATTTACTTCAGCTGAGACACTTCAGATGTGCACCGTTCGCAATGATGGTTTTGAATTGCTTGAAATATGACTGAAATCACTTCAAAAAGGAAAAGAGGAAGTCTGTCATATAGGCTACATAATGAGAATATTATAATTGTGTGCTTGGGACATGGCTTTTAATGGTGAGACTTTTGTTTTTGTAATCAGGCTCTCAAAAATGATATAAAAAGCTGGATTTAGATTTATCGGCCAATATATCGGTTATCGGCTTTCAAATGAAAAGAATTATCGGTTATCGGTACCGGCCAAAATTTTCATATCGGTGCATCCCTAATAAAAAAAAGTTACATAAATATGAAATCGCTGAAAGTTTTATAGCTGGCGTCAAATATAAAGTCTATTACAATCTTGGTTGGACCGTTTACACATAAGCGTGTTATTCTAAACACTGCAGGCTGAATTGATTATTCTACATATTAAATGTATTGTACATGATTTAGTCCTTATTGTGATCCGCACTTGACGTCATTAGATGTATCTACAGATCTTGTAATTGTCTTATTTTTCAATCAAGCGAGATCTATTAGTCAGAATGAGTTACTGTTACCCTACTGATTTAGTGTTTCAATGGTTGCAAGTGGGGAAACTGTTTTCCATTTCCCCTTGGCAGCTTAATATGTGTTACGTAGTTCAGTTCCAGAGAGAAAGCTCAGTGAAATCAAGCAATTGTCACATCACTTCTGAAATGACTAAAGCACCTTTCAGAAGCCTCATCAGATCCAGACAATTAAAGACTTGTTCAATTCAAGCTCAACTGTATAATCTAATCTGACAAAGAGTAAGTGCTGTTAAATGAAGGAAGGTGAATAAAACTTAAACTTTGTGAAGGAATACAATATAAATATTTCAATATGATAATTGTAGGATTTCAAGCTGTAAAATAGTTAACCTTGAACGAGACAATTTCAATATAAAGGCACTGGAAGTGGACTCGTTTGATACGATGACTCATAATGTGGTTTCATCATTGGCCATGTGAACAAAAGTCACATTGCAGAGTTCGGAAAAATCACAGTCCAAAAAAACATTGTTTTGCTATCTCTTTCCCATCACCCCCCCAGGACCATGAATTAAGATATCCATTTCAACAATGTTGTTGAAAAAATATGCTTTTGGGTTTTAGTGACAGGCTCTCTTGCTGTCATAATGTCTATCATCTACTCGCCTTGAGCTGCTGCGGCATGCCTACGAAATTATGGCAATTGAGACCAGCTCTGGCACCTTGTATTTTCTGCCTGGATCTAGTATTTGACACTCTGTTATGCTCCTGGCAGACAATCACAGGACTTGTGCTGCATGTCTGAAATAATGCCAGCGCCCCTCTCCCCATGATTACACATGATTTTCACAGTCTCAGCTGTTATGGCTAGACGGCCTCAGGGGCAGCCCAGGACACACGTGATTGGTCTGGCTGCTCTGACGCCATTGCCTTGTCCTGGCGGGGAGGAAACACTTATGTGGACAAAGAGAGGCATTGCATGCTGGGAAGTGGGTGGGCGGGCTTCCCGAGCTGATGCTGCAGATAAAGTTGACTGTGTGCCCGGCGTGTATGGAAAAGGCCCTTTGGCAGGGGCTTGAGGTTTAGAGAGGGGAATCGGGATACAGATCGAGACTTATGATGTTGAGTTGAGAAACTGAAGGCAGAGATGCACGACTCGTGATAACAACCGATTGCATGATAATCAATAAGTGCACACATAATGAGCTCGCATTCAGCAAGAGATTAAATGTCTCCTGAAGCTTTGGACATGAAGCTTCTTTGGTAAATGTGGCTCTATGTTCATTCGTTATTAACATATTCTGGAAATAATCAGGGATATCAGCGATTACGCATCCAAAATGAGATTTGCCGGGTTTTGGAGGGTCACCTCCCTTTCAGGATTTTGTTACCACAGAGATTTCACATTGCAATTACTTAAAATGCACTTGAAGTATTTGTTTGTGACTGTAACTGATTTGTGGTATCATTAACCATAATTTTAATATGAAACAGAAAAGGTCAAGGTTTCGATTTGCAGTATATAAAACTTTTTCAGATTTTTAAAATGAAGTATTTGTGTAATAAAAAATATTACTGAGCATGGTTGATTTAAGTAGCACGATATTATTCCTTATTTAGTGTAATTTAAAACCTTAAATACTTATCCAGTTTATTTCGTAGTCATATTGAATCAAATGGTAATCTTAGAAACTTGGACTAACATGCTCAGAGGAGTTTTTCACAGTCTATCATGGATGGTTTACATTTTCCTCCAGAGGGACCACATAAAAAAAAAAAAAAAAAAAATTCTAATCACATTGAGGTTGAACCACATTTGCCAAAGTACTTTCAAAGACACTCTTCATTAACTAAATATCTAACAGGCCTTCAGCTGAAGGAGCTGTCTGTGGCATAATAACTTTGACAATTATTTACTACACAGCAGAGATTGTATGCTGCATAACTTCAAAAAACACGCTCTGAGGACACAAGAGGATGAGCTTAATCAGACTCAGACTAAATGAAAATGTGGTTGGTTGCATAAGCCTAATATAGCCCTTAAATAAATGCACAATGTCATATGAAAAGACAGGAACACTGAAGGTTTCAATAGACCAGCTGAACACTAATAGAGATTCTGCTTTCAACCTAATGTATTCCAGCATATTGCTTTGAAAATATATGGAATATTCTCAAATACGGTGTCCAGGGTTAGGGTCAAAAATGTTTTTTCTTCTTCTTCTTCTTCCAACTTTGCCTCAAAAACAAAAGAACACTGGGATACCAGTTATTAAAATAATAGCAAATAGATGATTTTTGGCTAATTAACCTGGCTTATTCTTGCCAACAACTGCACTCGCTGATTAGCGGCACTGAGACAAGTAGCTTCAGCACTGCTTTCCCACGCATAAATGGAGGTAGGGAAAATTTGGGGACTTTATTGGACTTGGAAAAATGCAATAAAATCTCTCTCTCTGAATGCACCCATCTGTTGGACCTTAGAAGACTTCCTGTAAACAAGTCGTAGAGAACAAAACCTCTCACACCAGGTCTTTGCCCATAATTACCCTTTCATCTTTTTTTTCCTCTTTTCTTTTTAGCCTGCTGTCTTCTGCTCTTGCTCACATTATCACTGTGACTCTTAGAAGGGTCCTTGACACTGTGAAGAATTATTAAGATGTCTAATTACATGGATTTATCTTAAATACCACTATTTTACTTGTCAGATCTTAAAACATAAGCGATTAGTCACTTGATATCTCAGAAGAGGTCTGAAAACGGAGCTTATATATAAAATACGATATATTATTTTGCTTGTCTCCCAGTCGAAAAATGAAATTATTGTGTTTTTTTTTTTTTTTCTTAGTAACGTCTCAGTAATGTGGAAGATTACTGTTCCTTATGTTTTGTTTCTTATATTTTGCAACTAATTAACATCGTTACTGTCTTAGGCTGCCATTGTTGAGGAAATTAGTAATGAATCCTAACTTGATTTGTTCAGATATGGGCCGTTATGATGTAATTTCCCTTCCCCCTCCTCATAATTTGTTTGCGTGCATCATGTGCCATTTCCTTTCCTCTGCTCTACTCTAGTAGCCTTTCAGCTGCCAGGAAGGGGCATTTTCAGACAGTTACCCATTTACTGGTATAGCAACACAACATGGTTTTGTATAACTTGAATTCTTTCAGATTACCCCTGTTGCTTGTAATTTACATCAGCGAATAGTAGCTGTAGGATTACAGGATTTACATCCCAATTCTGTTTGACTTTCTGTTAGGTTTAATTATTCTGAAAATGAAGAATATGATACAACCATTGAAGTGCATGACTCAAGCTATTTTGCTAGGCACGCTCAGATCGTCTGCAGTTGTCTAAGCCAGTACTCTAAAATAAGGTAGACCTCATTGGATAAAACATAAACATGAATTTGGCTTTATGGGCATACACAGCATACACAAAAAAAAAAAAAAAAAAAAAAAAAAAAAAAAATATATGTATATATATATATATATATATTCATGATTTTTTTTTCTTTTGTCAAACAACTTAGATCATTAATGTGGTTCAGATAACATAATATTTTGAGTTTCTATCTCCTTCATTGTATTAACTCAAATTTTTAATTTCAGTGAACTCAAAATTAATACAACCAGGTAACTTACTTTAAGTTAAACCAACAATAAGTTTTTCCAGTGTACTGTAATAATAATTTACAAGCTCACAAAGCTTTAGAAATGGATTCATTGCTTTTTTCTTACAACCTTTTTTAGATTGGTGTCATGTAAGCAATCATTATTTAAAATGCTTTTTTAAATCATTATTCAGAAAAAAAATATTTTTATATATTTAAATATTTATAAAATTAAACATACATTGATAAATATGTGTATCTATTTAGAAATAGAAAATGAAGTAAATTTTATAGTAAAATATATATATTGTAAACACTTTTAATAAAGGTATTTGAAATTAAAAAAACTATCTTAAATTCATATTTATTGGCATAAACACAAATTTAAATTCATAAAATAATGTGCTATATATTTACAATCTTTAAATGTATAGAACATCTTAATCGACAAACACACAAAAATGCTCAAGTTTTGTTTGAAACACAAATTTTCTTTTAAAATAAGACACGCTGTACTATTTATGGATTTACTGGCTCATTGATGTAGGCAGAGTGCAGCTATAGGCCACACTGTTGTTCTAATCACGTCAGTGATGTCAGGTGGAAAAGATGGCTTACTTCCTCTCTCTCTGCCAAGATCCAATTGAGAAAGGTCTCTTAATCATGTCTGTTGAGGGTCCCGGAATTAAATTACATATACATTTCTTCCACTGTCTCTATATTTCTGTAAACACAGTGAACAAAATCCTTTTTGCATTTTTTTTTAATGACTATAAATACATTTTCTTTTTATATATACTGTTTACTTATTTATTTGTTCACTTTGAAACACTGTTTTTAGATACAGTCTCGCTAAATTTTTTGGTTAAACAGCTACTTTATGTTATATAAAAACCATGAAGCCTCAACAAATTGTTAGGAGTATCAACAGAATCTGGTGGCTATTAAACCCTATATAAATCCAGTTTCCCAGCATTGGGAGTCTAAATTGAGGCATATAAATGCATTGCTAAACTATGAAGTGTTTTACTGCATATTAAATTCTGTTTATATTTTCTCTTTAGTGCTTTTTTGATGTCTGTTTACAGTGAAACTTTATATCGGAACTGTGGTTTTTAGCAATATGTGGGGTTAAATACAGGTTTCAGCATTAAAATCTCATTTCAAGCACGATAAACGCAGGCCCATAAACGTCTCCCGCCACATTATAATGAGCGCCAGTTCTGATATTTAAACAGCAATTTATGTTGGGGGAAAATGCCATATTTATGCAAGCATTTAAAAGAATAAGCAAGCATGAAAACGTAAATGTTAATTCAAATTATTTGCCATGAATAATATTCAAACTGTTAAACATTTTTTAAAAAAAAATGCACTTATATTTTCTATTTCTTCTTCCTTTTATTGGATCCCTGTTCTCAAATATATCCTAGAGATTTCAGTCAGCAATTTTCACGTCCTTTAAATGCAACAATGAATGCCACTCTTTATGATTTTTTAACAATACATGACTGCTCTTAGAAAATTGGTGAGCCATAGAACTTAATTATTCTTTCTTTTTTATTGATTTATTTTATATATCCCAAAGCGTTCATGCTGAAACACTCGAACAGGTGAACAATCACAGACACAATACCGTATGCAGACAAAGGGAATACATCTGTCTCAAGGTTCAAGCCTGTAGTGTATAATCCAAAAGTTTGGTCAAGCAAATCCAGAGGTTTGACAAAATTGAAAGTTACCAAACTGCTGCATCCCAAAATGAAAGAAAAAAAAAAACTTTTTTTTTTTTTTTTTTTTACTCACAATTAAGTCCAGGTGACTCGCACTCTCTGAGTTGAAATAAACCAAGACTGGCACTGTTGTGGCCTTGGCCGTGGCGATCCTCACAGCCAAGCATGCATGGCACCAGGGCCATACAGAGCGTCCATACATGCGGAGACTGCTCTCCACTGAGCAAAGCTCTGCTCTACACTCCTCCTCTAGTCAGACTCAGGAACTGAAACGGAGGCGTACACATCATTCAGAAGTTTGTCTTTGAAAACCACACCCATCCCAGAGCAGAGAGAGGAGGGGAAAGGCTGCCTTTTCCTTAAATAACACCAGAGAGGGGAGGAAACTTGTGTTTTCAGCCTCAAAACAAGCCTCAAAGGATCAAGCAGGAGGCTGAGTTTGGAAAATAAAAAGGAAACAGAAAGTTATTGATATCTGAGGTCATACAGGAAGTTTATTTTAATGAGAGGAAGACCCTTAAAATGAGGCTGCATTGGGGCCTTATTTGGCTATTAACCTACTCGATCAGACTCTATGCATGTTTGAGCTGTTTTAACTGAAAGCAACTTGCACTGACATATCTTAAATTATGCCATTGTTTTGTCTCAAGATGCACACCTGTAATATTTTTTCTATGGTACGTTTATAAAAGCTACTTGAATTAATGCCTAATCCTGGCTTAATCTAAGCCCTGTCTGTGAAACCAGGCCTACGCGTCATTCACTTGCAGAAGTTCTCAAGATATCAATCTCACAGGCTTGATAGCGTTATGATAATCTCTAATTATTCTGTCTTAAATCATGCCCTGTTGTCATCTAAAATGAGAGCTCCGTTTTAAACACGCATGAGCAATGTTCACGTTTAATGACCGACTTGTGTTTGTAGCATAACTGTTTGTGTTGCTAGGTTACTGGCTTCTACGTTATCAACTTAATCCAATCATTCTCAATCACAGCCCACTTGCCCTGAAACTAGATACCACATATCCACATCCATCAATACTTGTTGTTCAGCTGTGTAAATGATGGCACGACTAGACCCAGATTTTACATTGGACATCATGTGACGACCCAACATATTACCAAAATTGAATTTCAATGGTTTTATTCTCCTGTCAGCCAATAATTCACTGCATGAAATTCATTGTGGGTGGCACAAGCCATGGTTTCGTTACAAATGAACCCATTTTTTATGTTTTCTGGGTCATATTTTCTTTTACCTTGCGAGGTTTGTTCATTATTTGAGGATGAGGGCATGTCTGCCTAATTTGCCTAGTGACAGATGAATTTGCACCAAAATACAGTAGTTTGATTGGATACCCAACAAATCTTAGTGCATCTTTTTTTTCCTTATTTCGAATTGCCTCCCATTCATTCAGGGAATCATTTGCAAATTCAGTAACTGGACAATTCAGATTTTGACTGATCGAGTCTTTTTAACTGATACATTAAATGTACATCGTTCATTGTTGCATAAAGGAAGGCTCGCATTCTCATCCCCTCACGAGATGTCAAAAGTTGTTGCGATTTAAATTTTAAATTGTTGTTGAAAAATGCATAGTTTTTCCACCATCACATCACAACCGTCACATTTCTGACCATTATAATCACCGTCTAGAATCTTCTTAGGGACTTCTCAGGCCAGCCTTCAGAGATGTTACTGCAGGTTATGGCTTTGACTAATCAGAGCACTACTGTGGAAGAGGAAATGACACAATTAACAACCCTGTGAGGACCTGCTTACAAAGGAGAGGTCTAGAAACA
This sequence comes from Megalobrama amblycephala, assembly GCF_018812025.1. Taxonomy (NCBI): domain Eukaryota; kingdom Metazoa; phylum Chordata; class Actinopteri; order Cypriniformes; family Xenocyprididae; genus Megalobrama; species Megalobrama amblycephala. The sequence continues at coordinate 37,253,315 of NC_063060.1, read as the reverse complement.
AAGTATAAAAGTCTTATTTGGTCTGGCTGGTTGCCCGGACAGCAAGTGAAAACAAAGTTTGCTCACACACTCCCTATCGGGGACTTCAGACAGCCAGACAGCCAGACCTTCATGAACACTTTCACCTGTAACTCCCTGAAAAGGGGAAATTGTGCATGTCTCTGTGTGTGTGTAAGTGTATGCATTAGGTTTGTGTGTGTATGAGTCATGCTGTATGGGAGACTCCACCCTGCGTAGGAGGGCAATTGAGCCTGTCACTTACTCTGTCCTGGGAAGAACTGCCCAGACAACAGCTCTCTTTGTTCAAATGTCAGTTAAACTCGGGTAATGATGAGATCTTTCCAGCTGTCCAATCCCAAAGCTATTTCGCTTGCTTTATACAAATTGACCAATGCCATAAAAGTATAGCACACTCAGAAATTTAAATGTGTATCCCGTATGTTTGCTTTTCTCATTTTTTTAATTAGAATGATTTGTTACAGTTCTAGAGTTCTAGAATTTCTTAGAGTGAAACTGCTGTCACTTCAGTTCTTACCTGTAGCTTCTCCATTTTAGTGCATTTATAGCTTCCCTTTAGTCATGCAACCTTAAATTGCACTTGTAATAAATGTAAGTGTTCTGGTTTGTGAATGTTTGTGAATGTGTTTATGCGTGTTGCCTAATTTAGAAGAATCTGGCTGCTAATTCAAAGGCTCAGTCTGGAGTAAAAAGGAATTCAGGACATGGAAAGTTTCTGGGACCACAATCCTGCCTGATTGGGTCTGCGAGCAATGCAGCGTTTAGCAGAGCACTACTTCACTAACCAAATGTAAACAAATGCGTGACAATGACCATGCTAATTCCTTTGTACAAAAGGTTAGATGTTCTTGCTTCCATTGAAGAACAAAAAGCTTTTTGGATCATTCTCTAATCAATAACATGAAAGTGAGGTTTTGCACAAATTCTGTTTAAGATAATCTAACTTGCACTCTCAGAACAAAAAAAGGTACAAAAGCTGTCACTGGGATGGTACCCTTTAAAAAAAAATTCTAGTATGTACCATTTAGGTACTAATATGTACACTTTTGGTTTATGTACCTTTAAGGTACTAATACACTGTAAAACAAAATCCCCGTAAAATTGACGGTAAACAAACGGCAGCTGTGGTTGCCAAAACTTTACTGTTAAAAAATACGGTAGCAACGTTTTAGGTTTCACGGGACAGCACTTAGTTTACTGTCTATTTTACAGTTCAAACCCATATAATTTAAAGGTTTATATCGTAATAATTACGGTTCATAACTGTTTATTTTACACACTGTAAAAAAATTCATTAAAATTACGGTAAAAAAAAAAAAAACGTATTTCATGAACTGATATAATGTTAATTTACCAACCTATTGAAGTACTAATATCTGTTTTGTACCTTTGTAATACACTGACAACCACCAAACACAGTGTTGATGAGAGTCACATGATGAATCAAAGTTCATCACAAGCAGTTTGTCCAAAAGCTGAGAAGGACAATACTAGTATATGTGACCCTGGACCACAAAACAATTTTTTGAAATTGAGATTTATACATTATCTGAAAGCTGAATAAATTGTTAGGATAGAACAATATTTGGCTGAGATACAACTATTTGAAAATCTGGAATCTGAGGGTGCAAAAAAATCAAATTATTGAGAAAATTGCCTTTAAAGTTGTTCAAATGAAGTCCTTAGCAATGCATATTCACTCACAAAAATACATTTTTGATATATTTGCGATACAAAATATCTTCATGTAACATGATCTTTACTAAATATCCTAATGATGTTTGGCATAAAAGAAAAATCGATAATTTTGACCCATACAATGTATTGTTGGTCATTGCTACAAATATACCTGTGCGACTTATGACTGGTTTTGTGGTCCAGGGTCACAAATAGAAGGTGCACACAGTGCGATTCACATCATGGTAACACACATGAAATTTTAAAAATGCAATAAACATGAATTTAACAACATTAGATGTAACATAAATTTATATCAATGAAAATACATCAAATGTGAAGTGTCACGCAGGGAATTGTGGCAATGTCGATTTGCGTTTTTTTTTTTCCACTGTAAATTATACAATGACTTATTTTTCGCTTCCAAAAACTGTAAATTGAATGATATTTTACTGTACAATCATATTAAATGTGCAATTAGATAGATGTATTACAGTTATTTGCCGTATATAATACAGAAACTTTCGGTAAACCAATTAACTGTTTTTCACCATAGCATTTTTACAGTGTTTTAACATTAAAATGACGATAATTTTTTACAGTGCACTCTTTAGGTACAAAGGTGTACCTTTTGAAAGGCTAATTAAATTAGAAAATATATCATTATTTATTTAATATTATTATTTTTAAATGTATAAATTATTTTGATTTGGAAAAAAAAAAGGATTAAAATTAATGTTATTTTCAGTCCTGCTACTTGTTCACAAAATTAGCCCTGTTCTTCTCGCAGAAACATTTCTGAAGATCTGTTGACTACATGCATCAAAATCGATCCTGTTCTCAATTTAAAATTAATCTGACGGAAATAATATTCTGATATTTGCTTTGAAGTCTTTAAACGCTAGGCAACTTTAGGCCAGAGCTGCAGCCGAGGAAAATTAGGCCCATGTGGTCATGTGTGCCACTTAATAAGGGACATTGGGTTTTGCTCTGAAGTAATCTGCCAGCTGGCTGAGTAGCCAGAATCAGATATTTAGTTTGCCTGCTGCTCGGTCCAAATAAAGCACGTCTTCGTCTTGTCGCCTGCATCGCCATCCAACTGTGGCGGGGTTGTTTACACCGATTAAGAATCATTCATGTTGAAATCTGCTCGCTGCTTTAGCCAGTGTGGCTCTTGAGGTTTTTTCCTGTCAGGGTTCAGACCATTTTGAAACGTATAATTCATGCAGCATGCATATAATAAACGAACTGTTTATGCATTACCTTTTATCAATCAGTGATTGACATTTCACCTCACTGATGTATTACAGTTGGGTGTGGGAACAAGGGGGTTTTGTTTTGAAGGGAACTGTAAAGTCGAAATGGCGTCTGGAAACACTTATCCAGGGGCCTGACTGATTATGCCGGGTAAAGACTGCATGTGCACTCTGTAGTTTTATTTAGCAGACTGCACTGCAATTTACTAATCACTTCGGCCTAGGAGCAGGTGATTATGCCACATCTCATTCAAACCCGCCATTCATACACTCTGAACGTTGTTTTGCAACCTTTGTCTTATTTAACTGGGTGGAATCCTCAAACGTATGCATATCAGAAGCTTTAAGCTTACTTAAGTGCCGATTTTGTTGCTTTATTTTGTACAGCCATCATTTTATTTCTAAGAGTGATTCATTCTTCTTAATAGTCAGTTAGACTTAGTATCTGAGTAAACACTAACAATTTACTAAAGCTTGCTTATCACCACACCTGTATTAGTGAGTAAAATACCCACTTTATAGAATGGTTTTTCCCTCGTACATACAAAACTAGCACCTAGAGGCATCCATTAAGGGATTTTATTTCTTTATTTAACAAGATCTGACTGTACAACCTCATATAATAGGCATGTACATTGCTATCTGTGGCAAGTTCTGACAGTCTGTCAATGAAATGTAGGTTCAGATGGATTGGGACACACCCAACGTACGTCTATTTATCTGCTCGGTGGCCTGTGTTTCTTTCATTCAGTGGGAGAAGAAAAACTGCTTTGGAAATGTGCAAACAGTGCATGTCATGCTGCTAACGAAAAAGTCAAATGAACTCCAGCAAAGGTCAGCAGCAGTGAGCCATTTGGTCTTGTCTAGTTGATAAAATGCGTGCATTGTAATTTAATATGTGTGCCACAGTAGTGCATCAAAGACAACCTCCAGGGGAAGTGACTTAGAGAGCAAAAAGGTCTGTGCTAATGTATGTTAGCTTCTTTGCACATCATCTGACACTAGCTGCATCTCTGTTCGTGGTATTATAGATTTTTTTTTATACTTATATGTTCAACTGCTGATGGGTTTTAAGCACCTTGCACAAGTGTTTCTGCTCAACATTGACACCCAGAAAAGTGTGTTTTATAATTAAGACCATAAGACTTGTAGAATGAGGCACTCTGAGAATGAGGTATTTTGTCGTTTACACATAGTTGTGGTTGATTGGGAAAGCAGCAGACAGAGTTTTCCGCTTTTCTCAGCACCCTTATCACTAGCCGGGTTTCCATTACAGATTTGCGCAAAACTTTTGCGACATTCTAAATGTCAATTAAAAACTATTGTGAAATGACGCTGTTTCCATTAACTGATGTTATGCAACTAAAATGTAATTTTTTTACCTCTCACGATAAGTCATTCCAAAAATCATGGCAACGAATGTTAGGTTTAAAGGGATGGTTGATTATGATTTCACTTATTTAATTTAGTTTTTTGTGTAATGTTGCTGTTAGAGCAAAAACAACATCTGCAAACACTCAAAGTTCAATGCAAAGGGAGATATTTTCTTTTACAGAAATAGCTTTTTAAGGACTACAACAAACAGCACGAAGCACGAGCTGTTAGAGCTCCGCCCTCTTTTGGAAAGCGTGGGGGAGCAGCAGCTCATTTGCATTTAAAGTGACACACACAAAAAGACGTGTTCGTGCTCACACCTAAATAGGGGCAAATTTGACAAGCTATAATATATTATCTGTGGGGTATTTTAAGCTGAAACTTCACAGACGGACACCAGAGACTTATATTACATCTAGTGAAAAGGTGCATAATAGGTCCTCTTTAAGTATATCGCAGTCACTGCACTAGCCATTATTTTTAAACGAAGGAGACTTAGGCGTGTTATCCAAGCATTAATGGCAAGGAAAGCCCCTTGTACTTGGGAGCGGCCATGTATGATGTGTTTCTGGGTGTTTCTCCCTCCTATCTGCTTTGAGGTCTTGATAAATTGTGGCATTTCTTTGTTGTTTAGAATCCCGTTTCCTGTAATTCTTTTATCTTTTATGAGTTTAATAAAGGACTCTGTCTCATCTTCTGTCCAAACATTCCACACCATCTTTAAAGAATGATCGACTTTTATGTACGCCAGATGACCTGTAAATGTGAAAAAACTGTTTCCAGTTCCAGTTGCAGTTTTGTGCAATATTCCTTTTTCCAATTGCCTGAAAACTACCTCATTTGAGCGTAAAAACATTTTGCGATTTATGGGAGTTTTTGCAGTTTCCATTGGCCGTATTTTCAATTCGCAATTTCGATTTGCGCAATTTGAAGGGTAATGGAAACACACCTACTGTGTGATTTCACTTAAACATTGCAGAGTTAATCTGGTTTGGGGCGTATGTATATTTTGTAAGTGTGTGTGTGTGTGTGTGTGTGTGTGTGTGTGTGAATAAGGATAAGATGTCTGAGACTGATAATCAGCCCAATATTGCGGCCAGACCTGTTCATTTTGATATGGCTTAAATCATTTTTCAGTGTTCCATAATCAGTTTAGACCATATCTCCAGATGAACTTGATCCCCTGGTTCTAATTTCAGGTAGAAAGACAGAGGAAGTTAGAGTACACTTCATTTGTAATGATACTGCAATCTCGTGAACACTCCAGAGTCCAAATTATCTTAATCTTGATTCACTCCCACAACACCCACATGTGCTACTGATAATGTCACAAGAAAAATAAGGCATGTGCATGCATTGCATGATATACATTCTTGTCAATTTACAAATTAAATGAATTAAATTATTAAACATATTTGTTAGTATATTGATATATAAGGATGAATGTTTATCAGGCAGTGTTCTATTATGAGCATGTTCAAGTACATAAAAATACATGAATTGTGTTATTTTTTTATATATGAAATCTATAATCATAATTAATATGGTGTATTTGTACTGCAGCTATATTGAATTGTTTTCTTTCCAAATGTACTTTTGCATTAAATAACAATTAATTAATTATATAAAATTAAATCAAAAGTACTTGGTCAAATTATACTATCTGTATTGTTTTTTTTAAAGATTTTATGTTGTTTTTCCTTTAATTTGACACAGACTATGACAATATAAATTTAAATGTAATATAAAAATCTGTGAGTGCCATTACAAAGATAAATACTGACATTTGTCACTGGATATGAAAATTCATCTTGCTGTTTTTGATAAATATTTTATTAAATTTTGATTAAATTTATAGGCAAATAAAGGTTCCGAACAGTGGAGGACATAAAATGCAATAACAAAAGCATCTCTGTTAGCTTTGTCATGATTCACTGCAGATGTTCAGCTCTGGTGAATGTTTAATTTTGCCTATACTGATGTTGTTACTAGTTTTGCTGGGGAGCCATGCTGTCCTATTCAATTCTAACATGCAGTACACTCTTTTACTGTGTTTTACCAGTGAGGACATGTCACATAGCTGTAGTATTAGAGAGCCTCTTGATGAAATATGCCTTTAATCTTAGTACAAGAACACCTTGTGTTCTCAGCAGCACTGCAGAGCTTTTACAAAATGACACTTTTTTTCTTCTTTTGTCTCATGGTGACATGTTTTTCTGCTTTCAAGGTTTGTTTCTCTGTCACATGCCAGAAATCGAAACATAAAAAGATTAGTGTGAACTTACATTGGGATTCTAGAGTATTTTATTTGTGAAATGTTTTTTTTTGCATTTGTTTCTAATTGAAAAATATTTTCAGTGCATATATTATTATTATCAGAATTTAAGAGAAAATGGAATTAAAAAATTGATAAGAATTTCAGAATATCTTACTAGTTTGTGATTTCTTTCTTTTGACTTAGTGATGGCAGACCTCATGCTTGTGCAAAACCTGATGATCGTGTTATCCAGAATGATTTGAGATAAACCAGTATCTTGTGCTCCAATGGAAGAAAATCTGACATTTTATACAAAGCAGTTCATGGTGAGTGTCACAAATTAGATTTTTTGACCAGTAAACCGTGCAGAATATTTTTTTCATGACGTTTCTATTGTTTTAAAAACCTAAAACCCTGGTTATTGAAGATTTGTGGACTTTTGAACCCCACCGGTTGTTGCAGTGAGTAGTTTGGCATATGAAAAACAATGCTGATTGGCTCCCAAAACACGTTCTCACGTTTTTTTTTTTTTTTTTTTTTCAGCAACTGTAAAAGGAGATGATTTGAATATTCATTTCAGCACCGAACATTTTGTTTGTTTGTTTTTAATTTGTTGAAGTTCAAGCTGGTTTTTCAGGTCTCTTTAAACTAATCAAGTTATCTCAGGTTGACACTACGAAATTCACCACAAATGGATTTGTCTGATCGGGGCAACAGTCAACATGAGTGCCATCAAACCATGTGTTTCTGGCAATCTCGTGGCATCTGGATCTAATTTCCGCCTTTCGTTCTGTCGCAGAGCAAAGAAGGGAAGCTTATGCCATGAGTCACTGCCCTGAGGCACTTTGTTCGGTGGCTAGCCGTGTACACGGGAACTAGCTGTAAAGCCAGCCATTGTAATCTCCTCTGTTCTGAACACAAGCCCAAGAACTGGCCTGAGGTTTCGGGGCCGTGTCTCTTTCCCACACTTGCACCATCATTAAACTCCTCAGTCTGGCTTGGGTGAGACAGACAGCTGGAGTACTGTTAACAGACCTCTCTCTCTCGTGAGCTGATAATCACCAGATGGTTGATAGTGAGTGTAGGATCCACTCTTGTCTTTACCTCAAATGACCTCAGAGGTGCTCATATATTTTAAGGAGCACTGAGAACTCTTTTCACATGCCACTTACATAGAATGGAAAGCATTTATTGAGCTGTCTGCCTTTAAGGAAGGTCTAAGAAAAATGTAGCATTTACTAAATATATCTTAATGGAATCGTACAACAAATTCATACGACTAACTATCCATGAACTATATTTAGCAGTAAAACGCACTGTAAATTTTTTAACCTATTGTGGTAACCTATAAATAAAATGATTTTAAACAAAGAAATTATTTCATGTTACTAAATCTGAATAAGGTCACACAAATAAATTTACTTTATGACTTTTTTCATTACTAATATACAAAAGGAGAAAGGAGAAGAGCATTTTAATAAATGCTGACCATAAAAACGTGTCATGCCTATTAAAATAAAGGTGGAATCTGTCTTTGATAATTTAGTTTTATAATTATTGTGCATTAAAACTGATTGTCTATAATGCTGTTGAAATTAAATCCCCATTCCACACCTATTCACATGTCTAAATTTGGTCAGTCCTGTTAAGTCCTTCCGCAGATCATTTGCTTCAAACTGAAAATTCTGCCAACATTTACCCTCGATCATGTTGAGTGAAACTTTTCCCATGGAACACAAAAGGAGTCAGCATGTTGTTCTTTTCCATAATGAAAATGCATCGTGATCAATGGTCAGCCATTTTTTTTTTAATTATTATTATTTAATTTTCAGGATTGAAGATTATAAACTACTAATTTAAAAAAGGTCATGCCTTATTCAGTTCTTTATCCAATCCATGTCTTTACCCAAATTAGCCTATAATAGTACAAACAATTACATAAGTTGTGTTGCATTATTTACTTTATTTGTATGAGACTATATGAAAAGTATTTGCTGGTCATAACTGGATGTTTAAAAATTTTTTAGATCTATACACGTTGGAAATGATGTGAGCGCAATTTTTAATCTAACGTTCTCCATCCACATCGTTTACTTAATTTATTACTGTAAATTAAGACTATTTCTTAAATTCCTGTTGGGGCTTTAAGGTTTAAGACATTAGTGAATGCTGCTTTGATATGACATGTATTGTGAAAGCGCTATACAAAATGGCTTGACTTGACTTGCTATATCCCGGGGAAAAAAAAGTCATTTTGATAAAAAGCCAAAAATTATATACACGTATTAAAATATGTAATGCCAATACGTAGCAATACAATGTGGTAACATTTTATTAAATGTGCTGTTTTTTATGTTATTAAATTAACAGTTTAGGTGGTGCATGTGGTCTGATGTGTGTGGGCAATCCAAGTTCAAATCATACTCATTTTCATTGCATAACTAAATAATTTTAAGTTAGTGCATTAAATTGAACAAATCTTTTCAAACGTATTATTTTTGTTGAAAAGACTTACTTAAGAATGTATCTCAATTTAATTTAGTTTATTTCATTAAAAAGAAAGCAAGTCATGCAGGTTTGGAATACAATGATGGTGTGTAAATGATGATTAAAACGGTATTTTCTTATTTTTGGGTGAACAATCCCTGTTAGGTAACAGTTGCACATGTTCACTTTTTATAGTGCAGTATTCATGATAACTAACTCCCTTTTTCTCCATTTTACATTATAGTCTTCACTTTTGAAACTATACAGCAGTACTTTTACCTCAAATATTCAGAATTTCACTAACATTTAATGAAAGCTTTGACTGGATCTTAGTACCCTTGCTGCTATGTTTCAGTTGTGTTTGTGTTCTCTCTCTCACACCCCAGTAGTGATGTGCTGAGAGACTATATGTAGCTGTAAGACCTAAGTGTGAAACCAGCTCCATTTTCATTGCCTTTCTGTTTTCCTCTCTTTCTTTTGTAATAATGGCTGCCTGACTGGTGTTGAAAACTTATGGTGTGTTCAGAGTAACAGCGTGTTCAGGCCTTAGCCTGGCTCTCCGCACCTCTGTCCACAGCTCTGGAAATGACCTCATTAGTTTTCACATCCTATGCATTGTGAGTGATGGAGAGGGTAGTGATTGAGACTATGGATTTAGCTCACATGGAGGGTGATGTGGTTCTTCCGTTTCCTGTCTGGATGTTTAGTGATGTGGGATTTTGATAGTTGCTAATAACAATGAGTCATTTCAAAACAAACTTAAAGACTGTCATCCAATAAAAATCTGCCATGACCTCTGTGCCACAAAGTAAATTTGGCCTCGTGGACAGTGCTCTGACATTTAGCGCGATTGCGCATCGGATGACCCGGATTCGAGTCCTGGCTCGTATATGTCTTTACAGACTCAACCCACCTCCCCCCCACACACACACACACACTTTGCTTCCTCTTCTCTCTCAAACTGCATCAGAATAAAGGCAAAATCACCCAAAAAAAAAGAGTACATTTATGTAAGATTATATAATATTTATTAAATGTGATGATTTTGATAATATTAACAGTTCCACACAATGATTTTTTTTTTTTTTTATCTCTGTATATATTTATAATTATAAAAATTTTTAAAAACATTTTTTTCATCAAGTGAATTTCATCTGTTGCTGTCAAGCTTCAAAAAGGCACAAAAGGACCACAAAAGCGGATTATACATGACCAGTTTTGGTCTGTTTTAAGCTAACATGGCTAAAATATACAGTAGCTCACAAGTTGTATGGACTTGTATTATGTATTATTTTACTTTAATGGTGCTTTAGTGTCCATCTTTGAAGTCTTATTCACATTCACTTTCATTATATTGATATATTTCATATATTCTTTAAAAATTCACATTTTGTGTTCCGCAGAAGAAGGAAAGTCATGACATACAGGCTTTGGAATGACATAAAAGTGAGTAAATACTGACATTTCTGGGTGAAGTGATCCTTTTAGCAAGGGGAAAAAGCAACATTAAAAAGACAAGTTCAGTCAGACCACCGTGCACATTTGACAACGGTGCACGGTTTATTATTTTAGTCTTTCTGATTCCCTCCTCCCTTCACCTCATTTGGGTTAATGTCCTCCTCATTTCCATATGAGTCATTTTGTGGTTTGGAAACAGGTCAGTATCTGACTGTAGTCTCCCACTAGAGATTGTAAATAGAGTTAGGGTAGAGAGGGGTGGTTTATGGGTGGGCAGAGGGGAGTACACACAGTAGCCTTGATGCATGTGCGTTTAGGGTTGAACTCAGGGGTGGTTTCTGCATGTGATGATAGATACCAAAAGACAAGGGAGCCCGTTTCAGGTGAATGATAGCCTCGTTTGCCCTTTTGCCGAGAGCTGAATTTATCAAGCTTGAGTTTTCCAGCTTCTAGCTAGCTTTTGTTGTGCTAGAACATGATCATTAATCTTCGATCTTCTAAGAAAACAATTCTAAGAAAAAAGGTTCACTGCAGATGTACATAAGCTATTAGTTTTCTTTTCACAAACAATTAAATGCTGGTTTCTTTTGGAGGTTTAAAGTACAATATAATTGTAATATAAATAATAAAATATATAAATATAAAATACATATAAAACAATAATGAAAATGTATATGAGTATAATAGTAAATAAATATGCACTAACTAAAGCTAAATATCGAAACATTTCTGGTTCACGTTTTTTTTTTTTGCGTTTTCAAAAGTGCCACATTGTTTTTTACTTATTACCCTCAGGCTTAGTGGTACACGGTGGTCTAGTAAGCTGCTTTATCTGGGATGGATCACTGTCATCATTACCACACAATCCTGGCAGCCACCTAACTCAGACGGCTCATTCATTTACTCCTAATTGGGGATCCAAGGTAGATGCCAGCTGTGGAGATGAAGAGCACTGTTTCTTTTTTTTTTTTTCTTTTTTTTTGTGCAATGCATCAATAAACACCCCCTCATATGATATTGCGAGCTAACAGAAACCAGAATGTGATGCTGCTTTCTGTGTCAGTAATCATTACTTTAAGTTCGATAGAGCCTCTACAGACTCTCCTTCCAATTGCTTTCTTGTTTTGCACAGAAACACACAGTATGGTAATATTTTTTTTGTGATGATGGAAATCATATATACCATACTGAATCACAGCTTTAGGGATAATGTCTGAGGTTTTCTGCACTTTAATTTTATTTTATTATTTATTTTTATTTAATATTTTGTGTAAAATAAACCATTTATAAAATAGTTATAAATTATTTATACTTTTTTATTTTATTTTTTATTTGTATGTATATACAGTGGGTACGGAAAGTATTCGGACCCCCTTAAATTTTTCACTCTTTGTTATATTGCAGCCATTTGCTAAAATCATTTAAGTTCATTTTTTTCCTCATTAATGTACACACAGCACCCCATATTGACAGAAAAACACAGAATTGTTGACATTTTTGCAGATTGATTATAAAAGAAAAACTGAAATATCACATGGTCCTAAGTATTCAGACCCTTTGCTCAGTATTTAGCAGAAGCACCCGTTTGATCTAATACAGCCATGAGTCTTTTTGGGAAAGATGCAACAAGTTTTTCACACCTGGATTTGGGGATCCTCTGCCATTCCTCCTTGCAGATCCTCTCCAGTTCTGTCAGGTTGGATGGTAAACGTTGGTGGACAGCCATTTTTAGGTCTCTCCAGAGATGCTCAATTGGGTTTAAGTCAGGGCTCTGGCTGGGTCATTCAAGAACAGTCACAGAGTTGTTGTGAAGCCACTCCTTCGTTATTTTAGCTGTGTGCTTAGGGTCATTGTCTTGTTGGAAGGTAAACCTTCGGCCCAGTCTGAGGTCCTGAGCACTCTGGAGAAGGTTTTCGTCCATGATATCCCTGTACTTGGCCGATTTCATCTTTCCCTCGATTGCAACCAGTCGTCCTGTCCCTGCAGCTGAAAAACACCCCCACAGCATGATGCTGCCACCATGCTTCACTGTTGGGACTGTATTGGGCAGGTGATGAGCAGTGCCTGGTTTTCTCCACAAATACTGCTTAGAATTAAGGCCAAAAAGTTCTATCTTGGTCTCATCAGACCAGAGAATCTTATTTTTCACCATCTTGGAGTCCTTCAGGTGGACTTTCATGTGTCTTGCACTGAGGAGAGGCTTCCGTCGAGCCACTCTGCCATAAAGCCCCGACTGGTGGAGGGCTGCAGTGATGGTTGACTTTCTACAACTTTCTCCCATCTTCCGACTGCATCTTTGGAGCTCAGCCACAGTGATCTTTGGGTTCTTCTTTACCTCTCTCACCAAGGCTCTTCTCCCCCGATAGCTCAGTTTGGTCGGACGGCCAGCTCTAGCAAGGGCTCTGGTCGTCCCAAATGTCTTCCATTTAAGGATTATGGAGGCCACTGTGCTCTTAGGAACCTTAAGTGCAGCAGATTTTTTTTTTTGTAACTTTGGCCAGATCTGTGCCTTGCCACAATTCTGTCTCTGAGCTCTTCAGGCAGTTCCTTTGACCTCATGATTCTCATTTGCTCTGACATGCACTGTGAGCTGTAAGGTCTTAAATAGACAGGTGTGTGGCTTTCCTAATCAAGTCCAATCAGTATAATCAAACATAGCTGGACTCAAATGAAGGTGTAGAACCATCTCAAGGATGATCAGAAGAAATGGACACCACCTGTGTTAAATATATGAGTGTCATAGCAAAGGGTCTGAATACTTAGGACCATGTGATATTTCAGTTTTTCTTTTTTAATAAATCTGCAAAAATGTCAACAATTCTGTGTTTTTCTGTCAATATGGGGTGCTGTGTGTACATTAATGAGGACTTAAATGATTTTAGCAAATGGCTGCAATATAACAAAGAGTGAAAAATTTAAGGGGGTCTGAATACTTTCCGTACCCACTGTATGTATATGTGTGTGTGTGTGTGTATATATAATATAATATAATATAATATAATATAATATAATATAATATAATATAATATAATATAATATAATATAATATAATATGTATACCCCTCCTGTTCACAGCTCTTACCAGCCTACATCCGTTTTTATATGTGTACAGTGCAACAGCATATAGCTTGTTTACATTTTAGACAAGTTGAGTTGCGATACCAAACAGGACAACATGAAGATGCCAAAAAAAAACCCTAAACCAACCGCCCTGACCTGTCTAAATATGCCTACTACAATACACGGATCCACTCAGAATAAACACAGCAACATACACATGACAAAAATCGAAACATCCTGAATGTGTGTGGAAACAACGTGAATGTACTAAAATGTGTCTATGCATAAATACAATGTGCGATCAGTGCATCCAGAGCGCGCGCACAGTTTGTTTGCGCATCAATTTAACAGACTTGTGCATGCTTACTGTACAACCCCTGTACGTCACCGCAATTATCTAATCAATTACCTTGATTGAAATCCTCATCCATCAAAACTTTACTAGCGAGACGCTGGTTTGCTTTATCCACCTAAGAAATGTTGTTTGCCTATCATCTGGCCATACAGCAGTGGGATGTTGTGACGTTCAGCTCAGTCTGTATTTCGCACAGCGCGATGTGTGAGGTTTCATGCTCTTCAGAAACAAACACAGAATATGACAGAGCTTGTGTTTTAATGCAAAACACAAACTGAATGAATCACTGAAATCTATATATATAACTTTCGTTTTGCTTTGTTTTGTACTGCTGTATGGTTGTGGTAACCACTTCAAACAGGTGTCACTGACGCATATGGGGACATTCTGTCCCCATTTAAACTTCGGAAATGGTAATTGTTCCCAGAACATTAGGGAATAACTGTGTGTCAGTGCGTGCAAGGAAGAGGGGAAAGTTGGAATCAGCCCTCAATATTAGGCTTTGGCAACACTCATGTCTCGCTCTCTCTCTTGCTTTTTCTCTTCCTGTACTTCTCTCTGGCCTATGTGGAATAAATTATGTTCAGCTTCGGTATGGGTTACCCAGTCCTGATGAATCATAAGCTTGTGATTTCAAAATGTAAAAATATCACAAAGAGCTACATTGTTTCAACGGGCAACCCACACTTCACAGACAACAAGTTTTTTTTCCTTATTTTGTCTATTATTTCTCCTCCTTGTAGTAAATCAGTGCTAGTGAATATCACATGTTGTAAAACCAATGAAAATGTCATTATTCTGCTCAGATTTATGATAACTGTAAATCCTATTGTACAAATGCCTGAATGTTAAATGCTAGTTCACCCAAAAATGATGTTCCAAACCCGTAAAACCTTTGTTCATCTTCAGAGCACAAATTATAAGATAAGATATTTTTGATGAAATCCAAGAGCTCTCTGACCCCTCCATAGACAGCAATTTAGTTACCACTTTCAAGGCCCAGAAAGGTAAAGACATCGTTAAAATAGTCCTACAGTGGTTCAACCTTAATGTTATGAAGTAACTTGACTTTCTAGACCTTGAAAGTGGTAATTAAAGCACTGTCTACGGAGGGCTCAGAGAGCTCTCGGATTTCATCAAAAATATCTTAATTTGTGTTCCAAAGATGACTCCCTCATGTTGTTCTTACAGGTTTGGAACAACATGAGGGAGTAATAAATGACAGAATTTAAATTTTCGTGCAAACTATCACTTTAATCAATTGACCAGTGTATAGTGTTCTGAACTCTTTACAATATTGTTAGGTAATCATGAGGGTGATACAGAAAACAAAATGTCTTGGTGTTACCAGGATTAGTTAAGTCAACTAATTTGTCATGCGTTATCCACACCCATCTATTCATCGTGTGACCATTTCCCCGCACAACTCTATAGATGGCAATGTGATGGAAAAGCCATTAGGCTGCATGTTTGTTCCAGGTTGGCGTAGTTTTTTATGCCCAATTGAATATAGAATGAAGTGAACAACCCACTGCACCTTTTGGGGCATACAGACACAACCCCGCTTAGCATTCCCGTCCCAGCCCTTTTTCAGTCATGATGGGATACTTAAAGGCAGGGGGTGATCAAGGGTATGCTGCATCATGTTGCAGGCATGGCTCTCCGCTCTGAGAACCTTTGATATTAGTCACTGACCGGATAGATGTGTCTCTGGAGGGACATAGTTTTAGTTTCCCAGATTTTACGGGTGTTTATTGACAAAAGTTCAAATTTGTTTAAAAATGGCTTTGTTTAGAGCTTGAAATGTAATGCTTTGGGAATGTTTTTTATCAACATGATGCTGAAGTGATGTTGAATCACATGTTTAGATGCACTATTCATTCACATTTAGATATGTATTCTTTTGTTTGTGGAAAGTGTCAAATTAGATCAAGGAAGAAAATCATGCGATATTTATTTTACCCTTTGTTGTTAATTTCTTTTATCCCTATGTCATTGTTACAGGTTTCTGAGAATCATTTAAATAATGCAAATCATTACAAATGATGTTTGCATTATTTTGTTAAACAGGGAAAGCAAAACTTTATACATACCTTTATAAATAAACAAATTTTGTAAAAAAAATGTCCAGACCTTTGAGAATTTGACTATTAAAAGAGGTCATGATATGAGAAATCAAATTTGCCTTGAACTTTTGAACTTTTAAAGGTCTTCGTACCTTTATAAAATCCTGCAAGTTTCACAGCTTAAAGTGTCCTCCTTATTATAAACAAAGCATTTATTTAATCTAGCTCTAAAAATGTTCTAATATTGTGGGATCTGTGACATCACACAGGCAAATGGATTTGCATATGCCTGCCTCCAGAACAAGATATCGACAAATAGTTATATATCATCACACCACAGGCCCTGCCCACTGCCATTCAGTCACTTAACGGCTTACATTTGCCTACACTCTGGATGTAAGTGTCATCCATCGCATCAAATGTAAACCATTATAATCACTGATGATATCTACAGTGGATATAGTATACAGATCATTTTCTGACGTACTCCACTCACCTAAGTCTGTCGACAACAGGACAAATGGAAGAGTGAAAGAATGTTTGCTTTGATGGGTCTAGTTTAAAAAGCTAATTTGTGTCTCTGTAATGACTTCAGAAGGAACCCAGGATCCAGATCCTTAAAAATTGATAATTTCAGACAGAGGGTCAGAACAATGGTTGAAAATAATAGTTTTTGTGTGTGCAAAAATTATAAGTGAACCTCATGGAACATACTAATAATAAAAAAAATCCATGTCATGAACCCTTTAAATCTTTCTCAACAACAACAAATCATATATATAGTAGATAGTCCTGGGCAAAAAATGGTCCAAGCCAAAAATGGCTAAACACAAAGCTTTTAACTGTCTTACTCACAAATTATTACTAAGGAAATTAGCCAAATTTAAGCAAATGCATTACTTAAAAAATCATTTCTGTCTCAGAAAAACATAATGACATAATGAAAAGGTTTTTGGCTGAATATGGGAAGTTGTGTGTGAAGTGGTGAATCACAATGAAACATGAGTTGCATAGTGATGCAGAGCAGTGCCTTGAAAATCTGCTGAGAAATATAATAGTAAATGCATCTCTACCACAGTTGAAGCCTGGAGGAAGAGGTGTCATTGTGTGGGGAGGCTTTTTAGCTGCTGATATTGGTGAGCTACTTCACTGTGAAAAGTCATTTAAAGGGGACCTATTGTGCCTCTTTTTACAAGATGTAATATAAGTCTCTAGTGTCCCCAGAATATGCCTGTGAAGCTTCAGCTCAAAATACCCCACAGATAATTTATTATACCATGTCCAATTTGCCCCTTTTTGGGTGTGAGCAAAAACACGCTGTTTTCTTGTGTGTCCTTTTAAATGCAAATGAGCTGCTGCTCCCCTCCCCCTTTCCAGAGGAGGGTGGGGCCTTTACAGCTTGTGCTTCGGATACTCCAGCAACAACAAAACTGGAGAATCTCACGCAGTCGAAATGTCCGAAATTGTCAGTAGCGGTGTTCAGTCTATATGTTTGAACCGGAGTCGGACACAGATGGAGAGACTCAGGATGAAGTTCCAACTTTTAGAATGCAACAGGACGTTTCTGAATGGTTAGTTGGTGAATTTATGTAGTTGTTGTGGAGTTAACTTTATTCAACTTACCAATTAGTGTGTTTCGTCATGTCATGATCTATAAACTGTTGTACAGGTGCTCATGTGGGAACTGTAGTGGGATGTTGGTATCGACCCATCTTTGAGTATAGCCTCATTTGTGAAGCAGTCTGGCATAAAATGATTTGCACAAACATGTAAGACTTTACCTGTTTTCTTCGGTACATTTCCTTCATAAATGAAATTCATCCACTGTGTCCTCAAAGGCTTAGATGCTGGGAGTCTATGGAGACTCTTATGTTCAGTGGTACATCAAAAAACAGAACATTTGTAATGTTTATGTGGCGCAGGCATTGGGTGCTTCTCAAACAGAAGGCTGCATCCTACAAAGGCTGCCACATCATCAAATGTCGCTTAAGGCCAACTCAGTCGGAAGGATCCTTGAAAGGCAGCCTTCATTTCACCTCCTTCGTTCAGCTGAATTTGCAGGGTCTGTCTATCCACCCATCCATCTGCCCATAGAGAGAGAGAGAGAGAGAGAGAGACTGCTTGATATCACCAAATGGCTATTTCAAAGCCATTAGTCCACCATTGTGACCCTTCCCTAAAATATACATCTGTTTATGCAAAGCCATATAACTCAGCACCTGCAAAGTCTTCATAGGCATGTAATCTCTAACAATTAACTCATTATTTACATCCTCAAAGCAGTGATGGGATTGAAAGGGGATAATCTTTCTTATAATGACTCCTCCTTTAGAGCAAAGAAAATTTATGTTTGGCATCATATACGTAATGTATGCCTGCAAGTGCTTTTACTACACCCAGACTAAAAGTATTATCACTGGGATCAGCGTTCTGTGTAAAGGAAGGAAAGAGGGTGTTTTCAAATGCATGTGTCTGGTGACTCATATCGCTGAATCTCTTTTGCTAAGGTACACTGATGATGAGCAAGATTTTCTCTTACGTCCATTTCTCCTCAATGTCTTACCATTTTCTGCAAAATAACCCTTCATCTTATAGCATCAAGAGGAAAGAGATGACGTCCATTCTTGAAAAAGTGTGCAGGACTGCCATTATATCATGATACTTGTGTGCAACTACAACCAGTGAGTTCAAACTACTTTTAGCTCCATCCAGTTTTGCTTGTATACAGAACTAACTGGATTTGGCATTTCATTTTCTCAAATGTTGTTGTATTGTGTTGCCTGAGAAAATAGGCTCTAGAGAAAACGATAGTTTGGGTGTGGCAATCGTAGTGGCAGCAGCATCAAACTGCTGCAGAGAAACTGGTTGAGTTACTGTTGCCGAGGGTGCAATCTTGATGACTTGTCAAGGGGTGTAACCTCAGTGACTCAGATGTGAAGTATGCTCTCATTCAAGGTGAATGAGTCACTGGGTAACAAGAATACTACTCCTTAAGTGAGCGCAAACCCTACTCTCCTGTGCTTTCTTACTTCTAACATGAAGTTGAAAAACTAAAACTAATTATTTTTGAAGGAGCTTTAGGCCAAAATATTGCAACGTGGATTTTTTTTTTTTTTTATTTGCTCTGTAGGCGCATTCTGCCTAAACAAATTGAATGTGTATAAAAAATAAAGTGCACAGCTGTGAAGCTGAAATGATTATATACTAAACAACATGTGCAGCTGCATGAGTGATGAAACTATCAGAGCAGTAAATAGTAAGCCAGGCATTCAGGTATGATTTAGCACTACTCCGTATTTCATACACTGGGAAAAATGGTGTAGAATTTACTTTGAAACAATTTTCACTCACAAATTGCACAAATAATTATAAAGAAACAGCAAGTACACTTGATACATTGGGTTTACTTAACTGTTTTATGTCAACAGGTTCCACGTAACTGGGAACTTAACATTGTTTATTTCAGTAAACTTAAATTTATTACATAAAGTTAATTCAGTGCCATTTAGTTCAATCAGGTTAACGTTTTTAAGTTTAATTATCCTAAAATTAATATCAAACAAAAATTCAAACATGTAATCCAGTTTAATTCATTAGTTTATTTAGTGAATGCATTCTAGAACAATTTTTACAACCTTTACCAATGCATTCTCACAAGAATAACTTTATACTCTGTTAAGACTTATTGTTCGACACTAACCAGAAGACGGTTTGTTACATCCATGGCATGCCCAAAGTAGTTGTTTTTTTTTTTATTATTAAAACAATTTAATTGTTGTTAGCAGGTCCTCACCCCAAGCGCATGCTCTACACTTCACCGCAATGATAACCTCCAAAAACACTAACATACCAGAAACTCTTTTAAATATACTCATAAAACAGCATTAACAAGTCTTAACAAGTCTCCCATTTTTTCATCTTGACGGAAAAAAAATGCATAAAATAACATTTTATTTCAGCATTTACTCTCCAGCCCTGTGCAAAGCATGATGAGAAGGGGAAATCCTACTTTCTATAATGCTATTTTACCACAAATAAAATCATTTATGTACTCTCAACTGGATTATGGATTATGTAGAGTGGTTGAAAAGATTTGTGTTGGATTAACTTCACTTATTTAAGTAAATTGAACAAGCATGTTATTTTTGGCCTACTTAATTGAAACCTGTTCTTTCAAAATGAAAATACTGAGCCAAAACGCAACTGTTTCAATGCAATTATGTTTAAATGGGAAACCTAATACAATAGTGTTAAATGAAAAAGATTTTCTAAATAAACTGAACACTATCGTAAAATATATTTTTTTTAAGTGAAACTGAATTAAAAAAGTAGAAAATAGTGTTTTCTTTTAAAACATAATCCAATAATATTTGTTTTATTTACATCTTCGGAAAATAATTTTTTAAAAGTGTATTTAAACTGCAGACTTAAAGGGTTAGTTCACCCAAAAATCAAAATTATGTCACTAATTACTCACCCTGATGTCATTCCACACCCGTAAGATCTTTGGAACACAAATTAAGATATTTTTGATAAAATCCAATGGCTCAGTGAGGCCTGCATTGACAGCAAGATAATTAACAAGCTACTAAAGACATATTTAAAACAGTTCATGTGACTACAGTGGTTCAACCTTAATGTTATGAAGCGGCGAGAATACTTTTTGTGACACAAAAAAACAAAAAACACAAAATAGCGACTTTATTCAACAATATCTAGTGATGGGTGATTTCAAAATACTGCTTCATGAAGCTTCGAAGATTTATGAATCTTTTGTTTCGAATCAGAGGTTCGGAGCGTGAAAGTCACGTGATTTCAGTAAACGAGGCTTCATTACATCATAAGTGTTTCAAAATTTCAATGGTTCACGTGACTTTGGCAGTTTGATTCGTGCTCCGAACCACTGATTCGAAACACAAGATTCATGAAGCTTTGAAGCTTCATGAAGCAGTGTTTTGAAATCGCCCATCACTAGATGTTGAATAATTCATTGATTTGTGTTTTTGGCGCACAAAAAAGTATTCTCGCCGCTTCATAACATTAAGGTTGAACCACTGTAGTCACATGAACTGTTTTAAATATATATTTTAGTAGCTTTCTGGGCATCTGAAAGTGTTAATTATCTTGCTGTCAATTGAGGCCTCACTGAGCCATCGGATTTCATCAAAAATATCTTAATTTGTGTTCCAAAGATGAACGAAGGTCTTACAGGTTTGGAACGACATGAGGGTGAGTAATTAATGACAGAATTTTCATTTTTGGGTGAACTAACCCTTTAAATGTGCATTCACTAATTTTACCTCATTTACATTTTTACTCAAAGAAATGGTGCTTTTGCAAATGTCCCAGGATTCAACACTCATATCAGTAGCCTAATAAAAGCTGTTTTGTTTTACGTGGAGCGGGTCGCCTCATGAGGAGATAACACTTCAGCATGTGGAACAATCATCACTTTTAACTAGTAGCTTATTAGCCTGAACTTAACAGCTACCTTACTAACTATTAATAAGCAGTAAATTAGGAGTTTATTGAGGGGAAAAGTCATAGTTAATAGTGAATATTTGTTCCCCATACCCATGAGGGCCACCATGTTGAGATCATATGACTAGCTGACCCTTTTCACAGAAAGTGATGACTGTAAAGTCACAGAAAGGTTATCTTTGATGTTTTCCTTTGATATTGGAGCAAATGTAAATACAAAAAATATATTTGCTGTCATCTCTCATTCACTGCTATAGAAGTATACCCAACTATGACGAGTTGCACATCGGAGAACCCCGGAAATGTGAAAAGGGTCCATATCTCGTCTTTTAATGGACGTTGAATAAATGAATCATGGCTGACTGTGAATAGCACATTCAATGGCAACCTACATGAAAACCTTAAAGCAAAGTCCAATACAGTGGTAATATCAGTCAGAGCACTATAAAAAAAAATTGAGTGCATGGTGGGTAACTAAATAATGCATCAACTGGGCAAAAATCATTGTGATTCACTTGATCCAGAGGGCACAAACTCATAAGACTCCAGAGTGAAGTACAATTATTCTGCACAATGACTCACACAGGAAGGAACAAACAATGAGCCATGAAGTATGACTCCCCTCCATTCCACAGCATGAATTCAACCAGCAAATACATAAATACAACAATAGATTATCATTAAAAAAAGGAACAGAAGCAGCAGTAGTTCTGATTTCACTGCGCTGGGCAAAATATGAATCCTTGAAGAATATGAAGTTATACGTGAATTTGATCTCAACTACCATAAGAAACTCGTTTACATGAAAATGTGTCTCTGCGAGAGCTCAGGCAGCGGTCCTTATTGATGTGAAGAGGAGTGTCGATTTCAGCGATGTGAGACTTGCCTTTTTTAAGTCTGCCTGACAAACATTATTAATCATTCCCTGCGTTTAAACCCTATTGTCCTTAGCATGTGAAACAGTTGGAGGCTGTTAAATGTCAGTCGCTGTGGCACCTTTAAATAGTCTGCTTAAGACTTACTAGAATAATTAGGAGGATATGCACTGGATGAATAAATAGGTTTTATGTGCATGTCAGCAGCTGTCTCTGTTCTGGAGTTTAGGCGCCTGTCTTCCTCCCCCTCACTACTGGCTACTGGGTGCACGACATGTGGATTTACAAACACGCTTAATAAACGAGCGCAAATATTATTTTATTTCCATATGCATATATCACTTCAGAGCCATATGAAATGAATGAAAATAGTGTTTCAGTCAGTTTATTCAAGCACGGAAATTGGCTTTATATAATAAGATGGAAAATGTATTATGCTTTTGCATCATTAAAGGTGCTGTTGATTGTTGTCATTAAAGGCAAAGACAAAATACAAATCAAAATAGGCATATTGTCTTAAATTCTATGATAACTCAGCAGCAGTTTGTGTTGTTTTGATTATTATTGTTTTTACATAATTTTTTTTTTGACTGTGAATTATTCAGTCAGTTCTTTAGAAACATTTGTATTCCACAAAATTGTAGATCTTATGCTTATCAAAATATATCATTTAAATGAGCCTTGAAAAGGAAACTGCAATTTTAGAAGGTACTTTCCTCAGGCAAACAGGTAAAATCATTTCTGTTGTTGGCTTAACCTCGATACGAGTTTACTGAATTTATTTCTTTTCCGAGTTTAATGATTCAGAACAGTACGCAAGTTGCTTGTATTTCATTCTGCTCCTGCAAGAGAAGCGGTTTTGAAAATGTATTTGGCTTGTTTGTTGAGATGTAAATTATATTAATTTGATTTCTTGGAAGAGGATATAGAAAAAAGGGACCCGCAAAGCATCTGTTTATTATTGAAAAAGTAAAAATGACCAATCTGCAGTGCTCTTCCCATTTTTCAGGTAAATTCAGGCCATAACTAAAACCTAATTTAAGAAAATGCTGTTTGTTGGATGTTTTTTCAAATATAATTATGTGATATATTCAGATATAAACACAAGACAGCTGAGTGCTCTTTACCCTCTAAATAATGCTGGGTTAAAAACAACCCAAGTTGGGTTGAAAATGGACAAACCCAGCAATTGGGTTGTTTTAACCCAGCGGTTGGGTTAAATGTTTGCCCAACCTGCTGGGTAGTTTTATTTAAACCAACTATTGTTTAAAAATTGCTATATGGCTAGCTTAAAATGAACCCAAAATAGTTGGGAAATTAAAAACCAGATGCAATTAGAGGCAACAATAATAGACAAAAGGTGTATGTTTATTAATAAGCTTTAATATTTTATTAATATAAATTTAATAGTTTAATAGTTTATTAATATAAATTTATTAATAAGCAATTTAATAAATGTTTATTGTTTAATAATTATTCATTGAACATTAATAAATGTTCATTTCCAACATACTTTGGGTTAATTTTAATTAAGCAATACAGTCATTTCTAAACAATAGTTGAGTTAAATAAAACTACCCAGCAGGTTGGGCAAACATTTAACCCTACCGCTGGGTTAAAACAACCCAATGGCTGGGTTTGTCCATTTTCAACCCAACTTGGGTTGTTTTTAACCCAGCATTTTTTAAAGTGTAGTTGGGTTAAATATGGACAAACCCAGCAATTGGGTTGTTTTGACCCAGCAGTTAGGTTAAATGTTTGCCCAACCTGCTGGCCAGTTTTATTTAATTCAACTATTGATTAAAAATTATTATATGGCCGGTTTAAAATGAAACCAAAATAGGTTGTAAATTAAAAATCAGACGCATAATTACTAGAAGCAACTCTAATAATCAAAAGGTGAACATTTATTAATAAGCAATTTAATAAATGTTTATTATTTAATTATTATTTATTAAACTTATTAATAAATGTTCATTTATAAAACATATTAATAAACATCATTATGTGTTAATTTTAGGTGAGCAATATAGTAATTTCTAAACAATAGTTTAGAGTCAAACATTTAACCCAACCATTGGGGCAAAACAACCCAATCGCTGGGTTTGTCCATATTTAACCCAGCTTGGGTTATTTTTAACCAAGCATCTTCATTTCATACAATAAAAATAGCAGATTATTAAATTATTAATTTGTGATTAAAAAAAAGTTTTTTGTGTGTGTTTGCCTTTTATTTTTGTGTTTGCCTTTTGCCTTTAATCAAGTAAGACCTAAAATTAATTGGTAACAATTTACTGTATGTTTCGTTTGTTAACATTAATGTATTAACTAACATGAACTAATTATGAGCAATACATTTGTTACAGTATTTATTAATATTTTGTTAATATTAGTTAATAAATATAAAGTCGCTCATGTTAGTTTACAGCACATTAACTAATGTTAACATATACAACCTTTGATTTTAATAATGTATTAGTAAATGTTGAAATTAACATTTTAACAAAGATTAATAAATGCTGTAGAAGTGCAGTTCATTATTAGTTCATGTTAACTAATGTTAACTAATGAAACGCAAATTAACAAAATTCACACCTTTGTTTGTTTAGGTGATTTTAAAAACTTGAATGCATTTTTATCTGTCAGAGTAACTTAAATTATTGTATAGAATTATTTTCATTAGCATATTAATTCAAAGCTGTCTTGGTTTACAGTATACACCATATGTAGACTTTTTTTTTATAAAATGTCAAATTAATTTTAAAAAATCCTTTCTTATTTTTCAATGACAAGTGCTATTTTCTGTGAGATTAACATTAATTTAAGTCAGCAGAAACAGGTGTGCCATTGCTCTCAGTTCATTCGAGTGGACCTGATGGAAGTCTGCTGTAGTTATTATATTATCAAAATCAATGGAGTTCTGCAGTGCTATTTATCATCTCAGCAAGCAGTCAAACACAGTAATTTAGATGTATTATTTATTTGCCATCTTCTCTCGTGATTATGCTTTTGTTCTTTAATAAATGATCGCTGGTGTCCTCTCAGTGACTTTGAACTGCAGAATAAAGCTTCGCGATATCTCGCTGCCTGGGCCGTGCCCATAGCATTCTTTTTTTTCTGCGTACTACCCGTATTCCAAAACCATGCTTGTTTTTACTGGAAATGATGGTGCTGTTGTTCTGAAAAGGCAGTCAGGCACAGTTTAAGATGAATGGAAGGGGTCACTGGAGAACATCTCTCCAGCTTTGAGAGGAAAGCCACTCCTATAGTAAATCTGTTCACCATTCAGTGTTGAATCTGGCCTCGGTATGAGTCCAGCTGCTTTGTCACATCTTTTAAAGCATTGTTTAATTTCACGACTCAAAAACTTCTGTAGAGAAAATTCTGCTGGCGAGGAAATGCTAAATTTGCAGCAGACTACTATAATTACTCTACTCCTACAGATGCTTGGCGACGAGTGTGAGATTTGCTTTTGTAGAGCAGCACCCAAGGTTAACTCCTGACGACTGTGATAGGCCATTTTTATCCATCTTTTTCAAATTAATTGTCATAAAGGACAACCAGAAAATCTAACGCCCACTCAGCAGCCTCATCCAACCCCCATTCTTTTCTGTGGCAGGCAGTTGTCCGTGTCTGACGAACGCTCAGACGAGCGTGTTTGTGCTAGACTGAACGGCTGCATTTTAAGTGTCTCTTGGCAGACACGCAGCAAATACCTGTGCCAGGTGGATCGGCAACCCCAACACTCACACACACTCACACACACACACACACACACACACACACACACACACACACACACACACACACACACACACACACACACACACACACACAGGTGCGACTGCGAGTCCTAAACTTCCCAAAACAGCCAGTATGGTGCAGACTAGCACTTTCAGACCTACTTCAAACTTTTCACCTTTTCACTTTTCTTTTATCTAGTAATTTATTATTGTTAACACAAACACTAGTTTGAAGCGCAGATGGTTTTACTGTTTATAATTATTCTTCTAGTTATTTACCTATAGTGGCTAATGAAGTGAGATTAACATAGTTTTCGTAAGTCAGAAGTCTTGCACATTCACAGAAAATAACTTACTTAATATGAAGCATTCTCATGTTTAAGACAGCTCGGGTTGTGCATTTTTCTTGTAGGAGTTTACTCTGTGATCTCTGCTATTTTTAGATGTATTTTGTCCATAGAAAAGCATTTTTTCCCTGTACAGTGACTGACAGATGTTTTTAATGCACAGTGCATAGACCCGATATATCGATAATGACATTTGTAATGATTTTCGTTATTGATGGATTCAGCCTCAGTGGCCATTGAAACTTTGAGTGCAGCGCAGCATAGAAAATTGTGAGAAAATTAAGCACAAAATGAAATCTTGAGGAAGTGTCCCACGACAGAACAAAGCAATACTGATATGGTCCACCTATAATATATATCAGAAGTAGTTGTGATCAAGTTTAGTTTGCTACACAGTTTTCTGAGATTTAAACGGAAATACGTGTACACAGAGAAAAGTCCATGAATATAGAGCACAAACTGTTTTAATATGAAGGGATTTTTTTACTCGTGTTTTGAATTACACATTGTATTGCCTTAAAGTATCGATATTTAGTTCCATTTTTAATGCCACAGGAAAGAACCGCTGTATATACTGACATATAGATATTTTTAATATTATCTAATCTTTTTGTACAAACATTGAAAGTCTAGGCCATCAATCATTTCTTCTGAAGAGATCACTTTATATGATGACAGATTTTAATTTACGCTTTTTTTCCTATATAAACATTGCTCAATAAACATTACAGCTATCTCACCTAAATATTTCCTCACCTAAATATTTCCTCACTCAAAGTATTTGTGGTTTTACAATGTGGTAATTGTGTTCCAGTTGCACAAGATATCTTGATTTCAATCTTTGAATTAAAGACAGCAATACAGTCATCAATAAAATAAGAATAAATAAACAAACCACTAAGGATAACACGAATAAATACAATAGAAAGATACAAATTAAATTGCTTTAGTTTACCCAAAAATGAAAATTCTGTCATTAATTACTCACCCTTGCGTCGTTCCACATTCGTAAGACCTTCGTTCATCTTCAGAACACAAATTAAGATATTTTTGATGAAGTCTGAGAGGTTTCTGTCCCTCCATAGAGATCC
This sequence comes from Megalobrama amblycephala, assembly GCF_018812025.1. Classification (NCBI taxonomy): domain Eukaryota; kingdom Metazoa; phylum Chordata; class Actinopteri; order Cypriniformes; family Xenocyprididae; genus Megalobrama; species Megalobrama amblycephala. The sequence goes on along the minus strand of NC_063060.1, from coordinate 37,225,770 downwards.
AACGCAACTACCACTTTCAAGGTCCAGAAAGGTAAAGACATCATTAAAGTACTCCATGTGACTCCAGTGGCTTAAACTCAATTTTATGAAGTGACGTGAGTGCTTTGTTTGTGCAAAAAAAAAAAAAAAAAATATATATATATATAGAATTTACCACTTTATTTACAAAATAATATTATCCAAAGCATGTTCACGCAACAGTTTCATCTCGTGAACACACGCGCATGTGCGCTGAGTTGGCTATTCAGGTAAGAAACAGCATATGTAATTAAATGTAAAATAATCTTGGATAGTTTTAAATTGTAAAAATTTTAAAAATTAAATACAGATTAATCAAATAAAGTTACAAAAGTTATTCAGTCAAGAGCAACAAGTAATTTTCTCTTTGTCTTTTGTTGTTTGATTAACATTAAAAACACGAACAGCAGCATGTTTATTAGGCTGCTGTCACTTTAAGACCCGACGCACAGATCCAATATACTGTTGCATGTGCGTTTTCTTTCTGAACTGTTTATGTTCACTTAGGACAAAACCGACTGTGTTTATGTTAATACTCATCAAGACAAATTTTTCGGGATATTTGACCGTTTAACACTCTGAGGTCTGAAGGTATCGCCGGCGATACCACCGTGGTTTTTTCTTATCAGTGTGAAAGAGACTCAAAATACTCCGTCAATGTTGCACATACAATTAAGAGTTATACACCATTTTAATCTGTGGAATATCTTCTTTCATTTGTGTACACTCAGAGTAAAAACAAAATGTTGTGCTCTTTGTAAAATAAAGAAAACTAACATGATGCGTGATCTCTCCTCTCCCTCTGAACGAAGTCCAATCTGATAGTTCTCAGAAAATGAACTGTAACTTAGTGAATACTAATGACAAAAAAATGAGACTTCTGTCTAAAAAAACGTTAAGATGTCAGGTTTTAAAACATATAAGTCAAATCGAAAACAAACCTTCTGTGTTTATGTAATCTGTATGAAAAGAGAGCCATGTCAGAAGTCTGTGATTCAGCTCATTATCCGCTAATGCGGCCACGCCCACGGAGCCAGCGCTATTCAGACGCAAATTCAGAGGCAATACATGCATTCATCGTCTCAATCGTGTATTTATTGTCTTCAAAAGTGTTTTGAATAGCCATATTTAGCGATCTCTTGCCTCTGTTAGTTCCTTGATTGTCACATGATATTCCTCTTCTTTTACTGAGGCATTTGTGGACAAAAGGGGCAGAGCGCCCTCCGGCTGCAAGTATGAATGATGAAAACACAGTATCCAGCACTCATAGTAATGACAATAAATATAGAATAATAAATATTATCTCTGTATAGAAAATTGATATAAACATATGAGAATCCATCAATATTTCTCCAAATGTGTATGCTTTTAAGCATATTAAGAAATTATGGTCAATATAAGATTTTAAGAGTCAAAATGTGAAGCTTGAGTCTTAGATCTTTTTAATGATGTATAGTTTGTCAACTGCACATCAACATTTAGGCTCTATAATATAACAAATATAGTAGCCTATATGAAATGCCCTAGAGGTAGGAATGTTCAGACGCGTTGCATCACAGAAATACATTATATTTGAAAGTATATTAAAATAGAAAACCATTATTTGGTTAGAGACTTGAGACTTCTTTTAAAAACATTATAATGGCATTATAATGTGTTCAATCTTTTGACTGGTAGTGTAATTTAACATAGGCCTATACAACATTTTCTTCATATCATGTGCAATAATACGTGCATGCATGAGATCACAAAAATCATGTTTTTTTTTGTCCTGAGTGGACTTTAATCCTGTTATCAGCTTGATCACAGAGGGTTTTTTCACAGCCTACCTGACTGAAAGGCCTCATTAATATGCAAGTCATTTCAGGTCATTATTATTCAATTCTTTTGTCTTCTCAGGTGAGAATCACCCATTATACATGAGGATTCCCGCCTCCTCGCATACTGTGTTTCTTGACCAAAAGTGTCTTAGAAAATTTAAATCTCTCTATTGTTTTATATGAAGGAGTAGGAAGGATAATTTTTACTTCATTCTGAAGCAAAAACTCTAGTCTACAACCTCCAATACCTAGAAGTCTTATGAACACAGATTTAATATACTTTTTATGGCCTTATTTCAGTGACTTAAGTTTTTTGTTTTTTCAATAACCACGCATAAACGTTATTCCTTCAAAAACACAAACATGTACGTACATGTTCCTCACATATTATTGTAGCCTAGTTTGTGCTGAATACAGTGTAATGACACTTTTTCCATTAATATGTTTATGAACAACTGAAAAAAGCACAAATGTCAGGGCATGTCAAAACTTCTCCAGGGCCCCAAAAATCCTCAGACCCCTGAGGGTTAAGCACAACAAACCGCAAAAAAGAAATCAATTTGGCACTCGCGAGCTGTTTTGAGAGGTGGCTTTATGTGCGCACTTTGGATGGGAGCACAGGAATTAAAATTATGCGCAACCCTCGCAATCCCACACCGACCAACCTTATGATTTGCATTTTTATTATGAATTTGTGTTATTTGTTGTTATTGCCCTCACAGCAAAAGAACTCCGCGGCGGATCGGTATCGCAGCTTCCGGGTCGTATCCGCGAACAGACCCGTATCGGCGTCTACTTGCGCGCAGTGACGGATCTGCAACGAAGGCGGATTGCGGACCCGCCGTGGCTCTGCGCTGCATCCTCTCCGCATCCGCGATTAAAACCTTACCGTCCATTTGGGACCTGCAATTTGATACAACCGTTACAGTAAAGGTGCGTGCACGTCTGCGGATCCGACATGGGTCCGCTCAGGATTCGCTGATTGATAGTAGAATTTACGGCTCCGCCCAGAGGCGGAGCTGATTGTCTGGGCGGCGCCAAAACGAATGTGACAGTCACACGGGTTTGGCGACTTGAATGCGGATCCGCATAGGAGTCTCCTGCTGTGTGGGTGGAGATTGATGGTATATAATAATTTTTTACACATTTTAGCCATTTATAAATGTTTGAAGGGTTTTTCCTTCTCGCCAGACGGCACCCCAGGGTGTTTTGGCACACCAGTTGGGAAACACTGACTTAAACAGTAGTACTGGAACTGTGCCTTCAGGGGTCACAGTGTTAATTTTACCTCAAATAAACCTTCAGAAAGAAAAATAAACCTCCATCTTGCCATGTTATGTACATATTGTTGTGTTTGAGACCATATGGGCGAGTTTATTTTTAGTTGGGTGCGCTATTGGGTTTCATTAAGATTGCTGTGAGGGTCCCAGACGGCCCGCCTCGGTAAAGACCGCGCAGTGCCAGAGCCCGAGAGTGGTTTCTTGCCCGTGTTGTGACGCAGAGCGGTGGAGCACACATGCTTACATACACACCATCTCTCTTACACACAAAGAGCGTGTAGAATGGGTTCTTTGTACTGCTATGGTGCCATGTCTCTGTGCTGACAACATTTTTCCCCTTCAAAGACCAAGTCCAACACAACTCCAGCTGCCCCGTCTGTCTGTTTGGGTGGGCAAGTAAAGGGTCAGGACTCACGAGTGAGGGAAAACCACGGCATTCTTATACGTTTTACTTCAAATTGTCTACTACATCTGTGCCAAAACGGTAGCTGTGATTAGACACCGCAGAGTCCCCACTGGTGTCAGGTACGGGTTATAGGTTTTCCAGACCAGCCGAGTCCTGCGTCTCTGATTGCTGTCTAAATCTCGGAAAATTAGACTTCTTAAAAGTTCTTGCCCTTTACCACCATTTTTAAAATATTCCCTGCTGAGTGAAAGCAATTATAAATAAGTAAATATGAAAAAGCTCCTCCATGTAGACGGTTGTTCTCATTTATCTCTGTCAGTATTGTTTGTGTCTCTGACTATCTGCTTCCCTCTTAGGGCAGAGAATGGAATTGCAGAGATTGTTCTTCAGTTCATTTGCAGTCCATTGCTGCTGACAGGTCTCTGCCAGTGAACAGCCATCTTAATGCTTCTGTGTCTTTGAGAATAGAGCGAATAGACAGATTAAAATAGAATGTGGATGAAAGAATTTGAAATGTTGTAGATTATAGCCTCATTTAAATAAAATACTAATTCTGTCAGTGTTACACTACAAATCAGAAAGAGTTTTACTTTTTATTAACTGTGCTCACTCACATACAGAGGGAATTTGCCTTGGTAATGCAAGATTCCCATAGTCGTACATTAGAAATCAAATAGATATGTGAAAAACGGCATATTTGGGTCATTAATATGAAACTCATGTATTTGTCCTATGCATTTTTTTTATTCAAAAACACTTTTAAAATGCAATTCATACATGCAGTGACTTGAGTGAAAAGACTTGCAGTGAAAGATTTTTTAATTTTGGAATTAAAATTATTTTTGATATATATTTAAATTTTGTTTGTTTGTTTTTTGGCATATTATAAAATATGATGTGATGTAACTGTCCAAAAACATAATGTTTATGAATTCAAAATGTATGATATTTGTAAAAAAAAAAAAAAAAAAAAAAAAAAAAAAAAAAAACTTTTTCCTTAATTGAGAAATGTATTTAAAATCTAGAAATATTTATTAATATTAAGTAGATGTGTACTTGGATAATTAATTTAGTTCAGATAACATAATATTTTGAGTTTCTGAGATTAAACCAATCGCCTTCATTGTATTAACTCAAATTTTTAATTTAAGGCAACCAACTTACTTTTTAAAATTAAACTAACAATTCTTTTATTACCTTTTGTTTGATAGTAACACCACAAAATCTTTTTTTTAAGCATTTGAAACCAACATGAATGCATAGAGTATATTTCAAAAAAAGGATTCTCCTTTTAAATGAGATATAATGAGATGTAATATATAAATGAGATATAATAAATAAATATATATATATATATATATATATATATATATATATATATATATATATATATATATATATATATATATATATATATATATATATATATATATTGATATATATCAATATTTTGAGTTCTGCTAACTTATTCAGTACACTTTTGTGTTATGGCTCATTTTCAGAATAATACAAACACAATATGTTTAGTATTTGTGTGCTAAAAAGAATATTATATGCAGAAAAATACACATCTGTACAAGTAGTTTAAATGAGGAAAACAAATGTAAATATCAAATATGATATAAAAATAATCAATCACACACATGGATTAATAAACAGCTGAAATGCCTTTACATATTTCATAAGAAATGAAAGTGTTATATACTTTTCAGAAACCTTATTGGACAGTTCCTGAACTGTTCTTGAGAAAGCAAAAACAGTCAATGGGTCTCTGATGACTTTGCCTGCCGTTTTCTCATTTTGGAAGTGACAAGGGGAGGCAGGGGTGCACTAATAATTGTCTCAGCCGTCTTTACTGTCTGTTGTAGCCAATTTTTGTCTGATTTGGTTGCAGAGACAAACCAGACAGCTATAGACGTGCTCAGACACAATGCCCACTGAGTGGAACTATATCTGATATGTGGCAGGATCAAAGTCCTCAGTTGAGGAAGGACGTACAGTACTTACACTGCTGGGCCTTTTTTACCTCAATATTGTCTCCCACAGGTTCTGGGAGATTGAATCCTGAGGGAATCTTTGGCTGATGGTGATATTGAGTATGGTGAGGAGATTTGATAACCACTATTATCTCTACATTCATTCAGTAATAATAATTTATGATTTAATAATAATGATTGTTGTTCATAATATGGTGTGAAATACTGAAAAAAGAGGAAAACCATTGCAACCAGCTGCTTGCAATCAATATTTTCTCTGCAAGCAGTATGTTTTCATTTCTTCGGCAGTGCCATTGAATCAACACCAAATTGCAAACACACTCAAACACCCACTTGAATGACAAGTGTGTGCACTGGAGAGTGATTACAGAGGCAGTCTCTCTGTGCCCATAGAGATTTTGAACCTTGGAACTTATGCACTGAATTGAAGAGAAAAACTCAAATGAGTGTTTACCCCCGACATGTCTGACAAAAAAAAAAATTAATAAAAAAAATAAGCGAGGGAAGAGATAATTGTGATGCTCAAATGTGACATCTGCCACTTCTCAAAACAATGGACAGTTTCAGTAACAATTAGTGCCGTCAACTGATTAAAAAATTAACTAATCACACTTTTTTCTGTAATTAATCGCTATTATTCACGATTAAAAACATTGGAGTTTTTAAGATTTTTATATTGTAATAATTTCACAGTTACTCTCCAAATCAATAGAGAAACAACTTAAATACAGTATATTTTAAATATTTGTTTAATGGCATATTTTTATGAATGAAGGCCAGTATCACTGATACTAATACTGGTACTTGTCACAGAACCCTTGTTTCCCTGGACTTCAATTCCCAAGATCCTCCTGTTCTCCACACCTGCACTCACTTCCCTCGTCAGCTCCTCATCAGCACTCATCACCTGCACCTGGACTCTATTGTCTGCACTCCCATATATTGCACTCACTCCCTTCACTCCTCGTCCGTTCTCTGTTTGTGTTAAGCGTATGTTTGGTTTCTCCTTGCCTTTGTTTGATTAAAGTTCTATGTTATTGTGGAAATCCGTATCTGCCTCATCTCTACACCACCATACCGTAACAGAAGAACGGACCGAAAAACGACCGGATTTTCCACGGGAAAAAAAAATGGAGCCTTTCACCGGGTCCCTGGATTCAGCTCCTCCAACGCCTCTCACTCTGACCACCAGCGATCGCCTTATCGGGCTCCTGCAGGTAGGTCGTTCGCTGGAGAGGTATGTGGAGGAGTTCGTTGAGCTCGCTTATTTGTCTGACTGGCCTGAAGCAGTTTTGATCTCCCTGTTTTTGGATGGATTGGATGATGACACTATCCGTTTTGATGAACCTGTTTTTCGTTTCTCCTTAAGCGAAACTATCAATTTAATTTTGTGTTTAAATGGTTCCAAATTCTTCGTGGACATGGTTCAGGATAAGTGTTGTCGTCCAGTCCATCCAGAAACATGGTTGGCCGGGCCAGTCAGTCAACCTCCGGCTTCCTCCGCATACCCCTCCAGCAAACTCCCTGCCTGCCCCATGCTGGACCCACATTCCTCTACTGGGCCCAGTAAGCGGAGGAGGAGGAAGAAAGCCGCTCCAGTCTCTCCAAAGCCCGCTCCAGTATCTCCAGAGCCCGCTCCAGTCTCTCCAAAGCCCGCTCCAGTATCTCCAGAGCCCGCTCCAGTGTCTCCAGAGCCCGCTCCAGTATCTCCAGAGCCCGCTCCAGTGTCTCCAGAGCCCGCTCCAGTGTCTCCAGAGCCCGCTCCAGTATCTCCAGAGCCCGCTCCAGTATCTCCAGAGCCCGCTCCAGTGTCTCCAGAGCCCGCTCCAGTCCCCACAGTGCCAGCTCCAGTGCCTGTGGGGATTTTAATTGTATTTGAGGGGATGAACGAGCCCTCTCCAGTCTTTCCAGAGCCCTCTCCAGTCTCTCCAGAGCCCTCTCCAGTCTCTCCAGAGCCCTCTCCAGTCTCTCCAGAGCCCTCTCCAGTCTCTCCAGAGCCCGCTCCAGTCCCCACAGAGCCAGCTCCAGTGCCTGTGGGGATTTTAATTGTATTTGAGGGGATGAACGAGCCCTCTGCTCCAGCCGCCGCCTACGAGCCCTCTGCTCCAGCCGCCGCCTACGAGCCAGCCGCTCCAGCCGCCGCCGAGCCAGCCGCTCCAGCCGCCGCCTACGAGCCCTCTGCTCCAGCCGCCGCCTACGAGCCCTCTGCTCCAGCCGCCGCCTACGAGCCCTCTGCTCCAGCCGCCGCCTACGAGCCCTCTGCTCCAGCCGCCGCCTACGAGCCCTCAGCTCCAGCCGCCGCCTACGAGCCCTCAGCTCCAGCCGCCGCCTACGAGCCCTCAGCTCCAGCCGCCGCCTACGAGCCCTCAGCTCCAGCCGCCGCCTACGAGCCCTCAGCTCCAGCCGCCGCCGAGCCATCCGCTCCAGCCGCCGCCGAGCCAGCCGCTCCAGCCGCCGCCGAGCCTGCCGCTCCAGCCGCCGCCGAGCCAGCCGCTCCAGCCGCCGCCGAGCCAGCCGCTCCAGCTATGAACTTTGATAAGACTGTTTTCCCTCCCTGCCTCCCTCTCCCGCCTCCCATGTATGTACTCACTGCACCTCTACCTCAAGCCCCTTCGCCCAGATCTCCACCTCAGACCTCTGGGCGATTACCTTCACCCTGGCTCCAACCTCCCTCGTCTCCACCGTTGTCCATCAGTCCTCCAGCCTCACAAGTCTCCATCCTGCCCCCGTTCACACCTTGGTCCCTCGTCAGCCTGCCCTCCCCTCTGGACTGTACTCCTCCGTCTCCGCTCCGTCCCTCCGTCCCTCGTTTCCAGTTGGCTTCCTCACTCCCCCTGGTGTTCACTCTGTTGTCTGTCGTCTGTGTTCAACTGCGGCCTTCTGGAGCCCCGGTTGCGCTTCGGTCGGCGGAGCCGCTGGGTCCGCCATCTCCCGCCGGTCCTTCAGCGCCGCCTGGGCTCGGCGACAATTCGGCTTTGGCTCCTGACCCGCCATGGCTGCCCGCTGCACCTGACCCGCCATGGCTGCCCGCTGCACCTGACCCGCCATGTATGCCCGCTGCATGTCTGCCCGCTGCACCTGACCCGCCATGGCTGCCCGATGCACCTGACCCGCCATGGCTGCCTTCAGCCCCTGACCCGCCATGGCTGCCTTCAGCCCCTGACCCGCCATGGCTGCCTTCAGCCCCTGACCCGCCATGGCTGCCTTCAGCCCCTGACCTGCCATGGCTTTTGAACCTGCCCTGGAGACCTCCACTCCAGTTTGCTCCTCCCCCTGCACCAGCTTGAGGTCTCCAGGGCGCCCGCCCCCCTCCCGGTTGTTTCATCTACGGCGCGAGGACGCGCCTACCGGGAGGGGGGGGTAATGTCACAGAACCCTTGTTTCCCTGGACTTCAATTCCCAAGATCCTCCTGTTCTCCACACCTGCACTCACTTCCCTCGTCAGCTCCTCATCAGCACTCATCACCTGCACCTGGACTCTATTGTCTGCACTCCCATATATTGCACTCACTCCCTTCACTCCTCGTCCGTTCTCTGTTTGTGTTAAGCGTATGTTTGGTTTCTCCTTGCCTTTGTTTGATTAAAGTTCTATGTTATTGTGGAAATCCGTATCTGCCTCATCTCTACACCACCATACCGTAACAGTACTGATGTCTCCATGAAATTAATTATAGACATTCAACATTACAGTTTAACTAAAAGCTGTCAATTTCAACATTTATTAGGCTTTAAAACAATTGAACTTGAACAATGGAAAAAAGTGAACTTAAAACAATCTTCACATAAACCCATTATAATAAATGTCATATTTACCTGTGGCCTTTTCTAACGGGTAGCAAATATAGGCAGAAACTGAAGTTATCAAACACTTTACAGTCTTCACTGCATAAATTCTAAATTACATATAGATTAATCCTTATTAAAGCTAATATTTTCTCTGTTACCCTTGTTCTTTGATTAACATTAACAGACATCACAGCAAATGGTGTATTAGGCTGCTGTGACTTTAAGACCTGCCGCTGCTGAACATGCACAGATCTGACGCACATCTCATTTTCTCACAACTCTTTAAGTTCATTTAAGACGTTATTTAACTCATTTAAGACTGCTCTTATGAGAATGCTCGACAAAATAGGCATTTTGGCATAATGCTGCACGAAAGGGAACTCGATACTGGTGTGCGTCTTTCTGTGCACATGAGTCTTGTGTTATGGAAGGCCAAAAGGTTCAAAAACGTAAATTTTAACATGTCAACAATGCGTAAAATATGTGTATTTCACGCGTTAAATATGTGTTGTTTGTGTGTATTTAACACACTGATGTTTAACATGCAAACAACACGTATTTAATGCGTGAAATATACGTGTTTTAATTGTTGTTGCATTGTAAAATTCATGCGTTTTTGAGCTTCCTGGCTTTCCATATTGTGTGTGTCACACAGACACGAGATTCGGACAATATATTCTCGTTTGTCTTGAGGCGCTTGAATGGTTTAAAAGCATTTCCGTGAATAAGAGGGTGATCATATAATGTAAGACTAGCCAAATTATGACGGAAAAAATGGATGCTGCGTTAATTGCGTTCAATATTATTAACGTGTTAAAATGAAAAGAAAAATGAATCGCATTGCGTGAACTTGCTAATTTTCACAGCACTAGTAACAATCAATAACTGATCATCATTTTCAGTTTTAAGTGAAAATGAAAAAATGCAGTTTTTTATTGTGTATATTTTCGTTTTTTAATTCCAATAAGTCAAACCTTACATCATTTTAAACAGTTACTTAGTTTAAATAAAATAAAGTTACAAAATTTGTGTTTTTCGTTTTTTATTTGCCCTAACATTTACATCTATATGTAGATTAGGGGTAGATTTAAAACTACTTTCATATTTCACCAAAGTTCTTACCCATTTACGGTGTATTTTTGTCATTTAAAGTTTATTAAAATATGCATTCCATGTCTTTCATAATATTTTGATATGTCTAGTGTTTCATTTTTATATTATATTATATTATATTATAAAATTGTCATTGATTGTTGCATACCACTGTCAATTATACAGCATGGCTATTTTAAAAATCAGCCTTTGTGTACTTCTAGTTTAATTGTATGAGACATGATTAAATTATCATTTTAATTGACGCTTGAAACTGCTGCTGACATTTGAAAGATGTTTAAGGTGAAATATCAGTGGTTTAGGCTAATTATTTCTGAATAAATTAGCTAAAAGTATCACATTTATCCCCAGTCTCCTCTACACAAACATAAAACAAATAATTTAATAATATAATGATATTCAGATGATATAATGAATGGAGTGACTCACTGCATCTCACAGTTTTAAAGTGAATGAAACTATTGCACTGCTTCTGCTCCATTTACTGACCTTAGGCCAAGTCGAGGACAGATGGTAGTTTAGCGCTTTAAAATAGCAAGACTGATAACGCACTTCCTGCCCCTCAAGATAATAATTGGCTGCCCATATGTAGGTGGCATCATAGGGTTGTTTCCATGCTATTAGTCCATCAGTCCAAATGCTTGATTTTGCCTTGCCATTTCTCTGAGCGATAGAGTTTGCATGGTAATTAGAGATGCATTATGCATGCAGTGAATATCAAATATCTGCTTGATGTCACTAGAGAAAGTTGAAAATCATTCATAGATTTGGCAAATTTATTTATGCTAATCCACATTCATTCGGTAAATAATATACACATATCTCGGTTTGAAAACTCTGGTTATACATTTGTAGATAAAAACATTTCTTAATGCAGACAGTATATGCACTGGAATTGATTATAAGATTCTTAAATGAACAGGAAATTTTAGACAGATATCTGTTTAGTTTCTTCTCATTGTACTGTATATGTATTCTACGACTAATAAATAAATAAATAAATCTTTAACAAGAAATATGGAAATAATAAAAAAGACAGGAAGAAGACAAACAAGGTTGCTCAAGTCCAGTAAAATCTGAATGCAAAAATGAATTCATTAAGGCATTTATAGAGCTAACAAAACCATGCTTCAAAGATGCTGAATAATTTATTAATGCCAAGGTTAAACTGACAGCACTTCACTTAGCTACTTAGCTCTGCTTGTCAAAACATTTCACAAACGCTAATGATAAGACATCTATTTCTGCTTAGGACAAAGGTAATTAAGCAAGCTTTATGGTAGCATACGCTAGCAACAAAATCAGACTTGATTCCCATTTGAATTCCTTCTCACTTAGCATGGTAAATAAATCTACCCTGTAGATGTGTTGGATTTCCATTTGCGCAGGAAAGAAACATTTTACCTCAATTATTACATCAAAATGATGGGCACATTTAGCCCATAACCCTTGGAGGATGCTATTCATTTAAATTCAGTACTCTGAATATGTTAGGGCTGCTTCTCTCAGAATGCTTTTTTGTGTTCCACTGCACTGCTTGTTAATCCTTTTTGATTGTAAACATACTTAGGGGCCGTTCTCACAGAACACTTTTTTCTTTTCCATTGTTTTTTATTTAAACTTGCACTATATGGCTGTGTTTGACCGTTGAGTTTGTGTCAGCATTCTAAAAACATGGCATTCAAGTTTGACTTCTTGTTTCAAGACCTTGTGTAAAAACACGTTCTGTGTGAATGGCCTCTTACGAGAACATCTTTGACCATTGCGTCCCTTTGCTTTTTCAGCATCTTGCATGTGAATGTCACATTTTTAAGATGCTGTGTCAAGATATTGGGCTGTTCTCACAGAAAGCATTTGTGCATTTCAGCACACTTCTTTTCCATTGTTTTTCTTAGCAAACACACAAGAAGGATGCGCTTGCGTCTGGTGTCTTTTGCATTAAATGCTGCATTCAAGTTAAAAAATGTTCAACTTTTAAAAAAGTTGGTTTTATTTATTTATTTTTAAAAATTAATTTCTTATTCTAAAGTTAAAGGGTTAGTTCACCCAAAAATGAAAATTCTGTCATTAATTACTCACCCTCATGTCATTCCAAACCCGTAAGACTTTTGTTCATCTTCAGAACACAAAATAAGATATTTTTGATAAAATCCGATGGCTCAGTGAGGCCTGCATTGACAGCAAGATAATTTACACTTTCAGTGCCCAGAAAGCTACTAAAGACATATTTAAAACAGTTCATGTGACTACAGTGGTTCAACCTTAATGTTATGAAGAGACAAGAGTAGTTTTTGTGTGCCAAAAAAAAAAAAAAAGACGACTTTATTGAACAATATCTAGTGATTGGCGATTTCAAAACACTGCTTCATGAAGCTTCGAAGCTTTACGAATCTTTTGTTTCAAATCAGTGGTTCGGAGCGTGTATCAAACAGACAAAGTCACGTGATTTCAGTAAACGAGGCTTCGTTACGTCATAGGTGTTTCGAAATGTTTAGAAATTTCAATGGTTCACCACTGGGGGGGCGATGATCTCTGTGAACCCATGAATCAAGTCTATAGGTTTTGCCACTTAGCCATCAGATTTTATCAAAAATATCTTAATTTGTGTTCCGAAGATCAACAAAGGTCTTACGGGTTTGTAACGACATGAGGGTGCGTAATTAATTACATAATTTTCATTTTTGGGTGAACTAATCCTTTAACTATTGTTATACATATGGATTATTGAATTATATAATATGTGATTAAAATCAAGTCTTGTCTTTTAGTGGCAACTCATGTGGCATTATTGCAAATTTATGTGGCATTACTGTAAAAACAAGACACTTCAAAACACCTCAACAATAACAACAACAAAAAAGAGTAAACTTTGACAAAAATAATGATTTAATGTATTTTATAATGTTTAAATATATATATATATATTTACAAAATATACATCACAAAAGCTGTTATAACAGCTTATAAATAAGAACAGTTGGCCACATCCAGAAAAATTAATGGATCTCTATGGGCCTCTACTGGATGTATATGGTAATTACACTTTTTTTTTTTTTCTAAAATCCTACAGATTTTTAACTAACCAGCAGATGGCAGAATTCTGCCTAACACCTAGATCAATACCCAGAAACGACTCATATTTAGTTTTGATCATTAAAGTGTTTTTTCATATAAAAAAAACAATATTTCATATCCATGCTAATGGTGTAGTTGAGGAGTTTTGCTGTAAATAGGTAAAAAACAAAAACCCTACTTTATATTCCCCAAAACACAGCATAAATGTATAGATGAGAAGTAAATGAATGAAAAAAAAAAAAAGATGTATCATTTGTATTCTTAAAAATGTTTTTTTTCATACATTCAATCTCTAAATATTTCGGGTTATATTAACCCCAAACACCCAAAGTGTAAACTGGAAATGAACAATATATGAGGGTTAAACGCAAAAATGCGTTCTATGGGAATGGCCCATTTAAAAATTTGGATTTTGCTGTGTCACGTCTCATGTTTTTAAACGCAAGTTTTGTGTAAACGACCCTTTAGTTCTAAATCTTACATTTATTATCACATTAATGATATCATTCCATCATTCTCAATTCTGTACACACGTGTTTGCTAATCCTCAGCGTCTATCACATGATAATCTCAATAGCCTTATTGGCAGGTGCAGCATAATTTTCTGTGCTGCGAAATGCATTCACTCAGTCTTGAGAAGTGGTGTGCTTTGAGAGAGTCTATACCTTCTGGGTACATCTCTTCAGGTTGGTCCATGCCGTAGAATGTTCAGAATATGTAAATATAACCGATGAAGAGCAGTTTGGAGTGGTGGTTTCATGAGGAAGTGTGCACAGGGAGGTGTCGTGTATGTCAAACACAATGGATGAGTCAACAGTTGCCATGTTTGATTTAGTCAACATCCTCTCAGGCAAGCTCCTACACATCTCCGCTGGCAGAACATCATCATTTTGGTTCCCCATGCTTGAAATTATGGCCTGTAAAATCAGCTTTCCATCAACAAATGTTGAAAACGCGTACTCTCGTAGCACAGCAGGGCCACCAATAAGAGTTGAACCTTTTGGTTTGGATGTTGGCTGCACAAAGGATGTAAACATCAAATTATACAATTTAACTCCAGCTGTAATTATAACAGTAATAATTTATGTGCACTTTCGCAGTTCTTTGCTCTCTAAATGTCCTTTTGCACCACATTAAAATATTTTTTTCACAGTTCAGTGAACTGGATATTACCCTTGTTAATGCAGAGGAAGCCTGAGTTTCAGCATGTGAAATCATGGTTTAGGTGTCATTGGCTCTCATTTCCTCTCAGTGTTGCTCTCCTCCGTTGCTACAAACTTTATTTCTGCATTGGCAGTGCGGGAGGCGACGCTGCTGTCCCTCACTTTGTGTCTGAAGAGGAAGGGGAAGGTCTTCCTGAAAGACTTGCGGAAGCTGGCGCCCATAAATCCGTAGACAATAGGGTTGATAGAGGAGTTGGCATAGGACATGCAGTTAGCCCACGTCTTGATCTTATATGTTGCGTAGTTGGCCTTGAAGTTGGGGTAGAAAGACTGGAACAGGACAAAGATCTGAATTGGACCCCAGCAAATAGTGAAGAGGACGACAATGACCACTACCATTTTGGAAATCTTACTCCTAATGGAGATAGTTCTCTCTGAGAGCAGGTGGACCTGAAATAAACAAGGTTTTGACAAAATTATCGAAGGGAAATGAGTCTGATTTGTACTTTCACTTCACTTCACTTCAAAAAAAAAAAATGGATCAGTGACATTTTAAAGGATAGTCTGCATACGTTTATAGTGCAAAAGTATCTAGACTTCTAGTCATTCTAATGAAGGTCTAAACTGAAGTGCAGTTTTTTGTCATTTTAATGCATACTAAAACTTGACAAAACAAGAAACTTGACATTTTTCCTGCCTGGATGTTATTAGAAAATATATTAAATTGCTATACTTGAATGCACCTCTTCTATGATGATTTTTTTTTTTAATCTAAAAGTTCTAAATTAAAATTCACTTTGATATTTGCATGGGGTTTAAATAAAAAAAAGAGTCTACAATTGCAATTAGAAGCCCCCCCCCCCTTTTTTGACACATAGTTTTCATAATTTTTATTAATATTTTTTATATTTAAATATATAAAATATATAAAAAAAAAAAAAAAAAAATATATATATATATATATATATATATATATATATATATATATATATATATATATATATATATAAAATGTTGAGAATAAACATTTAATATAATAATAATTTACAATAATTTAATATAATAATAATAATAAATTTAACAAGTTTTTTCTCGTAATTTAACGAGTTTATTCTTAACATTTTATCTCGACTTTTTTCTTGAAATTTATTGAGTTTTTTCTCGTAATTTAGCGAGTTTATTCTCAACATTTTATTTAGACTTTTTTCTTGAAATTTAACGAGTTTTTTCTCGAAATTTAACAACTTTAATCTCGAGATGGTTTTATTTTTTTATTATTGCTTGGCCCTAATCCTCTTCCGTAATATTTACTGTATAAAAATATGTAGAAATATTTGGAAACAAACAAACAAAAAAAAAAAACATTAAAATGTGTACACAAGTGTATTTAAGGTTTAAATAATTTTTTTATTATTGCTTTTAACCTGATGGTTACACCATTTTTGTTGTTGAATTAAAAAAAAATACTATGAAAGCAACATGAATACAACAATTAATTTTTTTAAATATATTATTATTATTATATATATCCTTATTTGTCACTAGTCTTTAAATATTCATACAAAATATAAAACTGTTGTAGTTCTAACTGTACCCACATAAATAAAACACAATTTCTGTTATACCTCTGAATTACTAAAATAGAAAAAAGAAAAAACATTTTCTTAAAGGGTTAGTTCACCCAAAAATGAACATTTCTGTCATTAATTACTCACCCTCATGTCGTTCCACACCCGTAAGACCTTCGTTCATCTTCAGAACACAAATTAAGATATTTTTGATGAAATCCGATGGCTCAGTAAGGCCTCCATTGCCAGAAGTAACACTCCCTTTTTCAACACCCAGAAAGCCACTAAAAGCATATTTAAAACAGTTCATGTGACTACAGTGGTTCAACTTTAATATTATAAAGCGATTACAATAATTTTTGTGCAGTAAAAATAACAAAATAGCGACTTTCTTCAACAATATCTAGTGATGGGCGATTTCAAAACACTGCTTCATGAAGCTTCGAAGCTTTTTGAATCTTTTGTTTCGAATCAGCCAAATGTATCAAACTGCCAAAGTCATGTGAACTATTGAAGTTTCAAAACACTTACGAGGTAATGAAGTCTCATTTACAGAAATCATGTGATTTTGGAGCTCCGAACCACTGATTCGAAACAAGTGATTCATCAAGCTTCGAAGCTTCATGAAGCAGTGTTTTGAAATCACCCATCACTAGATATTGTGGAATAAAGTCACTTTTTTGTTATTTTTGGCACACAAAAAGTATTTGCATCGCTTTAAAATATTAAAGTTGAACCACTGTAGTCACATGAACTGTTTTAAATATGTCTTTAGTAGCTTTCTGGGCATTGAAAAAGGGAGTGTTATTGCTGGCGATGCAAGCCTCACTGAGCC
Organism: Megalobrama amblycephala; assembly: GCF_018812025.1. Taxonomy (NCBI): domain Eukaryota; kingdom Metazoa; phylum Chordata; class Actinopteri; order Cypriniformes; family Xenocyprididae; genus Megalobrama; species Megalobrama amblycephala. The sequence goes on along the minus strand of NC_063060.1, from coordinate 37,208,709 downwards.
ATCAGATTTTATCAAAAATATCTGATGAACGAAGGTCTTACAGGTGTGGAACAACATGAGTTTGAGTAATTAATGACAGAGTTTTCATTTTTGGGTGAACTAAACCTTTAACAAAGGTTCCAGAGCTCAATCATTATTCATTATTACATATTGTGAATCTGTCGACTGTGAAAATGAACCGTACATTGCAAAGGATTTTAAGTGAAGATAACGTGGCAGAGAAGATCATATGAAACAAAAGCACTAATTAAGAAAAAGGTTATTCCACAGTGGGCATCGCCAACACACACCAACTCCAGAGTTTCATTCCTCAAAACTCACTAAAAGAAAAAGAATTTTAAGAAGTGCAAACATCTGCAGGCCAAAAATCAGTATGGTGACTCAGGAACTTGGAGTGAGAGGTCACTCTGCTGTAATGTGAGGAAATGTCTTTTTGTCCCTCCTCAGACAAGATAGAGCTTTTAGGAGCTTTTAGGCTGAAATTCAAGGCGTATATGTGGCAAAGCTAACACTGCCTACATCTCAAAGAGTCACTATATCTACAGCGAAGTCTGGTGTTTGGCAGCATCATGCTGTGAGGTGGTTTTTCATTAGGCTATCAGTGACTGGTTTTCTAAATACAGTAAATCTTAGTCCAATAATGCATTTGTGGCACTACTGTACAAATCTAAACCCAGCATAGATCAGCATATAGTAATCATTCAGCAGTTGGTGAAAAGAATAAAATAGTGTCTAAAAGAGTTGAAATGATAAAATCTATTTATAAATGTCTATTTTTTTCCATTTCTGTCTAAAAATAAGCTATTAAATATATGACTGGTTATGTCTCATTTATCTTTAGACATGATTTTTATGGTGCTTTGGAAACCAGTTTCTTAATGGAGAACCTAAACACAAAATGTGATAGATTTTGGCCACCGCCAATGTGAAACTGGGCCACACCTACATCAGATGACTTAATGCTGTGAAAATTAGCTTTACAAAATTTTAGAAGTAATAATTAAATACTCTATTTTTTTGGTTAGGAATGTTTTGTAATAATATTGTTCATTAATTCTATGACTATATTTATAGTAATATAGTTCATTAAAGGTGCATTAAGTGATTTCTGAGAAACACCAGTGCTTCCCACAGGTTTGAAATATACTTGCGGTGGTAGCCTGGCAAAAAATACTATTACCTATGGCACAAAAATGGTCTACTACATGTGAAGTAAAATTTATAAAATGAATAATATATGTGTCAAATAATGTTCTTAGTCTTTTCTTCCTGTGGGAGAGACTACAATAATTTACTATGAATTAAATGGAAATAAAATTAAATACAATTTATTGTGTAACCAAAATACCAATAATGCCCAAAAGAAAAAGAAAAACTTAGCGTGTGACTTTTAATTATAAACAAGCCCGAAATACACAGGTACTCTTATTTTGAAATGTCTGTACTATTGTAGGCTGATCCTTCAGATTCTTACAATCATCTAAAACATTTTATATAAAGGCCATAAAGTAGACATTGTAATAATTCATCAACTTGAGTTCATTAGCAATCGCTTGGCATAATTCTGCGCTTTTCATTGATTGAGAATCACTTTGAAGCAGTCTGAAGCGCTGTTGCGTGAGCTTGTAGAACGCGCAACAGCGCCCCCTTTTGACTATGAAAAAATGCAGCGCCCGTGGAAAGTCAGCGGGAGTAAACAGCTCTGATGCACACATAACGAGCAGGTAGGAAACGACTAGTTAATCGATCGCGGATGGTCTTATTATCTTGCGCGGATATAAAAGTATAAGAGAATAAAAATAATAAAAGCAAAAATGTGTCTCTGAATATACTTGGGCGGCCGTTATTATACGCGGGCGGGCCGCCCAAGTAAAGTCTATGTGTGGGAAGCACTGAACACTGTTGATGTTTGAAATCAACTCAAACAAACACACCCCTCCATTCATAGCGCCGCCCCCAAAATGCACAAACACGTAATGCAATTTTATCATAGCTGAAGCGAAGCAAAATAATGCTTCGTGAAAATTAAAGTGAAGATGATGAACAAACGACAAGGAAGAACAAAAAATGTACATACAATACACGAGTATATGCAAGCAAGAGCACACCAGCTTCAGACAAACAGTGACACTCAAAAATGTCCTGTTACTATAACTAAAATTAAAACCGCATATCTTGGTTCTGTCAACCGTATCAAAACCAATGTTACTCACATATGGAGCAGAAACAATGAAACCTCTGCATTCACCTCTAGGTACATCTACATCTAGGTAATTGAGGATGTACCCCTGGTCATTTCTAGGCTTGATTACTGCAATGCTCTTCTGGCTGGACTGCCATCTTGCACAATCAAGCCTCTACAAATGATTCAGAATGCTGCAGCACGTCTTGTCTTTAATGAGCTCAAAAGAGCACATGTAACGCCTCTCTTCATCTCTGCATTGGCTACCACTTGCTGCTCGCATCAAGTTCAAGGTGTTGACGCTTGCTTACAGATGGTAAATTAATTGCCTAAATTATTACATTATTTGCTAACTGCATTCTTTAAATTGTAATGTTGACATGCATTCTCTGTAAAGCTGCTTTGAAACGATATGTGTCGTGAAAAACGCTATACAAATAAATGTGAATTGAATTGAATTAAAGATCTACCACAGGCTCAGCACCCTCCTACGTCCACTCACTCTTACGAGTGACCTATCCTTTCATTACCTATCCTTTCACTTCCTTTAATCCCTCTCTATTGTAGCTTATGATACTCTGAGCAATGTCTGAAACTTGTATTGTGAGCACTTCTTGTGTCTATTTGCCTCTTCATGATGACTCGCTTGTAAGTCGCTTTGGATGAAAGTGTCTGCCAAATGAATAAATGTAAATGTAATTGTAAAAATCTCAAGCACTGAAAAGCTTTTCTAATATTAATGCGAGTCCTAAAGCTCTTGTCTGATCATAACCCTTCTTTTTCTAATGATATTCCTCTGAACTTTTCTCTTTTGTAATGTCTCCCAGCCATTACTCTTTCTACAGTCTATCTTCAAATCTCCCACTTGCTCACTCTCTCCTCTCCCATCATGAGTGGACACGCCCCCTACTTCTGATTGGCTTTCTCTCTCCTCCCCCATCATGAGTGGACTCGCCCCCTATTTCTGATTGGCTTTCTCTCTCCTCCCCCATCATGAGTGGACACACCCCCTACTACTGATTGGCTTACTCTCTCTTCTCCCCCATCATGAGTTGACACGCCCCCTACTGCTGTTTGGCTACAAGTGTGTTGTGGTGTTTGTTCCGAGCCGCATTCAACAGCATTTCTCAGAAATCGCTTACCTTTTAAAAGTAGCAATTACAATCCAGTTATAAAATAAAAGGTTACTACTACTAGGTTATTACTACAGCTACTTTGTCTTGAAGAGAAGAAAAGAACCCAAGATATTTCACAGTCTCTCTGGGGCATATACACCTGAATTATAGATTAAAGAGCGCACAGCCTTTTATATCCATTCAGTGGAGTGTCATCACTAATGGTTGTTATCCATAAACATACCTGATGGTTGTTATCCACTGGTTCCACAGAGGCCTGTCCCACTCTCTTCAACATGAAGGAATAACAGAAAGAGATAGTAATGACAGGCAGTAGATACACAGCTATGAACTGATAGAGGATGAAAGCCTTCTCATGGGTCTTTGATGGAAACCTCTCCATGCAGTATTTTCTTGGTCCATACCAATAGCCGTCCTCAAGCCTCTGGTACAGGAAGATTGGTATGGAAAGAATGAAGGAACCTTGTTGCAAAAGAGGGGGAAAGATGAGAATTTTAATGCTTGTTCATGTTTAATCTTTTGAATATAAAGGAGTAGTCTGGGTTAAATGCAGTGAAGTGCTTTCATGCACTGATGTTTAAAAGCATAAATGTGAAGTATGAATTTTTGTTGAAGCTTTTAGCCTGCATTAATTCTTCAGTAAAAAATAATGTTTGAGATATATATATATATATATATATATATATATATATATATATATATATATATATATATATATATATATATATATATATATATATATATATATATGTATATATATATATATGTATGTATATATATATATATGTATATATATGTATGTATGTATGTATGTATATATATATATATATATATATATATATATATATATATGTATGTATGTGTATATATATATATATATATATATATATATATATATATATGTATATATGTATATATGTATATATATATATATATATATATATATATATATATATATATATATATGGACACAGCTTTAAAAACTTACAAATATTATAAACTTTTTATGTTTATATTGTAGTAAATATATTTGCATAGTTACATTTTACTAATATAAAGTACATATTTACATTCTTTACATACTTTAAAATTTTAAATGTTGCCATACATCCATATTGTGCAATTTACTATAATTTTTCAAAAATGTATGTGCAAATGTAATGTACTAATAATAATGATATTGAGACTAAAGAGATTTTATGTTCACACAGAACATGTTTTTGTGATCCATTGTGATGCTTTTTTCTATGTAAATATACATTAGATGGATGTTTTTTTGACAGCTTGTAACAGCTTGCACATTACACTGTCAAATAATTTTTAAAATGTGTCTGGAGACGCTGCATTCCTTTCCACTCCAGGATCTTGGCTCATTTGAGTGGGACAAGACCAAATCAAGTGTTTATTGTTCACTCGACTCACTTGTTAACTGCTGCAAGTTTAATCTTCTGGATCAGTCGAATTTACCAACGAACCATTCAATGTTATTTGTGAACCAGTTGATTGAAAAGAATCGGCTCAGAAGATTCACTCACGAAACAGACATCACTAACGGATCTCAATTTCTTCACTTTAAAATAAAATAAAGTGTCATTTAGTTACCATACAGTTCCACACGACATGGCATATGCAAACCAATAACACCTTCTATAACCATAAGTGTGTGTTGCCATGTTATTTAAATTAAAATGATACTGATACATCTTTTTCATTTCCTTTCTCATACCATGGTGATATGATGTGATCACATTTCTTGAATAATTAAATTCATAATTCGTTTCTCTACCTGAAAACCTGACCCTCCTGATGTGGATAATCAACCAATACATTTTTGTTTAAATGTTGTGGGTTGGTTTGTGCATTAGCCTAAAGACTAAGCAAAACAGTAATTTCAGGGACATTATAGATTTGAACAACATGTACTCCATCCTACACTGACTATGAAAACATTTATGCAAATCAAGTATGCCTACCTTGAAATGCAGGTACTAAAGCTCTTGCCTGATCATAAACCTTCTTTTTCCAGTGATATTTCTCTGAACTTTTCTTTTGTAATGTCTCTGAGCCATTACACTTTCTACAGTCTGTCTTCAAATCTCCCTCTTGCTTACTCTCTCTTACACGCCCCCTACTGCTGATTGGCTTACTCTTTCTCCTCGTCATCACGCCCCCTACTGCTGATTGGCTTACTCTTTCTCCTCATCATCGCCAATCTCCTACTGCTGATTGGCTTACACTCTCTCCTCCCCCATCATGATTGGACACGCCCCCTACTGCTGATTGGCTTACTCTCTCTCCTCTCCCATCATGAGTGGACGCGCCCCCTACTGCTGATTGGCTTACACTCTCTCCTCCCCCATCATGATTGGACACACCCCCTACTGCTGATTGGCTTACTCTCTCTCCTCCCTCCTCCTGCTGCCACGTGTACTAGGCTAAGCCTGACATAAACAATGTGTTCTATGTGAACACTGCCTATCACATCAGTTGCATGCTAACACATGTAAAATAGCCTATTTTCAAAGGTTTATTACACTCTAATTATTGCAGATATAGAGAGAACACAGCCTGTGTTTGTTATAAGTGTAGAAATGGTGTCATCTTTATTGATATTAATAACATTAGGGCAACGTTTTGTGTATGTAATCTACTAAATGACTTACCGATCCAGATACAGATGCTAACAATCATTGCGACACGAGGGGTCCGATGGTGCAGGGATTTCAGAGGATACACAGTCACATAGCAACGGTCTCCACTCATCGCCGTGAGAGTGATGCATGTCGCCTGTACGGTCACCTAGACATTGCCAAACCTTTTCTTATCATGTGTTATATCATTATCAGTACATGCAAGACAGACACACTCCAGAGCACTGGAGCAAACATAAAAATTGTATTTAAGTAATCTAAAATCTAGCACATCAAAAACACATCCGCATAATGCTTTCAATACAGGCCAGTCTTTAGCTCATCGCTTTTTGAATTAATTCTAGACAGAAAAAACAGCCCCATTCACTTGTGTTTTTGTCCGGTGAATTAATTGAACTGAAGTGCCTGATTGCTCATCTTAAATTAAAAGAATCGGGTAGGAGGAGAGGCTTTGGAGAATAAAGTCAACCAATGTGCAGAGTGTTTTTATGCAAGCTTAACTATCCCTTAGCTCTTTGATGAAACAGGTGTGAACAAAGAGCTGCTCCATCCCATCATCTTTTGTGCAAGGTATCTAATGATTAAACAAAAAAGGCTCAATCTGAGGAGGCCTGTGTTTACGACACGATAAGCTTCACAGCGGCTTTTGGACCAAACCCGTACAAGGATTAGAAAAGACCAAAACCACAGCTGAATTTATGCAGTATGTTGTTTGGTTTTAGTGTAAGCTGTTATTCACACTGCAACTAAATACAAGAATGAAGATTTGTGAATTAACAGTAGACTTTCAGTAGATTTTCATGTAGACCGTAAAATTGCACTGCAACGTTGCTTATATAAGTGAAATGAGTAAATAGTCATATGTTTAATGGGCTGACATATCCCTTTTGTTGCATATTCTTTTTTCTTTACTTGTGCTTTTAATAGTTTTATAAACATACTGTCCTACTTTTCTGTTTGGCCGATGCAGTCTCTCACAAGGCAGTGAATAAAGATTGACTCACATCTTCTGTTATACATGAAATGAGGGATGAATCATAATGCCACACAAAAAGAAGTTCCTCCTCCATGTATACCCAAATGAAAGGGGAAAAAACCAACAACTTGATATTCCTCAGAGCATTTCTATTCAATGATGGTTTTCTGTTTTGATGTATATTCTGTATGGTTGTTATAAATGGAGCTGTTTGGGTTCACAGAGGATTACTCTTTTATGTATTGCTGCAGAGAGACCGCTTGCCAAGCTATAAACTACAGTTTTTGAAGTAGCTGAACTACAATTGCTTGTTATCCTTTTGGAAAAGTATTTCGCTACAAGCTGCTAATAGAAAGTAGGCCTACTTGAAGCTACTTAAGACAATACAGATCTTAAATTCATACCATATATATTATTATATATCATTTAATCAGAGCTGTATTTTTATGGTTTTTAAAGTCCCCCTGAAATCAAAATTTAAGTTTTTTAGCTTTACTATGAATATGTTAGCCTTAAGGTTATGCATAAGCTGGTTTGTTCCAAAACAATGACAAAATTCACATTTAGGAGATATAAGCATTCAAAACTTACAATCTCTCACTTCCGCTAAAATGGATCACGGATTTTCATGACATCATATCGCACTTCAGCTTCTCATCAAATCTTCTGTCCAATCAAATGCTGTCTAGAATATGAAGTCCGGCCCCTCATACACTGAAGCTGCGGCTGAAATCGGTCATTTGTTCACACATTTACTTGTTTATACATGGTGAATGGTACATAGTGCACTATATAGAGAATAGGGAACGATTCAGACAGTGTAAATATGCTTTCCATTGATGCAAATGAAGTCTGTTTTTTGTATTAATGTCACATGAACCACCGTAGTGCGAACACTCTGCTCTGTTTTTGAAGTAGCTGAACTGCTTGTTATCCTTTTGGAAAAGTACTATTGAAAAGTGAAGTCTCAATCGCCCCTAGGTGATTGGTCCCAGTATAGGTCATAATCCCTGCCCTCTCCATGTAATCTTGGAGAGGGCAGGGATCTGGGATCTTGAAATCTAAAAATTAAATTAATTACACTTTAAATAATATTTTTTCCAAAGATTTTTTCAGTCATTTTATCTGGTTTTTATCATACTGATGTAAGTTCAAGTGTTCGTTTTTTAAACAAGTGTGGTTTTAGTTAGTTATTTGATGCTATAACATTTGTGTCAAAGAGCATTTAGTTTTATCAGAAACAAATGAATATGAGTCTGGCGCAGTTTTATTACGTTGGTTGTACGTGTCGCAGCAGTTCGGAAATGAAATGTGTTTTGAGAGTCAGGGTTGCCAGGTTTTCACACCAAAACCCGCCCAATTGCTCCTCAAAACTAGCCCAAAACTTGCCCAATCGCATTTCAAGGGGGTCCCACGCCACGGTAAAAATTGCATTCTGGGGGTGAAGTCTGCATTTTTGGCGGGAATCCCCTGGTAAAATTCGCATTCCAGGGGCTAAATATCAAGTCATTTGGGGTCGATTTTTTTCGGGACATGAAAAACAACCCCGCGGCAACAGTGTAAAAGTATCCCAATTCTGCGGGAAAACGGTGAGAGAGCAACACTAGTGAGAGTGGTGCTAAAAGGTTAATGTTTGTTTAAAAAAAAAAAAACATGCCACCTACACTAAACCCTTCCCTAAACCTAACAGATATAACAACATACAGTATATAGCTTAGATATAAGATATAACCTAACAGTAATAACAAAAGCAAGTGTAAGAAAAAAAAAACATTTGCAGAATCCACCATTACATTTCAGCTTGCTTCTTTAAGTCTTTATTTATCAATAATTTGCCCCTAATTATAATTTTTGTGAAAAGAAATAAAAGTTGTTGGTGTTTTACGGCCACTAGTGGACATTTTAGCTCGAAACTGCAGTGAATTGTATGTACATGTATGTTTATGGAGTTTAGCAAAAATGTAGTTAGAGTCACATTTAGAAGTTTCATTTTTTTTTTACTTTTTTTTTTTTGTCTAATCAGAGTTCCTGGAGCAGCATTCTCTATGCCAGACAGTCAGAACGTGCTTGTCAAGAGAGGTGCATTGATTGTGAAATAGGTGAGGAAATCAAAAAATGTGCGGTGATTAATCTCTACGCACCCCTCATACCAAAGCAATTACATTTGTTTCGAAATGTATCTTGAATTTTTGACATTTCAGTTTTGACATCTCAGAACTGTCTCTACAGACTCAATCTAAGACTACATTTTTAATTAGTTATAAAAGATATGCATGACATTGCATCTCAGGGCAAAAAATTGGACATGTGACTTGAGCTAATTAATTTAATTGCCAATTGTAATTACATCATGATTGTGGCGTCACTACCCAACAATAACATCTGTTAAAAATAGGGACGATTGTATCGGTCTTAATTTGTGTACAAATCCATTTATTGCTGGTTGACATTGTTGGGTACCGTATTGAAGTGCAGAATCCTATCAGCATTGATCTTACACATTAATTTCTCCCACAGTGGTTTTGTCGGTATGGCCATTGTCCTTGAAAACATTCTGAGATGATGCAGCAGAGAGACATTTGCACTACACAAAAGAAAACTACTACTTCTTGTGCTCTGTTTTCCCTTAGGTGCTATTCTTACCTGTTGGAGAAAAGCAACAAATTTGCACATGAAGTCTCCAAATATCCAGCCAGGCAGAGGATAGAGAGTAGCGGTGAACGGCACACAGCATAGCAGGAAAATGATGTCAGTGGCAGCCAAGTTAGCTGAGGAATTAAATATACGTGTAATCAACGATCTGTTTCAGATGAATAGGTAAGCAAAATTGAATGTGCAATGTGAGGTGGCACTGTCTCCAAGGGGTTCAGGGATTCTTTCAGCTCTTACAATATTGTGATTTTCATGAAGTTAAAACAATGTTAGGAATAATTGAAGACAGAAAATGGAAGGAGTGCCGTGAATGAAATACAAACTCTGACAGCAACATTGAAAATGGATGTTAATCTGACTGCCTGTCAGTCTCAGACTGATATAACTGCAAAAAGACTAAAAGTACAAATACAGTAAAATTACAAATACTAACATACAGGCTTTGAGTGATTTATGACTTTTTTGATTATTAAGTCATTCAAGTTACTGCAATTTTAAGGCATTTCCTAACCTCGCAATCTTGCCCAAGACGTCCTTGCGCAGTGTTCCTTGAGATAATGCAATAATTCTTACAGTTACATGACAGCGCATCATCCTGTGGCTAATGAATCATTCACCATATATAATACATAATGCCAATAAGAGGTTGAACTTCAATTTGTTTCCTGTCACAGCAATTCCTGTGCAGAATTAGATTCATCTCAATGTGCTTGTATAGAGTACTAAATTAATTCATTACTAAAAATATCACTTAATAATTTTTGATAATATTAATAATAATAATTTATTTGCAAAGTGCTTCATACAGTAGGTCTGAGCATGTAAATATATATATATTAGAAAAAATAAAGTATAAAAACAAAAATGATTGTTTAAAAAGGAGAAAATAACAAAATTTATAAAAAATATATATTATTTAAAAGCTAAAAAAAAAAAAAAATCTTTAGAAGCTTTTTTAAAAATGTGAATGCTTATAGAGCTTGTCTAATCTGGTGAAAGGTTCCAAAGGTTTAGTACAGAAAAAAAGGGAATTGGCTGAAACTCACCAATGTAGAAGTTAGTGGCCGTCCTCATCTGTCTGTGCTTGGAGATGACATATATCACCAGTGAGTTCCCGATCAGCCCCACCAGCATGATGAGGGAGAAGAAGAGGGGCACCAGCCAAGCATCCGTCAGGAAGGGGTGCTCCTCATCCTCAGTATCCTCCATAGAGGAGTTTCCAATGGAGCTGTTCAACAGCTCACTTGAGTTCCAGTCTTCACTAGGAAACATGATTTTAGACATCTTTAAACAAGATGAAAAAAGTAAAGTTTCTTCTCTTTAGCAGTGACAAAATCCTCATCCCCACTAATCCAAGAAATATTAAGAAAAAGCCATCTGAATCTGGCGTTGTACTTTCATAAACCTCATTCTAGTCACTGAGGGAGTTTTGCAGGTAGACGGGTATTTGAGAGAGATGATCGCTGCAATTTGTCCGACTTCTCTTCAGCTCTTTGAAAAAGGAGCCCTGCGAGCAGTATCCACTCAAAGACGGAGTTTATTCGCTCCCATTGGCTTTATACACAGCCTGAACACACGTGGGCAACAGAGTGATTGTAGAATGAAGAACTGATGTCAGGTCGCATAGCAACAATTTTAGGGCTCTCTCTCTCTCTCTCTCTCTCTCTCATTCCACTGGTCTGTGTGCAGAGAGAGTAAAATATAAATGTGGTATTTACCCTGCAATATACACATAGCCTAAAGACACGCAACCCTGTGCAATCAGAGAGATCAATGTGATACAATTTGTTCTACTATCACAACATATAATTCTAACCTAGAAATTATTGGCTACATCATGGAAACGCACAATTACTGCTTCTTTGGGTCTTTGCACTCGGCATCACTGCAAATTGCCATATAGGATCTCTTTTGTTGAGCTCGTTATTTTTTTCCTTACATGCACTTTAGGTGCAAATCGAACCAAATTCAGACTATGAATGAGCAATTCAATCAGACCAAAGTTCTGTGAGAATAAGCCCACAATCATGCTCAGATAAGAGCACAGTGGTCCCTCTGAACACTGATGAAGAACACTCACAATCTCTATTCAATAAAATTCAACAAGCGTTCTTTGACCCCCTTATGTGCGTATAATTGCACAAATTTAATGCATAAAATTGCTTGTTATAATAAGAATTGTTTTTGTTTGGAAAAAGTTCATTTTTTTAATTTAATTTAATTAAATTATTAAAGCAATATTACACAAGTGCTGTTGCTCAATGTAGAGAATATATAGAATTTTTTTATAACAAGGATTTTTTGGAATTATCGAATCTGATTAGACAATCGCAACATTTAGTTGGTTGATATTTTCTAACATTCACCCTTTTCTATGGCAATCAGGGCTTGACATTAATGCGGGTGCCAGGTGGTTTCAGCAGTGGTGTGTAACGCAGTCACTCCTACTAGCTTCTTTGGCGGCTTGAATTTTATATAATATACATTTTTCAGCTGTAGTCTTTTAAAAAGGCATCTGAAATAATAAACTAAGTGCAATATAGTGTTGTCAAAAATATAGATTTTTCGATACATATCGATACTGAAATATCTGAAGTGCTTCCCATACTCATTTCCTGCAGAATAGATACACGACACCATCTGCACTTTCTTTCTTTTTTTTGACACACAAATCGCCTCCCCTCATTCACTCATTTCATTTGCTCCAGATGAATATTGTTGGTGTTACAGGGTTTGAATTTCAGGGTGGGACTGCACGTATTGCAGTTAAAGGTGCTACAGAGGATGTTTTGTTTTATACATTTTTGCAATATTACTTGAAACTGTCTTTACTAACTGATAAAAGACTATTTATTAGGTGCACTGAAAGGAATAATATTAATATACATCATCTGTGCACGAGGTAGGGCCTTAAAAACATCAGCCAATCGTTTACGCGATCATCACGTAAACGATTGGCCCTCTGGCTTGTCAATCACTGCTGTGACGTTCCTTGTGAAAGACGTGCGCGGCTGCGCTCTCCAGTAACTTTCCACACTCCACAGGCGCCGCATGCAATGTTTTTGTCAGGAGACAGGAGTAACAACTGCAGATTATGAGTTACCTGCGGTGAGTCCGACATAATGAATCCACTAACACGACACAGCGAATGTCGGTGGCAAACACTCGTGTTCCAATACTCGTGCACGAGTTTTGGGAGGCGTTCCCTCGAAATGAGCTGTCAAGGAGGGGGGTTGCTCTTACGCATGCGCTCATTTCAAAAACTCACTAACAGTCTTTGGTTTCTCAGTCAACGAAAAGATCCTCTTTTGCACCTTTAAATCAAGTGTAGCGTTAGTCCTGGCTGGTCACGTTAGTCGAGCTTGCATCAGCTGACACTCAGCTGATTCACATTGACCTATAGGAATACGACGCCTATCACCGCATTCGTATATATAAATGGTCCATTCAGTATTATCAGCAGCTTTATCGCATTGCTCATGAGCTAATTACCCTCCCCCAACCCCAGCTCCTCCTTTGTCCAGTCAGGACTTGGCCTTCTGATATTTCTTTTGATCAAACTCATTCCTTCAATTATGTTGTTACATTAATTATTGTCATTAAGAATATTTATGATATTGCAATACTTGTTTTTGTTCTGTTTACCCTACGGGGGTTTATCGCTGCTCTCCCTGCTCTTATCCATGCTAGTCTGCATGGATGGGCAGGGAGTTTTTGCCCAGAACAGAACCATACCACCAATACAAACTGTATGCTAACTGCCAGTCATCTTTGACGATAGTGATCCTGACAGAATTTCACTCATTCATGCAGATTTTGTGCTCATACCAAAACTGCGCACACATAAAGCCGCCTCTCAGTATAACTGAGTTATTTTTCGCTGCTCATTGCGCTTAAAAATTCAAATACACACATAAAATAATGCCAAAATGCCTGTCTTGGCGAGTATTCATGTAAACACAGTCAGTTGTTTTAAAGTTACCGTGTTCGTCTTGTAGGCTGATTGTTTTGTACATCATAGTCGACTACGTTTTTCTTAGAGTAAGCTTTAAAGGGATAGTTCACCCCAAAATAAAAATTATCCCATTATTTACTCACCATCAACCATCCTAGGTGTATATCACTATCTTCTTTCAGACAAACGCAATCAGAGTTATATTAAAAAATATCCTGGCTCTTTCAAACTTTATAATAGTAATGAATGGCACTCCTGATTTTGAAGTTAATCAGGTATATTTTATTGATCAGGTATATGATTTTGATATAATCTCGCAATTGCGAGTTATAACGTCAGAATTGCAAGATATAAACTTGCAATTTCAAGAAATACTTGCTAATTAAAATCTAATTAATCTCAATTTTTTTTTATATCTCACAATTCTGACTTCTTTTCTTAGAATTGTGTGATATAAACTCACAATTGTGAGTTATAAAGTCAAATTGACCCTTCGCCGGGAGTTTGATTGACAGGCGATCTAACCAATCATAACGCCAAATTCACCATTTTGTCCGACAAAGCAGTCAGGAGTTAGAAGATTAACCTCGGTGGACTTGAACTTGAAAAATAATGTGTACTGACGTCTTTCTGCGTTTGAAACAACATTCCTTCTCATGTTCATTCATGTTTTTTTGATGCTATAAATGAACTAGTAGAAAGAGATGATCGGTTCATGAGCCTCTTGAGCTGAGGCGCTACAGTGATCAGTCACGACACATTAAAATGCCACAAAACGGTTTTTACTGTTTAAATTTCTTAAAAAAACTACACAGTTTGAAAGCTGTGACTTTGTTTACTATCATAAGTAACCTGCTCTGTCTTGTCTGTCAACGTGTTGTCAGTATCCTCTTTGCTCCGCGATGTATTTTTTACTCCGTGTGGTGTGAAAGCGCCATGGCTTGTCGGACAAAGCAACAGTAACTAAGGGGGGCGGGTCTTTGCGAAGGGTCAATTCTGAGGAAAAAATGTTGAATTTTTTTATTCAGTGGCAGTAACAAGCTTCCATAGCACTCAGAAGAGTAAAAAGATGTCAAATTTGTCATCACTCCCTCAGCCGTTAAATTAGAAACACACTCACAGCAGTGTTAATTCGGTTTTTTTGTCATTTACTGCAAAGGTAATACACAAAGCATAGCTTTATAAATGTGTATTTAATTTTTTTTTTTTTTTATATGAAAGTATTAAAAAATTACTAGATTTTTGATGACCATAGCAAACCACAATGATCCTGTCAATCCCCAATTGACAAAATCAAGTCCTGCCCTCCATTTTTTCCTTCAGGAAGCCATTTCACTTACTTGTATGTCATATAGGGGGAAAAAAGACTATCGCAACTTCTGTTTCATGCTGTCTTTAAAAAACCTTGCAAAATTATTCATACCTCTCCCAACAGAGCTGTTATGTTTCACAACATCCAAACTTGACATCTACTGAAAATGAAAATAGTTCAATCAGATTACACTGTGTTCCAAATTATTATGCAAGTGGGATTTCGCATCAATGGGATTTCGGTACAAAAAACATTCAGATTTTAGTTTTTCAAAGAAAGTGTTCGTTTTATTTCTCCATATCTTTTTGAATAACTGGTATCAATCTCAGACAGGTTTGTTAAAAAGTTTGCCAGGTCTTCTTAGGTAAATGGAAACTATACTTAAAGAGGTTGTTCCTCTCATTAAGCAAGTCACAATTCTCATGCAAAATAGGGAGAAAGATAGATCTTTCTGAAAAAGGCATGAAAACAACTAATATTGTGCAAAAACTGAATGGAGATTATCGAACTATTATAAGATTTGCGAGTAATTTACAACACAAGAGAACTCTGTTTCTGTTAAAGTTTCTGTCAAAAAAAAAAATTATATTAAAAGGACAGCTATAAGATAAAGCCAGCAAACAGGTATTTGAAGCTGCTGGTGTCAGTGAATTCTCAAGAACATCTCCATGCTGGCTGACAGTTAAAGATGCATTCCAGCCACCCCTAACCAAAGCTCACAAAGAGAAATGTTTACAGTGGGTCTTCAAATAAATTTTCAAACTGTTTTATTGCTGTGGTGTTTTTTGCAGCATGGGATAGTGCGTTGTCCTGAATGAAAATTTGTTTATGCCATAGCAGAAAATTATCAGTTATAAACGTATCTTGCAGAAGTCATTTTGACACCCTCAGAGACCCTAAGGCCCCGATATACACTTGAAACCAAATCGAAGAACAAACTGATGTGACGTAATTTCAAACAAAATCAGGCCAAAACGAAGTTCGTTTTGGGAGCTCGAAACGGCTTGCCAAAGCGAACTCTCGGATAAAAAGTTTGCTCCAGCTGCAAAACACCTTCGTACTACCATTGTCAGTGACGATAAGGTAATAGGAGGTGTGCGCCTTCTTTCACATGGAACTGTTCTCTGACTCATTTCATCTGTAGAGTTCATCGAGGTGAGATCTCCACAGGTGAAAACACTGGATAGTCACTTTATAGTAGAAAATGAAGTTGTGCTTCTGATGAAAAGAGGCACTGACACTGTTTTTCATGTTTCATACTGTAAAGCTGCTTTCTTTTAAGCAATCTATTGAATAAAATGCCATAGAAATAAATGTCGTGCAAATTTGCAGAGCTCAAGCTAACATACCCATGTTGTTATAATCAGATGCTTTTCTTATGCTTTCTATAAATAAAATGCTTGCTGTATTCACATGTTGTGTTTAATTTGTTACTGAGAGGAAAGCGTGCAGCATATATTTACATATTCATCTAAACTCTCTCAGCAGTGTGGGTGGCGTCAGATGTTCGATAACAGTATATCACTGCTCACATATTTCGAACTTCAATTTACCCCTAAACGAAGAACAAAAAAGAACTTCGCCGTGAGTATATCGGGGCCTTAAAGGGACATTCCCTTTCACTTCCCAATATTCCAGCTCAAATCATCAACTTGCTTATGCTGCAGTCTCCCTGGAAAGTGGTGGCCACTCACCAACCATCCAGAAATCCATCCATCTTCTAGACCATCCATTGTAGTACGGCATTCCTCAGTGAATAAAACTATTTAAAAAGGAGTCTTCTTGTATTTCTACACCCACTGTAAACGTTTCTCTTTGTGAGCTTTGGTTAGGGGTGGCTGAAATGCAACCAAATGCAACTGCCAGCCAGCATGGAGATGTTCTTGAGAATCCAGTGACACCAGCAGCTTCAAATACCTGTTTGCTGCTCAACAGTGGCTTTTTTTTTTTTTTTTATATATAGCTGTCAATTCAATTTTTTTGTTAGAAACTTTTCTTAATAAGCCTTGTGCTGTAAATTACTCACAAATCTTATGACAGTTTGATAATCTCCATTCAGTTTTCACACAATATTAGTTGTTTTCAAGCATTTTGCATAACAGTGCACCATGTCATGCTTTTCATCTTCAGAAAGATCTTTCTTTCTCCCCGTATTGCGTGAGAACTGTGACATGCTTAATAAGAGGAACAAGCTCTTGGAGTATGGTTTCTGTTTACCTAAATAGACCTGGCTAACTATTTAACAAACCTGTCTGAGATTGATACCAGTTATCTAAAAAGACATGGAGAAATAAAACAAAAAAACACTTTCTTTGAAAAACTAAAATCTGAATGATTATTGTTCTGAAATCCCATTGATGTGTCACTTGCATAATAATGTGGAACACAGTGTAGATGTTGTTCATAGTGATTGTGATTTACAGCACATATTATCTGAAACTTGTAACAGTCACAGGCACACAATGAAAAATGAATCATTGATGTGATCAGTCATTATACTTTGATCGCTGTTCCACTGAACATGGTAGCATGGTACTCCTTACAGCACTAAAGGTTTAGTTGAACATTCAGGCTTTAAAACTTAGTATGCCTGTCTGGTGGTTTTGAAGGTCATAGAAAACCATAAATTTGTATTCTGCCTCTGGCATTCTCTGAGTCTCTGGGGACTGGGGGCCGCTTCAGCTCAGCATTCAGATGTAGTGAAGGGCTCAGCTTCAGGCCTTGTTCACAAAGCTACAGGAATGGCAGTCTTCCTCGGGCACATATGACAACATGTCTGTTTCGCTCCAGGGATGGAGTGTATTATTCGTAATACTTTACCAAGGAAATAACTGGCAAAGGCTTGACTGCATCAATACCGTTTTTAGAAATCCTGTCATAAAATATATATGCCCTCCAGCAAACAAGACGATCAAAAAATAGCATAAATGACATATAGATACATAGAGAGCAGAACCTAAGGCTAGAAATGTGCCCAGAGCGCTCTTCAAAATCTAATTATTGTGAACTTTGGCATTATATTTTTTGAAATAAGATTTTTTTTGTTATTATTTTTAATCTTTGTGGGAAAGAGCATTGCTCTGACCTTTTTCTCAGTTGCATCCTGGCAGCGGAATCTAATCTAGTATGTGCCAGGGGATATAACAGCTGTGGAAATACAGAAACTCTCAACTCTGCTTAGTGCCATTGCATAAACATTATATTTCATTTCTCTATCCTGCAGTTTGCCTGGAATGGCACAGATGTTAGAAGGTAGTCACTTAGCTAAGATTTTACATTGGATTGGTTTACTTTTCAATTTGTCATTCATAGAAGCCTGTGGTCATGGTTCGTGGGACAAAACAATTAAGAAAACTGGGGAGGAAAGTAATTGATGCTCCACAACTTTTTCATTTTATAATAACCTCGTGTGTTGGCACTGATAAAATGACAAATATCATTTGCATGGTAACTGAAGCTAACAAACCAAGTTCAAGGCTGATTCAAATGTAAATTTTAAAGTGTATATTTGCTAAAAATGAATTTTGTCAATATTTTGGAGCATGCTATGTTCTGTTTATATGCATATAGTTGGCTTCAAAGCTATGATACACATGAAGACACAAAACTCATTTTGATTAAGCAATTTCACAAAAGCACATAAACTAGACAAAATAAGCATGAGGAAGGTCGATTGACTGAAACTATGCTACATCAAGTTTGAATAGTGTGTAGGATTTATATATTTTTTACAGGTTTTAAATATGCATTTTATATAAATTTTTATTTAGTCACATGATTCTTCAGAAATCATTCTAATATGTTGATCATCAATGTTGAAAACAGTTTTGCTGTTTAATATTTTTGTGGAAACTGATAATATTTTTTTTCAGGATTATTTGATGAATAGAAAGTTCAAGACAACAGCATTTATATGAAATAAAAGTCTTTAAAGGGATAGTTCACCCAAAAATGAAAATTTGATGTTTATCTGCTTACCCCCAGCACATCCAAGATGTAGGTGACTTTGTTTCTTCAGTAGAACACAAATGATGATTTTTAACTCCAACCGTTGCCATCTGTCAGTCAAATAATGGGAGTGAATGGGAACTCGAACAATAAGATTCGAAAAAACGTGCACAGACAAATCCAAATTAAACCCTTCGGCTCGTGACGACACATTGATGTCCTAAGACACGAAATGATCGGTTTGTGCGAGAAACCGAACAGTATTTATATCATTTTTTACCTCTAATACACCACTATGTCCAACTGCGTTCAGTACTCGTTTAGTAAGGTCTGATCGCGCTCTGACAGCAGAAGTGATGTCTCATGCTTATACTTCAATGAGTGCTAGACATCACTGCCGTTGTCAGAGCGCGATCAGACCTCACTAAGCGAGTGCTGAACGCAGTTGGACATAGTGGTGTATTAGAGGTAAAAAATGATATAAATACTGTTCGGTTTCTCGCACAAACTGATCGTTTCGTGTCTTAGGACATCAATGTGTCGTCACGAGCCGAAGGGTTTAATTTGGATTTGTCTGTGCATGTTTTTTTCGACTCTTATTGTTCGAGTTCCCATTCACTCCCATTATTTGACTGACAGACGGCAACGGTTGGAGTTAAAAATCATCATTTGTGTTCTACTGAAGAAACAAAGTCACTTTCATCTTGGATGCGCTGGGGGTAAGCAGATAAACATAAAATTTTCATTTTTGGGTGAACTATCCCTTTAAAGGGGTGGTTGATTATGATTTCACTTTTTTTAACTTTAGTTAGTGTGTAATGTTGCTGTTTGAGCATAAACAACATCTGCAAAGTTTAGACACTCAAAGTTCAATCCAAAGGGATGTATTTTCTTTTAAAGAATTATTTGTTTAACAATTATTTGACTACAACAAATGGCTGGTAGGGACTACAACAAGCTTCTTCCTGGGTTGGTGACATCACTAACCCTAAAATTTACATATACCCCGCCCCCAAGAACACACAACAAAGGGGGCGAGGCCATGTTGGGCTGCTTTAGAGAAGAGGAAGAGTTGTTGTAGTAGAGCGTTGTTACCATGCCGTCATTTTACGTCGGACTGCTTCACAAACGAGGGTCAATTCAACGCTGGATTTGCACAAAAGATTAACATGACGGCACATGCTAATTGATGAGTTGAATAAACTTCACAGCAACTACATAAATTTATCCACTAACCATTCAGAAACGTCCAGATGCATTCCAAAAGTTGTAACTTCTTCCTGAGTCTCTCCATCAGTGTCGACTCCGGTTTGAACAATGTAAGGCTGAACACCGTAAATGACAATTCTCATTTTGGCTGTGTGAGATTCTCCAGCTTTGTTGTTGTTGAGCAACCGAAGCATGAGCTGTTAAAGCTCCGCCCTCTTCTGGAAAGTGGGCCGGGAGCAGCAGCTCTTTTGAATTTAAAGGGACGTGTTTTTGCTCACACCCAAATAGGGGCAAATTTGACAAGCTATAATAAATGAGCTGTGGGCTATTTTGAGCTGAAACTTCACAAACACATTCTGGGGACACCGGAGACTTACATAACATCTTGTGAAAGAGGTATTATATTAACATTAACTTGATAATGTATTTACTGTCACTGGCATTGCCTTTAAAATTACTTTTGATAGGCTTAAAGTCTTAGATTACAAGCTGTGATGAAGAACAAAAATAAAAACTTGTTGCTTTAAATAGGTGTATAAATGATGGGCATTTTGTCACTAAGCAACCATTCCCACCAAGTATATAAACCATCTGGGTCAATCTTTATTAACACAGCTCTGCAAAAGTGCATGTCCCTCATAATATGTTTATCTCAGTGTTGTGTTTTTCCTCTCCATAGGTGAGATGCAGCTGCCAGAGTGCTCCAATTTGCAGAACTATACATTCTGTCTCTTTTAAAAATCCGTGGAGTTTTTTCCTCTAACGATTGTTTGGAGAAGTCAAAAACATCAGTACCCCAGGAAACTGCAATACCACCGGCTACAATTCCTCAGTGAGTCTCACTTCAATCTCAAAGTTAATGCCAAAGGAAAATCTATTCACCCCATTAAGGCTAAGCCATTTCTTCCAGCCTTTCCTAAACTTATTCATCAGCATCTCTACATGTTCCCCTCTGAATTCAATCAAGCTGTTCATGATGAGGCTACCAGACTGTTGGAATATCTGTGGGACATGTGCAGCCAGGATCATGAATGCAATGTGTTGATGGATGAGGCGATTCAGTGCTTTTTTCATTCTTCTAACTATTGTGACATAATGATTGGTGAGAATGTATGCAAGGAGGAAGGGTGATTTGATTTGACCCGAGTGTCATTATCATGCAAACATCACCAGTATGCATGATATCATAGTCCTTTTGTAAATGCAATTCACATGCCACATTTTTGTTGTAATAAATATATTTCAGGAATAATGTACACATTCTTAGAGTGTAAAATAGAATTTTGCTTCCATATCCAATACATAGCAAACGCACATGAGAAGGCATTTTTGATATAAGCCGAATAATTTGAATCAACACCTTTTTGAAGTCGTCTTTAGAGACCAGCTTTAGAAATGTCTTGGAAAAAAAATCACAGGTTCGAAATGTACAGATGGCAAACACGAAAAAAAAAAACATCTGTCTGCACATAAACATTTTCTTTATGTCAATACATCTAATTATGAGTATTTGATGTCTATGAAATACAGAAGTTTTGAAGTGGATCAAAACCTTTCATCAAAGTTAGTTCTTAGGACAACTTAGATGAACTTTTTTTGATCCACTTCAAATGTTGACTACTATATTTTACAGACCCTGCTCTTTCTTTTCGGTGGTGAAAAGAGCATAGCCACTTCAACATAATTATTACCAAGGATTCGTTCAAATGGAAATGTGTTGATGATCTCACCAAGCACTTACCTGTGTAAATCAGACCTTCAGGGATTGCAATTCACACAATGAGCTTCTCTGTCTGCATCAATTAAGCCAAGTCTGAAATGACATTACTCAAAATGTCTTGTGTCTCTTGATGGTAGATGGGGTTTGAAGAGGCCATGAAACCTGGTGTGTAAGTACTGAAACATCCTGTGCTTTCAACAGTGGCATCCATTTGATCACTGTGGCTCAGTGGTTTGTTTTAGTTGAAGAGATGCTGATTATAGAAACTAGAGAGACTATTTAGATCCTGAAGTGGAAAAAATGGCTTGTTTAAAAGCTAAAACCAAGATGATTTTTTTTTTTTTTTTTTTTTACATCTTTTCATGCTGTTATTGGTAACCAAGGGAAATGATGTTCACGTATACGGCAGGCTAAATTAGGCTTCTTTCAGATTTGTCAAGAGTTAGATAATTAGTGTTTATTTTTATGTGGTTGATGATAATGTGATGAAAGCACTGGTAAAATAGGGGGTGAAATAATAGTAATGTTGTCTCTGATGTCACAAAGTTCTATATTCCCAGAGTTCTCTTCTGTCTGAAATTACAGGCTTTGGTCCACTCAGTGATGGGATTGTAAAATGGGCAAAAAGAGTAAAAGTAGACATCCAGAAGCCTTCTTGAAGTGATAAGACTGACGACATGGTATTTAAGGTATTAAAACATGGTGAAAAGAATTTCAGACTTTTTTTTTTTTTCATTTCTGAAGAAAATCTGAGTGGTGCCTCAGGATGGTTGCCAAACTCCTAGTTTATCCAAACATAGAAATTAATTTACTCACCCTCATGTCATTCCAATGACTGACTTTCTTCTAGGGAATGCAAAATTATTGACTTTACAATGAAAATTATTGACTTTACAATGAAAATCATTGGCGTCCAAAACAATGTTGTTAAAGGGTTAGTTCATGCATATGGTTAAATGTGGATTAGCACTGCATGGACGTTCAGCTGTCCTTCCTGTCTCCCTGTACCAATGTCTAGGCTTAGGCATCTTACATATGGACATTGCAGTCCTCATGCCTCCCTGGAGCATGACTATCGCATGTTCATGCAGGTGAGCAGAGACCCTGGGCATCTTTCTTCTGGTGTTTATCACAGTCAGTAGAAAAGTCTCTTTAGTGTCTTAAGTTATTTGAACCTTAATTGTCTACTACCTGTAAACTGTTAGTGTCTTAAAGGATTTGTTCACTTTCAAATGAAAATTACCTCAAGCTTTTCTCACCCTCAAACCATCCTAGGTGTATATGACTTTCTTCTAATCCTTTAAGGACTGTTCCACATGAGCACAATAATTGTGTTCCACAGAAGAAAGAAAGGTTTGGAAAAACATGAAGGTAGGTAAATTATGATTATGGTTATCATTTTAAACTAGTTTCTTTATTCTTCTTAGTTTGGTTTTCCTTGTTTCCTAATTCCCTGTGGTTTTCCTTGTTTATTTCCTAACAAATTACACCTGTGTCCCATTTAGTTCCCTCGTTTGCTTCTCTGTATATGTATTCCCTAATTTGTTCATTTCACTGTCCGGTATCATCTTTAGTTGTGGTTGTTTGCTATTACTCTGTGTGATCTCCTGAGTGTTCCCGTTTAGATTTATTAAAGACGGCTTTTGTTCTTTGTCGTGAGCTTTCATCACAGCCATACAAGTGACAAAACTGTCTCTTTAAAGTGGTTTCTTAAAGGGATAGTTCACCCAAAAATGAAAATAATCCCATGATTTACTCACCCTCAAGCCATAGGTGTATATGATCTTCTTTCAGACAAACACAATCGGAGATATATTTAAAAATATCCTCAGTCCTCTGAGGTTTTTAAGGGTTGTGAATGGGTGTGGCCACATTTTAAAACAACAAAAAAAATCAAAGTAATCCATATGACTCCAGGGGGCTAATAAAGGCCTTCTGAAGCAACTCAATGTGTTTTTGTAAAAAAAAAAAAAAAAAAAAAAACCATATTTAAAATTTTATAAATTCAAATAACTAGCTTTTGGCGGACGACAGTACTCATACTGCGCAAGTCGACTTGTGCCAAATGAGTAAACGCCTGACGCGATGTATGACGTTTGACGTATGATTTAGGAGTATCGTAAGCTTAGAGTAGATGCCTCTCTCGTGGTTCAAACAAAAAGGGCTATGCAACAAATTTTAAGCTCATCTTCTCTTATATCGAAATCCTCTGACATTTCTCTTTAAAAATTCCCATTTAAGACTTCTAATTCGTGACCGGTGTTTTGTTTTGCTCTATCCTCTGCGCCTCTGCGTTCGACATGGAGCCATTGCGTTGTGTCAAAGGTTGCTCTTCCGCCCAGATCGACTTGCACAGTATGCGTATGACTGTCCGCCAGAATTATTTGAATTTATGAAGTTTAAAATATGGATATTGTTCTTACAAAAAGCATAACTTCACTTCAGAAGGCTTTTTTAACACTCTTAAGCCGTATGGATTTCTTTGATTATGGATGGATGCTTTTTTTGGCCACCCATTCACAACCTTTATAAACCTTGTAATGCGTCAGGAAATTTTTATAATATATCTCCGATTGTGTTCATCTGAAAGAAGATAGTCATATACACCTAGGATGGCTTGAGGGTGAGTAAATCATGGGATCATTTTCATTTTTGGGTGAACTATCCCTTTAATGGCCCAAGTATCTGTAATTTTGGTCCTTATGACTTGGATCGCTCCTTCAGGGATTTTTTTGTTTTTTTTTACCTGTTTTATCATTCACCAGGCGAAAATCATAAATTTAGAAAAGTAATCAAATCCCTAACTCTAATTATGAGCTATAGTAATAGTGATGTTTGCTGTAGTGCGCACCATGAATAATACATCAGACTTTGGAGCCTATTTTTTCCTATTAAATACAGAACTTGAATATCATTATTCATAGAAGTAATATGCATATTTAATGAATATCCTAATGAAATAGCTTTTTATAATAATTGCAATAAAGTGACAGCCTGTGTGGAATGTTCCTCGTCCATATTGAAATGGTGACAAGGACAGAAGAACTATTAAGTTAAACATTGTTGTATTTCTGAGACAAGATTAAAATTCGTCAGGTAAAGCATGTGGCTAACCGCAATTTTGCACATCTTTGCTTTCTGTATGACTTCATTTTGAGCACTCAATGGGTCTTGTTATGTGTGCTTCTCTATTAACATCAAAAATTGTATAATGCATTAAAATTGTGCATGTACTTTAAACTTACCTCTAAAAGAAGAGTGTGCTTATCTGCAGGAGATTTTGTTACTCTTGAGCAGAGCCTTTGCTAGCTTTTATATATATTATCACAGTAAGGAATCTTCTAATAGAAATACCTCCTGTCATTAGACTACAGTTCAGCGAGCTCATAATAGACAGTGTGGTTGAGTAAGATGCAAACTGTGGACCTGAAGCTGGTAACCATGCCAACGTTTTCTTTTTCATAAGCCCCACAGTTAAACAACCCAATCTCATTTTAAAATAATATAATAAAGAATTAATAATGCAGTGTTTGTTATATGGTTCCGCTTGTTTTCTCTCAATTACAGAAAATGTAGAAAGTAAAACAATGTGTCATTTGGAACAAAACATTTAAGTTTGGATGTAGCAGGCTCAGCTATAGTTTGTATAATACACATTACAATTTTCAGATATATAGATAAATGCACAAGCTATGGATGGCTTAACAGGTTTTATTACACAAAATACTTTGTGTATAAAACCTGCTCTCTGGAATACACGATTTTGATTGGTCAATCGTGGATTTGCGGCGTTCAGATGCCCATAAATTTGCTGTCATCCATGTTAACACTATATATAGTAGCCTGATTTTTGTGTCAGCAGGAACAATGCACATACGAAAAAACATGACTGACGTGGTTATCCACACTCACTGCCAATGAAGTGTACTTTGAATGGCTTGCACGCTCAACAGTGCGCACTCAAAAATATATAGTTCAGTCATGAAACTCTTCCAAGCAGCTGATTGGTGCAATTAAAGACAATGGGTCCAATCATTCCGTTTTGTTCTATCTACGTAACGGATTAGTTCAATGCAGCGCACCATGGGTTTTCACTTGCCCTCCACCTTCCCCAGCACCACCTGCCTAGGTATGCTTGGGGGGTTCTCCCTATGTTTCCTTGCAGCAGCCTATATTTACTTCAATGTTTTCATGTGCATTTTAGATTTATTCTCACTCATCCAGCAGATCTAGGCTAGCCTAGCCTAGCAGGTCTAGTCCGCCAAGACCAAACCTATGTAAAAATGTTGTTTAAATTCATTCTGAGGGTTGTCATGATTAAATTAAGTATAGGTACTCTGGCCTTTAATATTACTGTAATATTAATGCAGGGCTCACTATTTCATTTTTTTTTTTTTTGTATATTGGAACTATTTTTTCTTAACAGAATCTTTAATATAGCCTACAGATAAAATGTCCACAAATGAGCTGCTAATGCGAGCATGTGTGAACCAAGCAGCTGATTTGAATAAGGGGATGAAATTATTTATTTATTTATTTTATGGTTTCTATGGTTTATGTAAAAAGGTGAGATGATTAAGACTATTCACTTTATTTGCTTAAAGGTGCCGTAGAACGTCTTTTCAAAAGATGTAATATAAGTCAGTGGTGTCCCCTGAATGTGTCTGTGAAGTTTCAGCTCAAAATACCCCATAGATTTTTTTTAATTAATTTTTTTAACTGCCTATTTTGGGGCATCATTAACTATGCACCGATTCAGGCTGCGGCCCCTTTAAATCTCTCGTTCCCTGCCCTCCCGAGCTCTCGACTATAAGTGCAGTTATACAGTGCATAAACAAATTTCACACAGCTAATATAACCCTCAAATGGATCTTTACAAGATGTTCGTCATTCATACTGCATGCATGCATCGATTCCTGTGAGTATAGTATTTATTTGGATGTTTACATTTGATTCTGAATGAGTTTGAGGCTATATGCTCTGTGGCTAACGGGCTAATGCTACACTGTTGGAGAGATTTACAAAGAATGAAGTTGTTTATGAATTATACAGACTGCAAGTGTTTAAAAATGAAAATAGCAATGGCTCTTGTCACCGCGAATACAGTAATAAACGATAGTAACTTTAACCACATTTAACAGTACATTAGCAACATGCTAATGAAACATTTAGAAAGACAATTTACAAATATCACTAAAAATATCATGTAATCATGGATCATGTCAGTTTATTGCTCCATCTGCCATTTTTCGCTATTGTTCTTGCTTGCTTACCTAGTCTGATGATTCAGCTGTGCACAGATCCAGACGTTAATACTGGCTGCCCTTGTGTAATGCCTTGAACATGGGCTGGCATATGCAAATATTGGGGTCATACATATTAATGATCCCGACTGTTACGTAACACCTTTAAGACATGTAAAACATCCACATTTCTCACCATTGGGTGCTTTAATAATAGAATTGCATATATACATGACATCATTGCGTGATTTCCTACACAAACTAGTGAATTGTTTTTGTTTCAGTACATTCCTGTTGTCTCTCAACAACACTCTAGCATCACATGCAGAAGGCAGCACAATACCGCTAATTTGTGTCCTATTTGCTCCTCTTCAAATGCATTGGCTGGACTTCCATCATGTGCGATCAAACCTCTACAAATGATTCAGAATGCTGCAGCAGGTCTTGTCTTCAACGAGCCAAAAAGGGACCAAGTCACACTTCTCTTCATCTCTCTGCACCTTCCTACTGCCACTCACTCTACCAGAATGCCTGCGATAGGTAAATGAGCGGCGGCTGATGGTACCATCACAGAGAGGCACAAAATCACTCTCCAGAATGTTTTTGTTCACAGTTCCTTGCTGGTGGAACGATCTGCCTTCATCTAGAATGCAGAATTAGGGGACAGCTGAAAACAACTCATCTTTTCTGTGAGCACTTAACCTCACCATCATTATAAAAAAAATCTATGCTTTTACTTTCCTTTAATCCCTCCCTACTCTAAGCAAAGTCTGAAACTTTTTTGAACACTACTTATATTTATCTGCCCATTCACGATGAATCGCTTGCTGTATTGCTCATTCGCTTTGGATAAAAGTCCCTGCAAAATGAATAAATGTAAATGTTTTTTTAAACAGTTCACTTAAACGAACTGTATGAAAGAACCAATTCATGGAAAAGAATCTGACTTCCCTATTTATTTATTTGGCGAGTAGCCTGCAAAAAGGTCTTGGTTTTATTTTACAGTACTGACTCACTGACTGAACATTATTCAATACAATGATTAATACACTAGCTTAGTGCTTTATTATAATTGCAGAAGACATAATTTATCCTTCAGGATTTGGTGCACAGATACTGAGGTCAGCAGAGACATAGTTTGTCATATCTGCCACATAAACTAAGCTATTCAACATTCATTCCACAATTGCAGACAAAATGACCTCTTAATCGTTGCTAATGACTAGTATTCAGTAGTTAGACAAAAAACAAAAAAAAACAACAAAACAAAAAAACACTCTTGTTGTTGCATAAATGGTCTGCCTTTGAACTTCCATTCATATGCATACTCAGACATCACTTTTGTCGAGGTATGTTGATGTGGACTCTGTAAACACAATACAATAGCAAAGTATTTTTCATTCCGAGGTCTGTCTTTTCTCCAAAGGGCACCTGATTAACAGGAACCCTTACTGATTCTGAGCTATTATGCAATCCCACTTTCACTTTAGAGACATGTTTTTGTATGTGATTTGAATTAGATTTTTTTCTCAATGTCATTCGCATGTATAATAATAGCACATGCATATATTGTTGTATTTTTATGCATACCGCGTAAATGTATGCAAGCTCATAGTCATCTGTTTTCTTCTGACTTGTCAGAATCAGTAGTAATGAACCCTTGTATTTGTTCCTCTCACTCTCTGTCCACAACAAAGCTGATTTGCTCCTGGCATCGCTACTCTTTGCTTTTTATTTTTCCCTTTACATTTACTGCAGGAGTGTTTCTTGAAATTTAACATAAAAGGACAGCTTAGAATCTTAAGAATAGAAATCAATACCTTACACAACAAGAGAAGGTCTGCATCCCGTGGTGTGTACCTGGTTATCCACAGATGTCTTTAATGTTATTTTTTAGGCATATACAAAAATAGCAGATTGAAACTAGGTGTGTAAAGGTAAACGTATTTCTGGTACGGTGCACGTGTACAGAATGCATTACATTGCAAGATAAGGTCTCCTGTTTGGGAACACTTCGGTTTCCTGTTGAATTACGACGACGGGCAAAGACAGGTGGATAAGACGGAATCACAGTAAGCTCCGCATTTTGTTACTTTCGATAAGAAACAAAGTGTCATCTTTCAAATTCTCTCCATTTAATCACAAAATTCAAACAGAAAATGCAGTTTTGACGCACTTTAATGTGGCGTGACAGATTGTTATAGGCGCCTCAGTTTAAAGGAACACTCCACTTTTTTAAAAATAGGCTCATTTTCTAACTCCCCTAGAGTTAAACAGTTGAGCATAGCTTAGCATAGTTCATTGAATCTGATTAGACCGTTAGCATCTCACTCAAAAATGACCAAAGAGTTTAGATATTTTTCCTATTTAAAACTAGATACTTCTGTAGTTACATCGTGTACTAAGGCCGACGGAAAATGAAAAGTTGCGATTTTCTAGGCCGATATGGCTAGGAACTATACTCTTATTCTGGCGTAATAATCAAGGAACTTTGCTGCCGTACCATGGGTGCAGCAGGCGCAATGATTTTACACAGCACCTCTCACAAATGTCTCCATGGTTGCAAGGCACGCCAGAGATTGTATATAATGGGGAGATAAGAGGGTCTGTGTCTCCTACCATTGGAGAAAGCGTAACGGCTAACTTAATCACGTGTGGCACCTCTCAGCCTATCGTGTAATGGCAGTGACGTCAGTCGCAACGTTCCCTAGTCTGCCTTCTCTTAAAAAAAATACATTTTTATCAAGCTAAAATCTACATATAGTTCCCAACGAAGGTATTGTTTAGTGTAAAACATTCTGAAGACTGGCAAACAGGCAGTCAATTAATTAAATGATTAGCTATTTCCCCACAAAAGCTGTTTAATCAGCACAGTGAAGCCTCTCGTCCATTTCCATTCAAAAAACAACCTCCGGTCTCATTCCCTGCGTACCGCGGGGGGCGGAGCGTTAGCATTAGCCTTTACGCTTTTTTGGCTAAAGGTTGCAGGCTTGCCTTCCAGTGGCTTTGGGCACGCTCCCTGTGCAAGCAGGGGGTCACAGCCGCTGCGTAATATCATTGCACCTGCTGCACCCATGGTACGGCAGCAAAGTTCCTTGATTATTACGCCAGAATGAGAGTAGTTCCTAGCCATATCGGCCTAGAAAATCGCAACTTTACATTTTTCGTCTGTCTTAGTACACAATGTAACTACAGAAGAGTCAAGTTTTAAATAGGAAAAATATCAAAACTCTTTGGTCATTTTTTTGAGCGAGATGCTATTGGTCTCATCAGATTCAATGAACTATGCTAAGCTATGTTAAAAGTGATACCGCCAGACCTGGAGATCGGATTCGAAAATGGTAAAACTCAACTGTTTAACTCTAGGGGAGTTGGAAAATGAGCCTATTTTCAAAAAAAGTTGAGTGTTCCTTTAAGCGGCAGCTGTTTATTCTGTATTAAAGAGAATAATACAGAATAAACATGAATGAACATCTGAAGGTATGTTTAAAGATACAGTACAACATACTGAAACATAATATCACATGTAGGCCTAATCGCTCAGTGTTTCAACCGCGGAAAGACATCGATGAAACAGCTTATAAACAATAGGCTATGTCACAGCATTTACCTCAGAAAAGTCATTCAGTGTCCACATCACATTAGTTTGCCATTAGCCTAACTATAGTGAACTGATAAACTAGTAGTATACTTTAGTTTTTACTACACTAAACTGTAGTGTACTGTATGTAAGGATAATGTACAGCTGGATATACCCCGACAGGGTGATCAGGACCCCGACGTGAAGCGGAGAGGTCTTGTATTAGCCTGAAGGGGTTTATTCTGAGATAACAACCGGATGGATGTACATTATCCCGCTTATTACATGTCTACTTGCCAATTAGTAAATAATTAGACATGAAATATTGATCTGAGTCCGCTTCTGTGGAGAGAGCAGCTGCTTGTGCAGCAAATTCAAACTAAGCAGAAACTCATTTAAGAGATACGATACAGTCATACAGCATATTACACGGCATTTCGCCCCATAAATAATTATGGGGATAAGATATTGATCTGAGATTAAACTGATTACCTGTTAGTTATCTTAATCCATTACAGTGAACAAAACAATAGTCGCAAAATAGCAGTAGCTGCGTTTGTATGAGCAGCTGCGAGTCCGCCATATACATAAAGAAATAACTACACAAAGTTTGACTGCTTTTTAATATTTTATTAGCTCACCAAAGGCAAAACATCCATGAGGAAAACAAGCATATAGCGCTGCAGACTTCAGTAACCCGGATGAGGCTGTTCCGTTTTCAGCGGTTGTTATCGGGGAATAACATACCGCTGGATGGCGCCATTGACCAATCAGAATCAAGTATTCCACAGAGCCGTGTAATAATGTAGTATAATTCCCTATAGTTGTAGAAAACTTAGTACTGGGTAAAATAATTTGTTTATATTACTATAGTTGTTATAGTACCACAGCAACTATAGATTTACCACAACATAGTATGGTTCAAAAACACTATAGTATTATTTACTATAAATTACTATAGTATTTTACTATAGTACATATCAAGGAACCGTCAGTTTTATGTACCATTACACCCCAAATTGAAACTATTTGCAATTGATTCTGTAGTTCCATCAATGAGCTAAAAAAATGCATTTCTTTTTTTTCCAACAAAGAAAATAACCTTAAAAAAAAAAAACTTTGTTGGATTTTAGCTGCAGGCGATTTTAGCAGCACTCTAATGTGAGACACATGATCTGTTTTGTAAAAGCAATCAGTGGACCTGTGACAAATACTGCAGTTCAGATGTTCAATCTGCACTCTCTCATTATAGGTTTTTTCTCAACTGTTGCAAATACTAAGCTGTGAAGCACAGCTTTGCTGTCTTGCAGCTGATTTCCCCCCTAAAGCGACAGTGAAATAATTGCAAGGAGCTTCTTGCAGCAGCTCAGGTTTTTTTTATAAGGACTGTGATCTCTACAACTGTTGTTCTCCAGATGGGTCACTCACATACTTGGGACTGAATCCACAGGCTTTCAGTTAGCAGCCCAGACCCTTAATCATCGTGAACACCGCACCCCATTTAAAAACACGAGGCAGCTGTACTGGCTACGTTTACCTGTAATGCTGCAAGAAAAATGTCTATCTGCTTTAATGATGTGGTTAAGCTGGTTTTGTTTGTCATAAAACTATTACTGGAAGGAGCTGGAAGGCCATCCGAGTTCTCATTCAAGGACATGTCAAAATGCAAATCATGTGCCCGATTGAAATTCTTTTCTCATTGCTCCATGGGAGAAAGAGTTTCACAGATTTGTGATGAAAAAGGCAATTTTCATATGTCCTTCATTTTAAAATCTTATTCTCCTCCAACATCATAATGTCTTATCTGTATTCATTTTTCTCAAAGAAACTATCCAAAACATGTGAGAAGCTTTCAAGTGTTGGGATTTAAGATTAATGCATGACTTGTGAACCCGGTTTAATTACAACTTGATGTACAGCTCGCCACCGGGACGTTTTCTTAATTAATCTAGCAGGAAAAGCTGCAAAATTGCATCTCTTGATAGCGTTGTGCCCTGACACCGAGAACACACGGGGCCGTACGCTCCATCCGCTCGGTTCAGAATGCCGAGATGTGACACACAACAACACATCCGGATGAGCTGGAACAGAACGTCAAGTTTGCATCATTCAGCCTTTTATTAATCTTCCGCTCCCGGCCTGCTGATATCGGACATATGTTCCTTTCAGCCAAGCGATGTTAAAATTATCATACATCATGTGCTCTCAGATGCACCCTTGTTTTGTGACTTTCGCTCACATATGCTTCATAGGCTTTGACATTAATTAAGTCCTATTTACTAAAGATGAAAAGCTTTTTGCTCTCTGGGTTTTAGCTGTGGAAATGTGCCTAGAATGAATAAAGCACACTTAGAGGACATTGATTTGGTTACACTGTTGTTTGCACTTCAATTTCCCTCACTTAACCCAGGGAGATATTTCATTTAAATTGTCTCTCGTCCCCCATCCAGCTATGTAATGTTTTAAACTGATTATATAGGAGATGACTCAGTGGCTGATGCAGTCTTTTGGTTGGATGGAAGTCAGTGCGAACTTGCATAATCGCACAGCTTGTATTCAATTGCATGAGAAAAGAGGACAGAATAATATAGCAATAACAGAAAATTAATCATAAATCTTTTAGCATGCCCTGCAGATTCGGAAAATTACCACTCATTCAATAACAGGAGAATCACCAGTCTATTCTGTCTTTGTTCTAGAAGAGCTTAAATGTGCACAGTGTTTTTTCATATATAATTATAGGTTCTGTATGCAATGCACTTATTTTTATTTTTTTTCTTTGAATGCCAGGCATAAAATGGCTCTACTACCTGAACGATATCAATGAAAAAAATATGTCCCATCACCACCAGTATTATTTTAGAATGATTTACTATTGTATTATTTTTAATTATTTTTAAGTAGCTTTTATTTTTATATTTTTGTTGGTTTATTTAGTAAATTTGTTAGGTGCTTTTTTTAGTTTTATATTTCTATTTAGCTTTATTTTTTATTTCAGTTAGTCATTTTAATACTTTTCATTTAATTTTTTTATTTTATTTTTTCACTTAACATTTAATATATTTTGTTTTATTTCAGCTTTATCTCATTAACCTAAAACTTTTTTTTTTAATATTTTAAAAATTAAAATGAACAATTAAAAATGTTCATTCTTATTATCTTGTTATCAATAACAACACATCTTAAAAGGGTTAGTTCACCCAAAAATTAAAATTCTGTCATTAATTACTCGCCCTCATGTCATTCTACACCCTTAAGACCTTCGTTCATCGTTGGAACACAAATTAAGATATTTTTCATAAAATCCGATGGCTCAGTGAGGCCTGCATTGACGGCAAGATAATTAACACTTTCAATGCCCAGAAAGCTACTAAAGACATATTTAAAACATGTGACTACAGTGGTTCAACTTTAATTTTATGAAGCAACGAGAATACTTTTTGTGTGCCAAATAAATAATGACTTTATGACTATCTAGTGATGGGTGATTTCAAAACACTGCTTTATGAAGCTTTTGTTTCGAATCAAAGTCACGCCCCTCGGTGGTGAACCATTGAAATTTCAAAACACTTACCACGTAACAAAGCCTCGTTTACTGAAATCACGTGACTTTGGCGCTCTGAATCACTGATTCGAAACAAAATATTTGTAAAGCTTCATGAAGCAGTGTTTTGAAATCAGCCATCACTAGATATTGATGAATAAAGTTGTTATTTTGTTTTGTTTTTTGGCACTCAAAAAGTATTCTCATCGCTTCATAACATTAAAGTTGAACCACTGTGGTCACATGAACTGTTTTAGTTGCGTCTTTAGTAGCTTTCTTGAAAGTGTTAATTGTCTTGCTTGCAATGCAGGCCTCACTGAGCCATCATATTTCATCAAAAATATCTTAATTTGTGTTCTGAAGATGAACAAAGGTCTTACGGGTGTGGAACGACATGAGGGTGAGTAATTAATGACAGAATTTTCACTTTTGGGTGAACTAACCCTTTAACATCACATCTTTCTCTGTGACAGCTTGGCTTTACAAAAAAAATAAAAAAATAAAACATTCAGCCAATCAAAACATTCTGTCCTTCGCTTCCTTTGATGTGTTTGACGTGAGGTTTGTTGATCTGTTTAGGAGAGATGACGAGGATCTGGTGGAAATGAGCACAGTAGCTGTAATCTCTTACAGCACCTTTAATAGCTTATTAATTACTTTAATTAAAACAAACAAACACATTCACAATTAATTAGAAACTGAGGACTGTGGCTTAATGATATGTAACATTTCCATTGCAAAATCGTGAATTGCATTAATGGAACTTGCCTCAAATTACTTCACAAGTCTCTTATCAAAACTCGATGCGAGACATATTTCAGCATATGAAATGTTTATTACAATATTGACTTTCTTGGCCTACCAGCGTTTACTGATGGATGGATCTCAGGCAGCCAACATGAATCTGGTATAGGGCTGTGCACAGACATTTTGGGGGGCAGCTGCTCAAGTGAGAAAAAGGACATCTCTCACATAATTACTTAATTAAAAAAAAAATACATAAAAATGAAATTAGTTATATACTGTAGAACACCTTTAAATTACTTTCATACGTATTCATTTAAATAAATGAATGTGCCCATTATGCTGGAAATGGCAAATGAGCAAAATCAATGTTGTGCATTACTGACAGAAATGACTATTTATTATTACTATTATCCCGAATATCAGCAATCGTGCTGATATTCGGGAAAACAGCACTTTTGCTCATGTGATATTGGTTAACTATATATAAACATAAAGGACAAAATCTCATACAGGGAAAATTCTTATCTTGAAATTTAAGGGCATTTTTATTACTTTGGGTGGCATTTTTGACCCTGCACCATACTATTTTACATCAGCCTTAAAAGATTAGTTTACTTTCAAATTAAAATTTCTTGATAATTTACTCACCCCCATGTCATCCAAGATGTTTTCAGTCAAAAAGAATTAAGGTTTTTGAGGAAAACATCCCAGGATTTTTCTCCATATAGTGGACTTCAGTGGGGTTGAAGGTCCATATTGCAGTTTCAGTGCAGCTTCAAAGGGCTCTACGTGATTCCAGACGAGGAATAAGGTTCTTGTATAGCGAAAAGATCAGTCATTTAATATAAAAAAATTATATACTTTTTAACCACAAATACTCGTCTTTCACTAGCTCTCTTCTTCTTGTAGAATTCCAGCAGTGTAGACACTGCTAAGTGTATTACTGCCCTCCACAGGTCAAAGTTTGAACTAATTCTAATATACTTGCACTAGCATATAGTATAAGAATTTTAAGAAGAAGAGAGCTTATGCAAGATGAGCATTTGTGGTTAAAAAGTATATGATTTTTCTTTTTTTTTCTTTTTTTAGAAAATAACTGATTGTTTCGCTGGGATCATGTAGAGCCCTTTGAAGCTGCATTGAAACTGCAATTTGGACCTTCAACCCGTTGGTAACTGTTGAAGTCTACGGAGCCCCTAAAGGGACGTGGTGGTGGGGAAAAAAAATTTGGAAGGGAGGAAATTTGATGTGCTGGTGGAAAAAAAAAAAAAATTGGGATAGGAGGAATTTTTTTTTTTTTTTTCAAATCTTTTGCGTTCCCTCGCAAAGATATTTGCGTTCCCTCCCTTTCCAAAAGATTTGAAAAAAAAAAAAAAAAAAATTCCTCCTATCCCATTTTTTTCAAATCAGCACGTCAAATTTCCTCCCTTCCCAATTTTTTTTGCACCACCACATCCCTTTAGGGGCTCCGTAGAAGTCCACTATGGACAAAAATCCTAAGATGTTTTCCTCAAAAACCATAATTTCTTTTCAACTGAAGAAAGAAAGACATGAACATCTTGGATGATGCGGGGGTGAGTAAATTATCAAGCAATTTTAATTTGAAAGTGAGCTAATCCTTTAATGTAGCCCTACTACTGCCTAGTTAGTCTGCTATATTTAAATATTGTAATAGTGATTAAATTTGACAGCAGTTACAAACAATGTGAAGCTTAGGGTAAACACTACAGTACCTGACTGTCACCAGTGCTGCTCCGCTCGATTTGTGTGGTGGCTTTGATGTGGGATGTAGACGAGGGGGAAGAACAGGGCCAAGGGCTCATGCGGTCTCGCAGAATTAGATCTTAATGCAGTTTTCAGCCATACATTTAATTGAGAATTGATGCCATGAGCCAAATTTAAATAATAGCTAAAATATAAAATAATAATAAAAAATGCACTTATGATTTAAGAAAAAGGGCTCTCATCTAGTCAGAGACCAAAAGGGCAGGTGCTTGAGCACCACTTGGGCTCTGTCTGTGCCTGCTATGGGTAGTAATTGAACAAGCCTGACTTGCCACAAGGAAAGAAAGCTAATAAAGCCTGTCCATAGATTTGACTGTTTGCTAAAGTGAAGATTTTCTTGGTCTCAGACAGGTGAAGAGAGGAAATTGGTGTGAAGTTCACCATCCTCTATACTAGCACTGGAAATAAGACTCCTGTGGTGCCTAGGTATTACACAACCCAGAAGCTTATATCAATGTGTGACTGACAGATTGACTATAAAGCACGTATTTTACCTGTTTACCCACCATCTCCCGAGAATTCACAGTTCAGAGAGCACAGAGAATATATCAGTCTGATGTTTGAAAAACACACTGTCCTTTCTGTCAGAAATGACACAGTATTTGCACCTCCAGATAAGCACCGTTAAACAGAAGAGTGTTTCAGCTGGACTTGTCAGAAAGTTTCTCCTGAGGTTTAGACTGATGATACAAAATCATAAGTGGATTTTCTTCTGACAAGTGACAAATGCCTGAATTTAGATTTTCATTATTGGGAATTTACTGCCATCGTCTGGTTGAGAGATGAACTGCAATAAATCTAAATAAAAATAGGCTACTTTAATATCTTATTCTTTTTCACACCGTTGTTTATTATAGTTTCTTCTTCTTCTACTGTTTACAAGGTCCTAAAACTTTTTTTTTTAATTTAAAATATCTATTTTTAGAATTTACTTTAATAACATGTTATGAATATTATAATAAGTGTTGGGTGTAGTTAATTACTAGTAATCTAATTACTATAATTTACTTTTCCCTTGAAAAAGTACAGTAGGGATTATTCTTAATTTTTTTTTTTGTAATTGAAT